>NW_009259586.1:5208622-5223428 GCF_000687185.1 Egretta garzetta
CCGGGCGTTGGGGGGGGGGGCCCGCCGTGGGCTGGGGCCGGGCGGGGACCAGGAGGCCGTGGGCTGGGAGCGAAACGCTCTCGGGGTTCCCCAGGCACCCCCAGCCCTGGTGCCCCTAATTCCCAGCCCTTCCCTCTCCGGCGCGTTGCTCGCGCTCTTAATTAAATCACTGCGGTGTGTTCTGAGGAGCTCTTTTTAACTCCAGCGTTTCTATTTTGGCATCAGTGTCTGCCACCAATGAGAAATTTGCACTAAGCCGGGTTGTGTTGGGTTTTTTTCATTGCCTCTCTTGTATTGCTTTCTCTTCTCATTAGTGACATTATTTTTAACCTGCCGTTTAATTTAGGACTCGGGTTGCAGTCAATCATCTTCCTTTTAATCAGTCGGGAGAGGCTGAGGCCCGCAGGCTAGCCCTTCTCTTGCCCTAAGCGAGCGCCCAGCATCCCCGCAGCCGCCCCCGTGAGCGCAGCAGGGACACGCACAAGCCGCGGTGACATTTGTAACTGGCGTGACAAAGGTTACGCTGTGACTCAGTGGCATTTTGTTGACACCAGCTCACATGCTGTTGATCTCACGCAACAGGCTGAGCAAAAATTTTTGCCCGGCTCCTACCAAAAGACCCAACCGACTGTGTGAGAAGCAATTCGATTTAGAGAATGGTTCGCAAACGAGATTTACCCAGTGACAACCGCAAATTCAGACCTCGGACACCTGGAAGACCGGCCTTCAACCGGACACTGCTGTGACCCGGATCTTCTTATTTTAACTCACGTCCTTTTTCAATAAAAGCTGCCTTAAATCATCACACTTTTTAAGCCATGGTCCCTTTTGTTTGTTTTCAGCACCTGTGGCATAAAGTTGTGAAACAAAGACAAGGCACACAAATGTGGAGACCTGGCAATATCTCCTAGGCAGCGGAACGCTCTCTTGCACACTGTGAAAGCTTTAAATCCCAACTTGTTAAATCTGGAAGAATCCAATAGGACAAAGTGGCAAACCAGCCTTTTCCAACGCCGTACGTGACATCGCTCTGTCCGATGGGGAGCAGCTGTCCAGGAGACGAGGGCAAGAGTAGGCCTACAACCAGAAACACGCGCCCTGGTTCATCAGTAGAACTGCGCGGTGCCACTAGATGTCACGGTGGAACAGCAAGAGGAGCCCGAAGCGTGGCTTTGTGCTTCTTGCTATAATTGTAAAATGCCTTTAAATGTATCTCGGCACATCCATAGTGTCTCCATACCGCTTTGATCCTGTGGATTTCAAAGCTCTGCGCAGTGCAAAGGGACGTTACGCAATGCTTCAACAACAACCGCAGGGAAGCCCCGCGCAGTGAGCTGATTTCTTTAGGGTTATGGGGCTTTTTTTCTTCTTCCCTCCCACCCCCACCCCCCCACTTGAGCTCCTCTCCCAAGGCCACACCAGGGCTTTTAAGGACTCGAAGCCGGCAGGCGATGCACTGAGATGGTCTCTCTCACGCTCTCTCGGGATGAGTATCCTACCCTGTCGTGCTTGTGCCAAGCCCTGTTAAATGCAGCTCGGCTTCACCATTGCTTAGTTACACAACGTACTTCTCCCCCGGGTCATAAGATTTTCTCCCTCAAGAAAGACTGTGAAGAAGAGGATTAGGAGCGAGTTCACTTGACTCAAAACTCCCCGCTGCCGCCATGAGCCCTCCTGTTTGTGCCTCAAGTGCGGAGCCTCAGACCTCTCGCACGCATTGCCCCCTCCCCGTTCGTTGGCACTAGTGCTGCACACACCAAACCCGAGCAACAACACGAACGTGCTCATCCTCTGCTCCTTCCTTCCCTGTCCCATGTGGCAGCTGGGTTTGTGCCCGCGCTTGGCAAGCCCCCGCGGTGCCTGTCCTTGTGCGGGGCACACGTGCATCCCTCTCCCTACTGAGCCGAGCTGGATGCACGGAGGCAGGTGCCAGCAGAGGACTGGCCATCCCCTTTGGAAGCTGCTGGGAATCGCACCCGCTGCTGCGTCCTCATGGCTGGGCTGAGCAAAAGCGAGCAGTCACTTCGCCTCCCAAGTGTGCCTCCTAAATTAGATCAGTGATATTTTGTTTTCCCTGTGATTTACAGGTGCTCAGTGCTCCCTGTGCCTTCACCACTCGAGGGGGAACCGTGTCCGCCAGCCTCGGCCTGCGAGCGTCGGTGGGAGCGCCGAGGCATGCCTGGCAGCGCAGAGCCCGTGCTTAGCCGTTACGTGCTGGGACATCCCGCTGCTGCTTGGAGTCACCACAAGGGAGAGTTGGGCCATTCTTTGTCCTCACAGCAAATTTTCCAGATTTTATTGGTTTAGTTTTAATATCTGTTTTTTTGCAAGCTTCTGACTGTGACTGAACCTCTGGATTGGTTCTTTTCTCCTTTTTTGGAGAAACCATGGTCTGTCTGGTCTTTGCTTCTGTTTTTTTTTAAGGCTTACGAAGTTTTTCACTCCCTTTGCATTTCAGGTTTCATTCCCCAACTTCTTTAACCAAGTTCTTAGTCATTTAAAATCATTATTAAACATTTCTTTAAAGGCTTAATTCCCAGTTACACAGTGATACAGCCGTACATATTGTTCATATCTGAAACACCCAGTCCCCACCCAACCCACCAAAATAATGTTTCTGGCAATTTCAGCCAACCCTGTGCTTGTGTAAGGGTATTAGAAGCAAGATTTAAGGATAGTCAGAAACCTTAGACATTAATGTACATACACATACAGACAGATTTAAAGCTGCTATGGCATTAAGGCTCAGGGAAATGACAGGACTGGTGGAGAATAAAGACGGAATGAACTAAGAGTCAAGCCCAACATTCACCTAGGTTTAAACTAGTTTACGCTGCTCACTTTGAGCCTTTCATTGGATGTTTGAATGCGGAGGAGGTGGTCTCAGCAAAGTCAAAGTCACAGGGAGAAGCAGTTTCTGTTACACCAGGTTTTGTGCTGGCCTCATGGAAGTCCCCGTGTGAGAGTTTGTAGATGAATTTTAGGATAAACTTGAAGCTCCACGTTATGAAGTCTGAGCCTGCGTCACCCAGCGCTCACTTTGTGCCCATGGGAAGAAACATGCAGCACAGAGCCTGATTCACCTCATCCCGGGGCAGGTGTCTAAGAATAGTGCAGACAAATCATCCTCTGGAGATGCCTATTGTGTCCTACCTACTGTCAAAGGAGCTGAGGGTAACGAGCCTTGAACCCGATCATTTCCAGCCGTCTAGTGTCAGGCAAGACGAGCACATGAGGCGAGGTGTCTGGGGCCCTTCCTTTCGTTACCCTGTTCTTGATGAGCTAAATCAAGCCTTATAATGAATTGCACAGTTGCAGGGAACTTCACTTTTCTTTTGACTTTAAATCATGGCTCTTTTCACCAAATCACCAGGCAGGAATTGCAGCACTGATAGTGTACAGAGGGCTGGGATTGAGGACGGGTCTGAGCCACCTGGAGCATCCCTGAATCACAGTGCAACCACTTATCCCATGGGTTTTCAGCCCTGCAGAGCATCCCGCAGGGACTCGAGGGGAAGCTGGCTGCCTAAGAAGGAGATTTTTCAGGAGGTGTGAGCACACACACATGCACACAGATGCCTGCGCCTGCAGCATGGAGCCAAATTTGATGGGGGGGGGCTGGAAAGCGGCATTGATATTTGGGAGAATGGTTATCTGCAGGGGAAGGATCTGCTCAGGCAGCCAAATCCATTTGGAAATCAGGCACGGTGTGCGACTGATCTTGTTTTCATTTGTTAATTTAACATTGTTCCTATTTGTAGGACAAATAAATAATTTCTGAACAAACAAGTCGGAGAACTGGAACCTGAGGGGGGTGGTACATCAGCTCAGGGACTCATGGTTAAGAAGTCCAATAGATTTTGATAACAACTGGAAATTGTTCAGTGGATTAGTGTCTAAAGCCAGTTTGGCTTCAAGTAATGACAAGCCTGAGCTGCACTGCCGTGGATCCAAACTTCTCCCCCTGAGGGTTGTTGTTGCTTGTGTTGCGGTTGTGGGTAGAGTCCCCAGGCTTGTGCCGAGTCCCCTCTGAGCTGCGAGACGTCCAAACCCAGAAAACTGAGCAGAAAAGGGCCCGCCTTTGCTTTTTCTCCAGACATCTGGCTGCATTTCTCTCTGCCCAGGTCTGTAGTCCCTCACTTTGCTCTCCCGAGCCATGAAACAGGCTCATCCTGGGGACATGGGGCAAATGGATGTAGTTGCCCGACTCCTGCATAAGGCCATGTCCTATCTGGGTGTTCGGAGCCAAAAGGCTTGTGTGGATCTTGCCCCAGTTCATCTCCTGCAGGAGCTGGCTCCTATGGGGAGTGCACATGCTGTTAATGAGATGATGGAGATGGTTCACCTGCATACCTAAGAAAAAGATTATTTTGCAAAGACGAGGTCTACATTTGTTTCTGCAAGGCTTTTTTTCTTTAGAAAAAGCTGGCCCCATGCAGAAGACTGGATCAAGGTGTCTGGATTCTCCCTAGGTTGTGTTTTGGCCATCAAGGAGAAAGCCAGAAATGCAAATCATAACCGGTTACACTTACGTAGCACAGGCTATGCCCTGTGCACTCTTCATGGTCCTGAGACACGGCCAGTCAATTAGAAACTCTCTGTTGACTTGGATGGGCTTTCAACCAGACGCTATACAATTCAACAGAGTAATTAGCAAAGCTGTAACTAAAGAGGTCTCCATGGAGATTGACAGCATCACCTCCCAGCTGGTACATTCTCTGCCTCCTATTCTAAATTTGTTCTCGCTGTCTTCCTGGCTCTAATCCATAAGGTTAGCTAAATCTTCCAACACTTGTGATACATCAAAGCAGTGGAGAGAAGGACAAAGGCAGTTGGGAGGGTGCAGAGGAAGAAATAACCCGGTGCCTTAAGGAAAGCAGCAGAAACTGTTCAGACATACAGTCAGAGTTTTGAGAATGGGATTAGGCAGAACAGCACCTCTGCCTGCCTGTCACTTGCAAATTCTTGCTAATACTTTAGGAGCTTATTGGAGGTCAGCACCAAACACCCAAACAGACTAATCTGTATTATAGGCACATAATCAAAGTCACAAGGTTTTACATAATATATATTGGTGACACAAGAAGTGTTTGTTCAAATAATTTTGTCATCAAGATTAGTGGCCATGAAAGCCTCTACTGTGCACTAACCTGGTTTTCTATGGCCATTGGTACGCCAGATTCCTCAAAGAAATCGGGAAGGAGCTGAGAAAGTACAAACCAAGTTCTGAAGCAGTAACGGTGTTCGGTTTATAGCCGTGGCAAAGTTAAAAAAAAAAAGGAAGTATGTGCGTGAGCTAGAAAGGGTTGTGCTTAAGCTGCAGTTTAAGGCACGCGAACATGGCTATAGATACAATTTTTGCATCTGTCATTTTTTTCAGACAGTTTTGGGGTTGCAGCAGATCACACCTCACACTCACACATCACTTTTGTGGCAACAGCAAGAAGGAGGGATTTAAAAGACAAACTGGTGTCGTTGACCCACTTGTGAGCTTTGTGCTCCCCTTCAGAGAGGTGGAAGCTGTGGCACAGAGGGACTAAGTGGTCTACGCTCATGGAATAAGTCAGTGGCAGAGATAGGAACGGATCCCGTGTGGGAAACAATTCCATATCAACAAATCTGATTGATTTTAAAAGGAAATTAGTTTATGGAAATGTTTGGAAACGTATGGAAAAGTCTGATTTCTCCACCCTGCATAGGGCTTTGCAACTACAGTGTTAAAGAAACGCAAAAGAAAAATGTGTAAAATTACAAAAGAAGAAACACAAAAGAAAAATGGATTCACGACCATTTTCTTTGTGATGGGGAGAGACAAAGTCACAGCTCACGCCATGGGTTGCAGAGATGATGTAAAGATTCTCCAGGAGCGTAGGCCAGCCTTGTTATCATGGCTGACGCACAGCAAAGCTCAAGGTTTTGGGGGGGGGTACCCCAAATCCTCCCGTCTCACTGCAGGAGTTCACCCCACCGAACTGAAGTACCTAATTAGGAATCCCATTGCCCTAAACTTTCCCACAGTCAACGCGGAAAGAGCAAGAGCGATGCCAGCCGGACATCTGCAGAAGAGAAGTCAGAACCCGGGAGGGCTGAATTGTCCTCTAGATTTCCCGCAGTTCACATGCTGCTACCATGTGAACCCAGGGCTAAAATCACTCTGGTGGCTTTTACAGGACTCCTGAAAGCTCATTTATGGAAGCAGAGCTGACTCAACTGGCCTTCAGGTCAAGAAAAATCAAGCACTGGGTGGGATTTCCAAGCGTGTTTGGCTGTAACCTTACCCCACTCCCCTTTGAAGTCAGCAGAATATTTACCGTCGACTTCAATCAGAGAAAAATCAGGCCATTAGAGAACGTGTTTGAAACGCTCACCTCTAACGATGCTCCCGTTCCTTTGTACCTCCCTGCTCAAAGGCAGCCTGCTGCGTCCATCATTAAAACACAATCCTAGCAATTGGTTAGGTAACGCAACGAGCCTGAAGTGCAGGCCCTAGAGGCACAGGAAAATTATAACGATTAAACCATGTGAATCTCTTAAACATTACCTACAATCGCTCTGCCGGCCATCGGCCACCATCGCATCAGGCAATCAAGGAGCGGTTATCTTCAAAACTGCCGTGGAAAAGAAAGTGCCGCATCTCGGTGAACCCTGCTATGATGTAGGCTGCAGGTGGACTCCTCACACTGCAAACAATAAAAGATCAAAATAAAACTGTACATTGAATTAGCTGATACCAGAAAGAGCAACAACGAAAAAAAGCCGTTAAATGCAGACAAACATCCCGTTGCCAGGGCAGGCCGGACTGGCTTGCTGCTCTAAAGGTAATGGAAGGAGATCATCGCTGCTTTGCAGCCATCGCTCGCATCCCTAGCCTGTGTTCAGAGCTGCTGCCGAATGAATGCCAGGAGGGGAGCACCCTGTTTATACCAGATCTGCATTTCGTTGTCTTCGGGCATTTCGAGTTACGGTGTCAGTGGCCCAGAAGAGATGTACTGACTCTTTCTGATGGCCGTCATCTGGTTCCGAGCAATGCAGACCATATGATGTCTTGCATCTGGTGGTAAAAGAGTACCCAGGGCAAACTGAAACAAAACCCTTCGCCTTTGGCAAGGCTGGTAACGTGCCCAACTGACCGGGCAGGGTCTGCTTCTGGCAGGGGTCATGCTCTGATCATGGGCAGAGGACAGGGACTGTGTGACAGCCAGGACTGCTGACAAGCAGCAATGCCAAACGAAGGCAATAACTCTTCAGTTAAAAAGAATTTTGTCCTAATTTAGATTTAAATTCCAAGAAGACGGAATTGACACTGAAAGGATTTCATGATATTTGTAGGAATAGAAATAGTTCCATTTTGTGAAAATTAATTATTGTTTATAGCTAAGTTTTGGATACCAAACCCTCTGAGGAGCTCTGGGACTTCCAGGTTGTCTGGAGAAGCCAGCACTTGTTGCCTGAGGAAAAGCCAAGTCACTGGGAGCTGCTCTGCATCTCCTGGAGAGGCTCCCAGCCCCAGCGAGGGCTTCCAAACTTCAACAGATTCACTCGTTCGGTGATGTCTCACAACGAAGAACAAAACCAGGCAAATCTGCAGCAGTTTTAGCTCACCTCAGGAACTCTCAGCTCAGACCTCATCCACTGAAAGGTTCATAAACTTCCCAAGAGGCTCAGCTCAGAGTGACGGTGAGCTGATACCTTCACTGCAGTCACGGGGGATTAAGGCTTGTAGTACAAACCTGGAGAAACTCTGGGTTTTCAAGGAAGAAAGATGAGAGCTGGGAGGGGTTTAAATTAAAATTACCACAGCAGGTTAAAACCTTACTATTTATTTCAGTTGAATCTCATCACAAACAAAAGCAATGTGATATCTCTATACTGAATTAGGTTTTTGACAAGCAAATGGTGCCCATGGGGTTGGAGCAGGGTCTCGGGACTCCAACCTTTCACGGCTGTTGCTGTGGGAATCTCAGCAAGTGATTTCCTTCCAGCTTTAAATTCCTAAAAGTAAATAAGGGAGGTTAAATTAGGGTCATCTGCAGACTGAAGTGAATCTGTGCAATGGGTTTAATAATATTCATTAGCCTCCCGCAGCAGTACATTAACTAAATTAACGCACGTTCCTGGAGAAACATCACCAGCTTTGGTGAAAGATGTGCTGAGCACTCGGCCTGAGCATCTGCCAGGCCCACACCTCACTTTTATTCTGAGCTTTCATTCAAATCAAGCTGGAACCAAGCAGAAAAAAGGAAGATCAACAACAACAACGAATGTACTGGTTCAAGACTGAGGTTAGCACTCTATGGCTTATACAGGCACAGCAGTGCTGTAAGGCTTGGGAACGTCTCCATTTGCACGCTGTGGATTTGGTGCCAGTTTCCTAAAGTCACTGAAATGAACCCCTAGTTACTAAAACCTGCAACAAAGTGGGGGTGCTCAAGCCTCTCTGCTGCAGCCGTGCGTCCGTGTGGTGCAGTGGTACCCTTGTCCAGCCGGCACACCGTGCAAGTGGATAACTGAGGGGGCCTGACATGAAGAGTGTAGGCCGTGCAATGACGCCACGGTGGCTGTGATTCCTTCCCAGGTTGCGCCATGGATCCCAGGTTTCCTTAACTAAAAGCTTAACTGACGGAGCAGGTCTCGCTCCACATTGAGGGTGACAAAGAACAGGGCTGGAAGGGGCTTTGGGCAGTGACTTAGACCCTGCTGCTCTACAGCAGGATGAACCCATTCCCAACATTTGACCTTTGCAGTCTTGACAATCCAAAGATACCAAGTCCATGGCCTCCCCGAATTATCCATGGATATCTAAAGCTTTGCCTCTGAAAGAGAGAGAGCAAGAGATGGGCCGGTGACAGACAAGCCCCTGAGCCCAGCTTTTCCCCATATCTCACTGATAACTGGTTGATTATCTTCCTTTGTACCCTCTTTGCCTCTTGCTGTGCTGTTTCAGACAGAATAAACCTAGCAATAATGAACCATCATCAAACTGGCAATTGCTTCCTGCCCAGCTTACGCTAGCAGAGAAAGAGAAAGCAAATGATGATTAGTCGTATGCCTGCACTCAAAGATAAAACCCCCGAGCAGAAGCCATCTGCCGAGGCATAAAATAATAATTCTGGCGCTAGCCTTGTCTGAGTGCAATGCCATCAGCTCTCACCGAAACACAGCGTAATGCCGGCCTAATGCTGAGTTCTAGCAGGTGGCCCATAACCCTGTAATAAACTCCCTGACATTATTGATTTTTCCCCCCAAAGTGAGCCCTTTTGTCTAACTACATTAACTTCTGCTTACTGAGCATCTGCGCGTGAGGCAGAATGCACATAAACAGCGGCTCATTTCGGTGAGCAATCGCTGCTCTAAACATGTCCCTGGTTCCCCGAGCCGATCCGTACACGCTGTCATCTGCTCAGATGGGTTATTTCGGAAGTCGAAACCAGCACTTGTTAGTTATGGGTGCTTACAGGGAACCCTGACAAAAATCTTAACTAGGGGGAACTGAAACATGCTTTCACCGCTAATTATGCATACAAATGGCCCTGAAAATAGGACCCAGGCACTCGATTACTGTTGCATACCTTCAGCCCAAATCTGCCCCTGCTCGTACGCATGTGCTTCCGAAGCATGTGGCCAGCGCAGCCTTTGCCTTTGCTTTGATGTTCGGAGGTGCGTCGCACGGTGCCAAAAAATCCTGCTCGCTCGGCCAACCTCACGGCCCACCCTTCTGAGGTGGTGGAAAGGCGTCCGGGCTGGGCTTCCCGGCGGCCCCCAGATGCTGAGCAGGTCCTGCCGAGGTTCTTGGGAGCGGGGCAGCGCTCAAAGGGGAAGATTCGTCCCTTTGCAGACCGAAGCAAGCTAAATCCGAGGTCCCGAGGCATCTTCTGGATTTCTGTGTGGGTTTGGAAGCAATGTTACTGGTTGAGGCAAGCGGTTGGCAGCCGTGCTCCAAAAGGGATCTGGCAGTGACGTTCCCTCTCAAATGTCTGGCTATCAGCTTTAAGCGCAATAAGCTTTACATACAGCCTGGAACACTATTGTTTTCTAAATGAGACAGGGTTTTTTTAAGCACTTTTCTGTTCAGGCATTACATTTGTAGCTGTGCAGTGACAAGGAGGCACCTAGGGACCGTGAGCTCTGGTGGTGGGGCTGAAGCAGAGCCCCCGGGGCTGCCTGCATGCCCAGGTCCCTGCAGGCAGGGCTGGCTTCAGTCCCCTCTTGGGAAGCAGGGGCAGATTGCTGGGAAGCAGGGGCAGATCGCTGGCCTGGGCGGCACAGGGAGTTAGTACTGGGTCCTGCTGCGCCCTGCGTGCAGAAGGAGGGAGGCCTCAAGGCCCAGAGTCTTTGCTTTAAGCTAAACTTAAAGGCAGAAGAGGTCCAGCAGAGGCACGCAGGTCCAACCTGCAACTCCCGGGCTTGCCTGTCCCGGTGGTGGGAGCTGCATCCATTGCACCCCCAGCACAGGGAGCGCCCGCTCCGGCCGTGAGCCCTCGCGTTAGGGCTCTCGATGCTGCAGCCAGCGAGGCACCACCCGGCAGCGATGAATCACAGCCGTGCCTGGGGAGGGGGTGGCTTGTGTTTGTGTTGGCAAAACGGGCTGCGAGTGGCGGCAGGCCCAGACAGCACGAGAGGCTGAATCTGGAAGGGCCCCATTGCCGAGGCAGGGATCAATGGGAGAGGGGAGGTTTAACATCGCAGAGTGACGGCTCCTGCCAAGAGCTCTTCCACAATAAAACCAGCAAATCAATCCACCATCCGCTGAGTAACTCCAGATGAGGATTGCTCGTTTTGCCTAATAAATACGACCAACAGTTTGCTGTTCCTTTAACGGTAGTTTAAGAAAAAAACCCAACACAGCTATACTGTCCAGAGCATCAGAGAATCCCGTTCCCCTCCTCAGTTAGAAGGGGTCAACACTTGGCAGAGCAGAAAAGAGCAGGGACATCCCATAGGAGCTTGGGAAGGGTAAGAAAAAGGGCAAAGAAATTATCATTTACAAACCCCAGCAACAGTTAAGCCAATTCTAGATGATCGGCCCTAACCAGGACCCTGGGCATCCTAGGAGGGCTTTTCAGGATGGTGGTGTACTATTGGAGGGACATCGGTGGAGCACAGACCTCGTGTCCCCGCTGCTGGAGCAGATCTGGGATGTTGCTTTGTGCCATCACGGCTCAGGTTTGTCCATCTGAGATGCAGAGAAAGCTCATCCCAGCTCACCATCCAACCAACTCAGATCAATACCTTGGTCAGAAAGGGGATTTTGGGGTAGTAGCAGGGTTTATTCCAAGGCTTGAACTCATTTGGGAAGATTCTTATCACATTAGCATCTGACGTGGAAGAGACAAGATAAGCTGTAAGTTTGGTGTTCATAATAGATTTGTAGAAAAAAAGTGAGTGATGCTTTATAAACAAGAAAGAACAGAAAAACTATGCCCAAGAACCTTGACAAAGACCCCGATTCACAGCTGGCATCAGTTGGTGTTGTTCTGGAGACCCCAGTCAGATCCTTTGAGGTCAGTGGAGCTCAACTAATTTACACCAGACAAGAAACCTCAATGAAACCCAGGAGGTTCTGAGGGCATTAGTCAGGCAGAGAGAGCTTGGCTATCCCTGCTGGGACAACTGAGGTCCCCACTGTCCCCAGGCCAACCCGGGGCAGCCCGCGTACTGGTGTCCCCTCCAGGGTGTGCTCCTCGGGTTGGGTGACAGCATGTCTGGGATGTCCTGGCAGGGACGGGGCAGCTGTCGAGGGTTACACAGAGTCCTCGCTGCCTCCTCTGACCTCAGGAGCTGCCTGCCCGCATTCATGGGGAGATTTATGGTGCTGTTTTCCTCTCTCTCCCGGCTATGTTCAAGTGGCCAAGGGACTGATCCTTCACGGGGCTGAGCACTCCCTGTTCCTGGAGCGATGGGAGTCGGATGGGCACAGCGTCTGTCCAGTTTCCATTGGATTAGGCCAGGATTTGATTCCCTAAGAGGCTTCCCATGCGAAAGTTTTGCTGAAAGCCCGATTTCTCAGTTAACACAAGTTCCCTGTGCCTCATTTGTAATGTTAGTCTGGTGACCTGACAAAACCAGCATTGTCATTAATGACAATTGCTATGCCTTTTCCCCAAGCTCCTATGGGACGCCCCTGCCCCTCTCTGCTGTGCCAAGTGTGGACCCAACGTTTGAGGTGACTACACATCAAATCCAGCCATTCACATGGCCTTTCCTTAAACAACCTCAGTGACCTGCAAGAGGGACACAATCAAATCAACTGGGTCGCAATGTGCCGTGCCACTGCTCCTTCAGCTGGGCTCATTAACCTGTCACCCCTTGAGCCCCGCCATCCTGGCCATCATCCACTGAATCCAGGTGCCGAAAGCAGGCGGCCGTGCTGGACTTACCTGTCCCTGGAGAATATCCCTCTGGATGGAGGAGGGCATAGCAAAGCAGAAGACTGCTCCGTCTGTCTGATGCAAACCAGTGTCTGATTCTTCAGAGCCCCACTCTGCTTCCCCCACAGCTGAAATGTGCCTCTGGGCAAGGGATCCTTGGTCTGAGCGGGGGGGAAAATCCAAGATAGTGTTTTTCCTTCCTCCTCGGAAGAGAGTCCTGCCTGCGGTGGGCCCACGCTGGTGGCCAACGCGTGCAAGGAGGTGGCGTTGTGGCACCAGAAGAGGGGACGGAAGCTGCAGAGCACCATGGACCCACCAGCTCCCCGCTTCTGGCCCAGGGGGGTATTGGGTTAAACCAGCCCAAAAGGACCCTGAGAATGGCAGGGATTTATCCACAGCCAAGTGGTGGCAACACCATGGACCAATGGAAAATTGAGGGGAGTGAGACCCCCGCACTCATCACAGCGGCTCCTCCAGTGCCTGGGATACCTGCGCTCTTCGAGCCCCACGTACAGCTGGTTCCAAAGCTTAGCTGTAGTCAGTTTTACAATATAAAGTGTCTTTGTTTAGTCAACAGAACCACTAATACATCCGATTTTGTTGTTAATAGAGCTGTAAGAATTTTAAGTACCTCTTGGGAATGTGTCATTTTTGGTTGGCTTTTTTAGGCATCACAGGGTGCTGCGTTTGTCTTTGTAAACAAGTACTGAATAAAACATTTTGCGCACAGCCGCACTTTGTACAAGTGTCATGCAGGTTTCTAAAGTTTCAGAGAGAATAAATCAACTGCAAACTGCTGCCTGGCGGTTGACTTCTCTCCTTATAAATAGCTAATTTGGACAACTTCTCTCTGCGCGTCATATGAAATTCAAATACTGTGCATATCGTTAATGTGGTCGCACAAATCAAAACTGCTACAGCCTCTTTTATAAGCCTGGGTTGCCACAGAAATGCCACAGCCAAGGGCAGATCGGCTCCGGATTGCTCTCCCTTCCTTTTGGAGGCGATCCTGGGGGAACACCAGCAGGTCACTGCCCTCTGCTGCCTTGCCCCAGGGGAGGAGCAGGAGCCCCACAGCCCAGGGCAGTGCCTGCATGGTGGCCCAGTTCGCTGCTGGTTGGACTGGTTGGCAGCCGTCATCACTCAGGGGAGAATTAGGCCCAAACTCAGTCATGAAAAACCACCCTGGTTTAATAAACCCAACAGAAAAAAACTTGACTAAAGTAAGGGTTGATTGCGCCCGGGTCTGTCAGCTTTGTGGCGCCCAGCGCCAAGCACGGGACGGATGCACAGCCTTCCCTCCTCCCAAAGCACAGGACCTGGGATGCAAACTTACCTGGTCCACCCAGGAGGCTCTTAGCACCATGCAGGATCCATCCAAGCTAGCCCAGAACCCAGCCCAAAGGCTCTAATCCTGCAAGGTGCTGAGCAACTCTGGCTTCTGCTACTTGTCTCTGGATCTTGGCACGTGTTCAGCACGAGCAGGATCAGCCCCTTGCTGTAATAATCAGGGAACGAGGAACTCAGCTTGACTGAATTCCCCCCCTGCCCCCCAATGCAAAAATGCTGTACATTCCTTTATGCAGGTTTCCATAGAGTTGAACTTCTACTATTTTTTTGTTGTCGCTGTTAAAGGGGTCAGCAATGCACTGTACAACGGGATCTGGCCTCAGGAAATGTGGAGGAATTCAGGCACACTTTTAACATCTTGCTGGTGGGGTTGGAGGGCAGCACGAAAACCCGCATCCTGGAAATCTCCCCACCAACGAGAAGAAAGAAGCCCGGAGGAACCCCAGGAGAAGTTATGAGGACATACTGCTTTGTCGATCCTAAGTTTAAATAAGTTATTTCTTCCCTACTTCCTTTGTTAAAATATGATATTCTAGCTTTAATTGCTTCAATCCTATTACTTGTTCCTTTTAGCAAGCGATTGTGTAGCCCCTTGCCGTGGGGAAATCCCCTGACCGTGGGTCCGTGTTATTCAGACAAGTACTCTTTCAGAAGCAAATGCCATTCTTAGCATAGGGAAGTACTTTAGGTCTAAAGGGGTTAAGAAGGCCTCCCTGTATTCAGAAACATGCAGGGGTCCCACCGTGCCAGTTCCAGCCTTTTAAACTCTTTCCAGCTTTTTTTTCTTGCAACAAATCCGTCTGACTGCCACCAGGACATAGGAAGCGTGTGCCTGTCAAAGAAATCAAGTTTACTTTTTCTGACTTGTTAACAGAGGCAGGGTATAAATAGAGCTAACTCTGCTCAGACTATTAGCATTTCTCTTAAAATAAGGGGTAACTTCCTAGGACCTTTCATCCAATGAGGTCCAGACCAAACTGCGCTATCAACAGAGGCAGCACAGGAGCTTGCTGAAGTTTTTACAGGAGTCAGGTGCATTTGGGTTCCTTGAGAATTTAAGGCTTACCAAAAAAAAAAAAAAAAAAAAA
>NW_009259586.1:5224810-5246618 GCF_000687185.1 Egretta garzetta
TACTGGGCTCAGGGGAAGCTATTTAGTTTGGTAGCTTAAAAAACATTTTGTTCTCACTTACGGAGAAAGCCGTCGGATTTCTGGGGGGTTTAACGCACGGTGGAAGTGTGCCTCGTTGTGTACATGGCGGCAGCATTCATGGTCCCTTGAAGTAATCCATAACAACACAGCAGCTGTGATCACACATATCAAATACCTTTTCTGCACAGAAGATGAAAATTCTGCTAAAATTAACCGCAATTTAGAGCTGACTGTAACTGAGACAGGGTGTAATAAATCACTAGAAGAGAGTTGCTGCATTTGAAAATAGGACTAAAATAGGACAGTGAAGCCATAATGTGCTGTTTTGGGTTTGTTTTTCTAAATACCATAGAAAAATTATTTTTGGAGCAAGAATTTCCTTACTTTTTTTTGAGATATTCTATTATTTCCTCTACAATGTGAACAATTACAAATCCTTGGCAGTTTCACCTCCAAGAGTAGGCTGTTAGTCTCAGGGAATTCAAATAATACTTTACATACTTCTGTGGAAAATAAGAAGGATTACTGCCTACAAGCCATATGATAAGACCTTCCATCCGCTCTTGTTTCTCAGGGCTTGTCCTCAGGCATTTCGGAGAGGGCGGAAGGGGGGTGGTTGGTTCGGTGGTCAAGCAGTCCATGTGACTCTAGGAACGACTTACGATGAGATTAGTGTTTAAGAAATAGAAATACATTTTCCTGCTCTAGAGTCTTCTCCTGAAGCAATTCAGAAACCCCAGCGTGTTTAGACACCTCTCGGGAGGTGCTGGAGGGACGTTGCCACTCGTTGTCAGTGGGGACACTTGAGTTTTGGACCACAGACATCTGTGGCAGACATGGGTCCCCTGAGCTAACAAACAACCTGAAAATATCTGGGCTCTCTGCTTGCTAGGTCTCTAAAAAGGACTTTAGTCTGTCCCTGGTAATGATCAGGTTGTTTTCTTCCCCCGCAGGAGTGCGAGACCTTTGAGAAGTGCTGCCCCAATGTCTGTGGAACGAAGAGTTGCGTGGCGGCTCGGTACATGGATGTCAAGGGGAAAAAAGGGCCGGTGGGAATGCCCAAAGAGGCAACCTGTGACCGTTTCATGTGCATCCAGCAAGGCTCAGAGTGTGACATCTGGGACGGGCAACCCGTCTGCAAGTGCAAGGACCGGTGTGAGAAGGAGCCGAGCTTCACCTGTGCCTCCGACGGGCTCACCTACTACAACAAGTGCTACATGGATGCAGAAGCTTGCATCAAAGGCATTACACTGAACGTAGTCACCTGTAGGTACCATCTCACCTGGCCAAACACCAGCCCTATCCCACCAGAAACAACAGCTCGCCCTACTACTGCCTATTCCGAGACAACGGTCATTGATATCTTGCCGCCTGCTCTGGTGAACAACCCCATCCACCAGTCCGTCTACGTGGGAGAGACCGTCAGCTTCCTCTGTGATGTTACAGGGAGACCCAAGCCAGAAATCACGTGGGAGAAGCAGGTCGATGGGAAAGACAAAGTCATTATGAAGCCAAATCACGTCAGAGGGAACGTTGTGGTCACCAACATCGCCCAACTGGTCATCTACAACACCCAGCTCCAAGACGCAGGCATCTATACCTGCACTGCTAAAAACAGCGGTGGCCTTCTCAGGGCTGATTTCCCTTTGTCAGTCATCAAAGGAGAACCCACATCCAAAGAAGCTTCCCAAAACAAAACACATTTTCCAACCGATGAGTGCCTGAAGCAACCAGACAGCGAAGACTGTGGGGAAGAGCAGACCAGGTGGTACTATGATGCAAAGAAAAACAACTGCTTTACTTTCATCTACGGGAACTGTAACAGCAACCTCAACCACTTTGAGACCTACGAGAACTGTATGTTAACGTGCATGAACGGCCCAATCAACATTTGCAATCTGCCGGCCCTCCAAGGTCACTGCAAGGCCTATGAGCCCAGATGGGCCTATAACAGCCTGACAAAGCAGTGCCAGTCCTTCATTTATGGCGGGTGTGGAGGCAACGAGAACAACTTTGAGAGCCGGGAGGCCTGCGAAGAGATGTGCCCTTTCCCGAAGAACACGCACTGCAAAGCTTGCAAACCACGCCAGAAGCTGGTGACCAGCTTCTGCAAAAGTGACTTTGTTATCCTGGGCCGTATAACGGAGCTGACTGAAGACCAAGACTCGGGACATGCCCTGGTGACAGTGGAGGAGATTCTCAAAGATGAAAAAATGGGATTAAAATTCCTGGGGAAGGAACCACTAGAAATCACACTTTTGAACATGGACTGGAGCTGCCCGTGTCCCAACATGACCACAGTGGATGGCCAGCTCATCATCATGGGAGATGTCCATAACGGCATGGCTGTCCTACAGCCAGACAGCTTTGTGGGGACCTCCAGCATCCGGCGCGTGCGGAAACTCCGCGAAGTCATCCACAAGAAAACCTGTGAGCTTTTGAAAGAGTTCCTAGGATTGCATTAACCTCCCCCACACGTGTCAGCCTTCCAGACCCGTGTGTTACGTAGGGCTAACAAGCGCTAGGCTAGTGCACACACTAAACAAGCTGTTTGAAGATACACCGTAGGAATTATGCAGAACCCTTATTTTAATCCATTAATGATGCTTAGCAACAACGTAGTATGGTCTTTGGCAAGCACGTAAAACAGCAGCAAAAGGCTATTAATCTTGCATTGAAATCAATTCGTCCATATAGGAGTGCCAGTTAACTAGATGACTCACTGCAGTAATTATACAATTTTTATGTAGCTTCCATCATAAATGACGGAATTCATAGCATTTGTTTAGCTAATTGGTACACAGCTAAGTAATATATAATGTCAACTTAATCTGTCTCATTTACAGTACGGAAATGTTATGGTAAGTCATTCTAAGTAAGTCACACTCTTGTCTCCTCATAGCAGCACTAATATCTCAAGAGAAAAGCCTGTAAATTATTGTCTATATTTACAATTGTGCACATTTAATCAATCTATGCCTTATGAATTTGCTTCTTTTAATTGAAATTTTCCTAGCAGTTTTCTTTGGATTGTACCTCGTTTTTAAATGGCAACTACTACCTACTTGCAATCCTTACTTAAGAAAAAAACTCCCTTGATCCTATGCCCAGGACAACAGGTCCCTGTAAAAGCTCAAGGCACAGTCTCACCCTGAAATGACTTTTCTGTCATCAGAACAAGGTCAGCAAATGCCCTCATTCCATTGCACTTTCCTATTTTTGTTTTAATCAATATATTGTCTATCACAAAAACTCCAAGGCAGAAGGACAGCGGTGCGCTGCCAGCTGTCTTGCTTTTGAAAATCCTTTAAACCTGAGCATGTGCAGCAATTTATTGCTTATTTTCATCAGAAATCCTGTTCTTCTAGGCGAGAGAGTAAAGTAAGAGGACTCAGAACAAAATTCAAAATAGAAAAGTGCAATACACAGTCTACAGATTGTAGAACACAGGCACAAAGCTGCTGAAACCAAAATGCACAGATGTAGACACGCAGGGCAGCCAGGCTTTAAAGGCATTTCTCAGCCTGACCCTTTTAGAGCATCCTTTCAAACCACAGAAAACATTTTCCGCCAGGCCGCTGCGTGCACGCGTATGAATAAATACACTAAGACAGACAGCGGGGGCCGTGGGTGCGAGCGTGTGCATACACATAGGATCGATCATTTTAACATTTGTGTGTCCAAAAATGTATCATTTGCCTATGCAAAAAAATCCTTAAATAAAGAAAAGGCTGATCCTGGAAAAATCCTGCCTCCGCTACGGACTGTCCTTGCAGGGGAGAGGGGCGAGCGCGGCACGGCGAGCCTTATCATTGCTCTTTCTTCGGTGGGTTCGGCGAGTTACTACGGCGGTGCCCAGAGCTTGCTGCCTTGCACAAAAGGCCGGTTCGAGGCTGGACCGGTGTCAAGACACCGGTTTTGGGGGAGAGGAAGGAAGGTGCGGGGAGCGCTACTCCGTGGTGCCATCTAATGGGCTTGCCGTGGGGTGGGCAGCGGGACGGTGGCTCGTGTCCGGCGGTGGGCATGCATCTGCTTTTGCAGATGTGCGTTGGGGCTGGGTATGATAAGGGCTGGATGAAGGAGTTTAAATACCTGGAGGTTGGACTAGATGACCTCTAGGGGTCCCTTCCAACCCAAACCATTCTATGAATACGTAGATGCTGGGCTTCAGCATGATGTGCAAGCCTCTCAACCCCCAAAAGCCTGTGCACATCGGGTGTTTTGCAGTTGCAGGGAGGAAAACTAATGGTGAGGGTAACAACGTTGAATGTGGGGCCAGCTCTGGTTCTCGTGAAGACTTCCCATGCCCTGCACTGGTAGCTGAGCCATGGGCAGAGACCACAGAGTGACGGAGAACTGGGGTCCTCTCCCAGTGGTCTGAGCCTGGGTTATGTCCGAAATGCTCCGGCAACAGGAATGACTTGTTGACCAAGAGAATACCTGCTCGGTTTTTTATTGCACCTTTCCTAATTGTACATCAGATAAACTCCAATCAAAGGTCCATAATGTTTGGGCATGTCTTGTAAAGACCATTTTCTGGAGCTGAAGATGCCAGCCCTGCTGCCCTCCGAAGCAGTCAGCACCTCTGCCAGATCATCCCTGGCTGTGGCAAGTGCCACCGTTTTGGTGGCTCATCTGTCATTTTTCAAGCAAGCCGTAGGAAGTGTCTTGTTCTTGCCATACTTTCTAACACAGAGGCATCGGAGGATGAAGGTTTAATAAAGACTGGCTTTATATGGCTCTTTTTTTTTTTCCAAAAGCTAAAGGATTTTGCAAGTGTGGGAGTGTTGGAGTGACTCGGGAGACATGTACCCGGTTGTTCCAGAAGAGCTGGGATGCAAACGTAGCTAAGAGCAAAAAGCACACGATTCATTGCTTCTCCAGCTAACACCTTACAGTGCTTAAGCCTGGGGTCTAAAATGCAGTCTTAACTTTTGCTCCCGGTGAAACCCCTGGGAGCAAAGCCTGCACTTAAAGTGAAGTGAGGGTGCAAGGGATCCGCTGCGCTGAGACCCGGGGTTGTGCAAGACGGAACGCGTCTCCCATTTACTCCCTTTGGGCATGCAGTGCTGGTGTGTGAGGGCGTGCTTGCACGGGGGATCCTGGGGGACATTTTGGGTCAGTTTTCCAACACGGTGCAGTGTGAGGGGACACTGAACAGACCAGCCCAGCTCCCAGACATGGTACAGCCATGCTGGTGTAGCTCCTGCCCAAACTTATGGAGCCTGACTGCTTCCAAACCCCACAGTGTCTGCGGGATGGCTCTGTGGTGTCTGCAGGGGACATGGGTGAGTGCCAAACCCAGCCACCACCCCATACCGGCCCCGCACGGGGACGCGGTCCCCGCTCTGCTACAGATCAGGCTGATCCATCCAGCCCCGGTGGTGCTGTGCAGGCACATCAGCCAGGACCAGGTAGGTGCCAGCAAGCAGCCCCACGGTGACAGGTCACCCAGAGAAGACAAAAATCGGACGTGACCAGCCCCACTGGGAGTGACAAGCCCTGCTGCCAAGCCCCCCAGGGCACACAGGGCTGTGCTTCACTGCATAGAAACACCACGTGTGCCCCGAGGCAGACGGAGCAGTGCCACCGGCATCCCCTCGCCCTCTTGACTGAAAAACCATCCCTGGCCACGCTGGGAGCACCGCACCTCCCCGTGGCATGGGACCGACCCTAACCCCAAGCCTCTCCACCTTCTGACCTTGAAGATTTTAGCTCTCCACTCAAAGCTAGTATTTTAGTTCAGCCTCTTATTAAACCCTTAAGAAGCCTAAAATTCAAGTCTGACCAGTCAGCCAGCCTAGGAAAGCCTACGCACAGGGCCAGGCACTAAAGGATGTCGTTAAAACCTTTGCAAGGTTAATAGGTACTTGCATGCGGCTCCTGACCAGAAAATCCCTTTTGTGTCGCTCATGTGCTCAGTTTTCCATCCTGCTCTCCAGGGTGCATCTCCCAAGGCTGTCAGAAACCTAGAAGGAAATGCCAACATTTAAAGTTTGTATTAAATGTATGAAAGGAAAGAGAGAAAGGGAAAAGCCTGCTCGGCTCCTCAGCTTGCACGGCAGTGGGCTAGGAAGGAGCACGAGCACCCGTTTGAGGCTCCAGGGAAGAGCTGGAGGAAGGATGCCACCCCCAAAGCCACATAGCCACGGCCAGTAGCCACTGTCAAAGCTCTCCTCCAGCTGCGGACACCAGAGGAGCAGCATTTCCCGCAGACACCAGCCGGGGAAGCAGCAAGGGAACAGACCCACATTAGCTGGGTCTGAGACCTGCAGGAGCTCCTCAGGGCTCAGGGACGGCCCTGATGGACACTGCTGGGGGGCAGGAGGGCAGCGCAGGGCTGCTGGCACCAGCGTGGCGTGCCCCCCTCCCAGCCTGGAGCAAGGATGAAAAGTGCAACACATGAATCTGCAAACCCTGAAGCTAGAGCTCAGTGGAAACCACCCAGCGTATGGATCCAAACATGAGTCACAGGTTATTGTGCAAGCCGTCTGTGCAGCCCAGCGCTATTAACAGGGGGACGAAAGAGCAGGAAAAAAAAGTGATGGCATGCAGCTTCTACACGGGGACTGCTAGAGCACGTCCAGATTAGGCAGAGGGCCTGATGCATTATACAGCTGGCAGCGCAGGGCATGAGGGCCCCGCGTTAGCATGCACGGAGAGATGGCTGGATGATTCCTTGGAGATAGGATCCTGCATCGCTGCAAAGCCCGGAGTGGCTGAGGTCAAAGGAAAGAGGAAATTGAGTGTGTTCTCATTGCTTGAGATGAGGCCAGGCAGAAGTTTTTATGGGTTCCAGAACTAGGAGCAAACAGAGATGATGACACCACTGGAATATGATTCAGACAGCAAAGGTATTTAAAAGCTTAGTTCCCAGTGGTTTCAAAGGGAATTAGGGACCCCTGCAAGAATTACTGCCTTGCAAGAATTACTGTCTTGCTTCCTGGGGGAGGTAGCTGTGACGAAGGTCACGCACGGCTTCAGCCAACACCTAATGGCTTCCTGCAAAAAGGAGGAGTAATTCAGCCGCCACCAAATTATCACCTTGCACCACAGGCCCCACTTCCTCCACCTGAAGAACTTCGTGCCCCAGTTTGCTGTAATTCCTGCAGCATGCACGTGCTGTGAAATTCTCCGTGTAGATAATTACCAGGAAAAGACCATGGCCAGGCTTGCTATCTACACCGAGGCTGGATGGAGCCAGGTTTCGAAGGCACGGCTGCGAAAATGTCAACCTGAGTGAGAACTTTGAGTTTAGAGCCTGTGTTTTTATATCAAATATTTAGTGTGTTCCCTTTCGCCAGCACTAGTTACTGATTGACTACAAGTGACCTCCAGCTGCCTTATTGATTTACAGCGGTTGTCAAAGGACAAAAAATGAGCCCCATGTCCAGGGTCTGAGGAATACTCTGAATGGAGGTTGCACAACTGAATAAATATTCTGCCAGCTCTTTAAATCTTAGGAAAAAATAAAAAAAAATCAAGCTTGAGCTCCTGATCTACAATGCAAACACCGGTGGGGTATGAAGATAATGCTGCAGTACTAGCGGACATACAGTCTGCATAGCCAAAAAAGCGGCGCAGCCTATTTAATTCACAGCTATTTATGGCTGGGCAAATTCAGGACTGAGAGTTTGGAAAGTGAATGGAAAGTCTTCCAAAGGCTGCTATGCCGTCCAGGTTTCAAAGTCAGGAAACTGATTTCGGTGTTTTCCTCTGTGCACATCCCTGTTGCCACCTTTCTCCTTGGCCAACCCCCCCGCGGCCCCAGCCTGTGCCAGGTGCCTACCCACCCAACCGCGGCTGCCGGCCCAGGATCCCTCCAAACCTCAGCCTTTCTGAGGGACATGGACCTGCAGAAGCCCATGGCCACAGCAGCTCTGACAATGAGAGCAAAACCCAATGGACATGAATGTCCAAGTTTCAGGATTACGGCCAGTTTGGGGTGGGGAAAAGCCTCCTCCAGACCCCACTCTGGGGCATCTTGTACCATCCCCTGAGACACAGGATGGAAAGGGCCACGGGTCCTGTCCCACCTGGCAGTTCCTACCCCCTCTCATTTGTCCCAGCGATGGACAGAAATGCAGGAAGGAAGGAGGAGGCTGGAGAAAAGAGAAGGAGGAAAAGATTCATCCAGAGGGAGGAGGGGGAGCATTTTTTCGCCTTAAACTGGCATGACAACATGGTAGTTGGACTGGATTAACTGGCATAAAAGGGAACTACCCATAAAGGGGATTGTGCGTTCTCTTCCTCCTTTGCTCTGCTCCCAACACACCCAAACCAAGGGGGGTATTGTAGCACGTGTAAAGGACGTGACTTCCTCTGCTGCTTGAAATAAATAGAAAAACAACAGTAATAAATCTCCAGGATCAGATTATATTCACCCAAGGGTAAAAGCACTCACATTAAAAATTGCTTAACCATTAACTGCAGTGGATAACCTTTGCTTCAGTCTGCAGCAGGACCCGCGGATAGAAGGTGGCAAACATGGGGCTAATTTTAGAAAAAGGTTCCCAGGGGCTGGGTATGAACACTCAGCAAGTCTGGTAGAAACTGTAATAGAGGATAAAACTCACAGCTGAATGATAAATTTGATGTAAAGAGGAAGAGTCTGTGGATTTCAACAGAGGGAAGTGGTGCTCCGTAACACTTAACTTTCTTTGAAGCAATCACAAGGACAGAGGGGGTCCAGCTGATGGAGTTGACTTGGATCAAGGCCTTAGAGCAGCTCCCTCACCCAAGGCCTTTAAAGACATTTACCCGTCCTGCGGGGAGAGGTAAGGCAGTGTCTCCAGCCAACAACTGGTTAAAACATCGGAAAGAAAGGGTGAGAACCAAAGGTCAGTTTTCATAAGGAAGGGAAATCCTCAACACCGTCCCAGGGGACCTGTGCAAGGGTCTGGGCTGCTTGGTGTAGATGGTCTGGAAGAGGGTAGGGAGACGTGGGTTACAAAGGT
This sequence comes from Egretta garzetta, assembly GCF_000687185.1. Classification (NCBI taxonomy): domain Eukaryota; kingdom Metazoa; phylum Chordata; class Aves; order Pelecaniformes; family Ardeidae; genus Egretta; species Egretta garzetta. The sequence goes on from NW_009259586.1 coordinate 5,233,789, forward strand.
TGTTGTTGAGATCCAGTTATTTCGGGCAATGCAAGCTGACAAAGGAGCAAAGGAGCTGTAGAAGGACGTCGTAATACCAAGTGACAGGATGATAAAGTAGCAGACGAAACGCAATATTGATTAATATACATGGGGGAAAAGAGAGTCCTAGCTGCGCATTCCTATGATAACTTCAAACAAGCTGTTCCCATTCGAGACCTGGATGATCCGCACATGGATCTGACCAGGGTGGCTGGTCCAGCCTGCCTCTGGTGTGCAGGCAGTCCCCGGCGCAGATCCTGCACATCGCACCTCTCAAAAACCACCAGCAGCTTGATGGCTTACAACACTCCCATTAACAAGCACAAAAGCCTGCGGACATCTTAAAAACCCAGCAGCACTTGCACATCAATCTCAGGCTGGGTTGGTAACTGCTTTGCTGAGAAAACTCTACTCACTATTAGAGACTTGCTCCTAAGATCATCAGATAAATCTCAGCTGCATCCCAGCCCCATAAAGTCAAATCTTACTAAAATAGGAACCTTACCTCCATCTGCCCCCACGAGCACATCATGCTGCAGGAGGGACAGCGGTCACAGTCCAAACCCTTCCAACTCTGGAGCCCTGAGTCTCTTTAGAAGGTGCCACGCAATTGCTGCATCTACGGTGCTTGAAGAAGGCGCTAGAAATCACAAAGCTCCATCTGGAAATGACTCCAAGGTTGGCCTTGGCCAAGTCACTCCATCCCTGGACAGAAAGCAAGGTGCAACCAGGACATTATAGAGACAGCTGTAGGGCAGAGGAGGTCTCACTGGCCTCAGCAGGACTCACCATGTAAACAGGCAGGGTCAGGTTCTCCATCCATCAGTGTCCAATGTATAATTTAATTACACGAGCCAAAACCAAGCACCGGCACCCAACTAGGCACACGCACAGTTATTGCACCCACCATAGACTCAAGGTCTTCCTCACATGGTCACATCTTCCAATTTTTGCAATATTTTGGGTGCAAAAAACCCAAAAACCCAACAAATCCACAAAACACCCAACTCTCATCCCTCATCCCTGAAATGACGTCAGAACGCTGGGAATTGGGGCAGGAGCGTCCAGCTACTCCCAGCGCCTGACACGAGATGGCGTGTGGCATCACGGTTTGGGGACCTCGCACTTAAATTGCTTTATTTGCTTCTTAAAGGGAAGCATTCCCGGGTTATGGTGCGATTTGCCTTGCCCTAGTTAGTGGGACTGTTTCACTGGCCCTCGGCTGTATAATTTAGATTTTTGAAGGGGAAATCAACCCCCTCCGAGCTGGCTGGCCAGCTCCTGTTTGATTGATTCCATCCTTGCCTGGTTAGGGATATAGCAGGAGAGATTTTAGGTTTATCAAGAAAAAAAAAAAAAAAAATATATATATATATATATAGTGGGGAGCATGATAAGGCAATCAAATCCATTTCCAGAGCTGCAGGAAAAAGACACAATGTATAATTTATTTGAGGCTTTTTCTCTCCCTGTTTGCAGATTGCACAGTTTCTAAATATATTGGTCCAGTTATTCAAAATTATTCATGAATCTCTTCAGTGAATAATACTTGACCTGCAGATCATCCAAAAAGTGAATATTGCAATCAAATTCTCCATTTCTGCTATAATTTGTCGTAGCTACCAGATGTATACTACTCAGGTAATTAACTCAGGATGAAACTCAAATTGTATATTTGATTATAATATTTGCAATTCACAATTTTTACTGGGCTAGCCAGCTCCTAAAGTCATCTAATCAGGAGACGGGCAAAAGTATCTCACCTCTGACATAGAGAAATGGCTACTTTTGTCCCTTGGTTTGGTGTTTCGGCGAAGGAGCCACCGTTCACGAGCATGTGCGGCCAAAGCTGCAGCGCTGGAGGGGCTGAGCATGGACACAGCGGGCTTGCACAGAGTCAGCAGTGAATAAACATAGGTTAAAAGGAAAAAGTTAACCGCTTTCTCAGATCTGCTCATCTAACAGTTGCGATCGGCAGGCCTCAGACCAAAATCTCCTCATCTGTGGGCTCTCTGATGATGCTTTTGCCCTGAAAATTTTGGGAGCAGGGTGGGGCTGGGCAGTTTTCTCCTTGACTGCCCATGCCTGTGCTGGGGGTTATTTACCCCGTTTGTGCTATAGGGCTGCCTGGAAGGGGGCCACACTCTGCAAACAGGGATGGAGAGATGCTCCTCCCCTGCAGAGGGCTTACGGTCCAGACAGACGGGTGTCAGGATGGAACGAGTGGTCCCTCAGTGCCATGGCCCGGTGGAGCATCCTTGGTCCAGACAGATGGGTGTCGGGATGAAGCGAGTGGTCCCTCGGTGCCACAGCCCAGTGGAGCATCCTCGGTCCAGACAGATGGGTGTCAGGATGAAGCGAGTGGTCCCTCAGTGCCACAGCCCAGTGGAGCATCCTCGGTCCAGACAGATGGGTGATGGGATGCAGTGAGCGGTCCCTCAATGCCATGGCCCGATGGAGCATCCTCAGTCCTGGTCATAGGCGCTGGAAGGGCTGAACCACCATTCTGCAGTTGTTGGGCTTTCAGTTACAGAAATATTGGGTTGCACGCTGGCAACCCAAAGCATTGAGAGATCATGAGTCACCTCTCCCAGTGTCACAAACTTGGCTTTAAAATCTTGTTATTTCTTTTAAATAAATAAATTCTTGGGTGTTTCGGTCGTTCTTTTAATTTGCCTTCAGACGGCAAAGCCTTTCAGCAAGTGTAGGTTTACACTTCCCTTCGCCACCACCGGCATTAAACGTATACTCTTCTTTCTCACTTTTATTTGTGAATGGAAGTTTAAGGTCCCGCTAAGCCATAGAATCTCCAAAGCTTTTGGAGATCCATCAACCATGATGAGACTCATGGGAGGGTCAGAAGGAGCAGCGTTGCCACCAAGAGACTTTCTGTGACCTCTGAATAAGTTTTCTCCAAGATGGGATGCTCTGATGCATTTCACTGGGTAGTGGCTGTTCGCCTGCTCGCTGTAGGCATGCTGGGAGGGAAGAGGGTTTCGGAGATGGTCTTTTTGGCTTGGTTTTTGTTTTCCTGCAAAATTAGTAGCCCTTGTGGCTCAGCAATGCGTGCCAGCCCAAAATCCTGCCTCGCAGCCACCAGCCCCCTCGTAAGCACTCACCCAGCCCCTGCGACATGGGCTCCGGGAACACATTCATCCTGAGATGCACCTCCACACGTTACTTATCGATTCAATTTTTTTCATGTTTAGCTACAGGAGTTTTTCAGCAGACAAAAACTGAAGGAGGATTCTCCTGCTCCTACCCTGGCAGGGAGATTTACACAGGAGCAAATGATTTGTAACAAATACAGCGTAAGATAGATGGAGCTGCTTCTCTTGTTCACAAATTATTCACAGGCTATGGGCCTGAAGAGGCAGAATTTTTTTCCTTGCTTTGTAAAACACACACACATGGGATTTTTAATTATTATTTATGACTACTTTCACTGCAAAAAACGCTCCTGAGAGCATCTTTTGCAGAATTATTGCAGCTCGCAGATTATTTAGTTGGTAATCTGGAGAAAGGACAGGTTTGGTTGGGTTGTTTTTTTTCCTTCCCTTTCTCCTTTTTTTAGTAATTGCCTTGACCAGTGAGACTTTTGTCACGGGTTTGAGGCTCTAGGCATTACAAGGTCATAAAATTTAAGTTCCTGGCCTCCACCAGTCTGCTCAAGGGAGCATAGCGCAGAAACAGCTCCCGGATTTTGCTGGGTGAGCACAGGTCCTTAAATCAAACTCCAGGGCAAACGCTTGTGAGTGACCATTTGCGATCGCATTCTGCAAGCGTTCCTGAGCACGATGAAAAACATGCTGTTTCTAGAAACATTGCTGGCAAGAAGAGAAGTTTCTAGAGCCTCAGGTGCCGCCCCAGGAGGAAGCGGTGGGAGATGGACACGTAAATAGAAACAGGAACCCCCGACACCCTGAAGGGCTCAGAAAGATATTTCTAGGTAGGACCTTCGGAGTTTTGCTTATGTTCCATATTTCCCATATAAGGGACTAGTTTTTGTTCTCTGGATAAAGTTTGCTCTCCCCTACACTTCCATAGCTAGAATTAAAATGCATCTCCATGTACTTGGCAATGCTGTGGGTGGGGGCAGATCCTCCATCCAGCGGTGCTACGTTCATGTGTAATTTGGAGTTTTCCTTCTTGGCCAGCAAGGTAAGCGAAGCAGCTCCAAGCCTTGTTCTTGTGGTGGCTGCATCCCGCAGGACTCACGCAGAACTATGGAACGGGCATTGCTACAGTCTGCCTTATAAAATCTAACAGTTCATTAAAAACCAAAAAAATATAAATGTTATATTTTTGCCCTGAAGATCCAGACGCTGCTGGGTGGTAATTAGGTCACTATTCAAATCCCCATCTTCATGGTTCGTGGGGTCCAGATGTGAGCATGCGTGTCGACGTTACACATCGATTAGGGCAAATCATGTAACGCGTTTAAGACTCATTGGCCTGTGAGCTGAGCAAATACAGAATTGGTCTGCGAATCCATTATTGGTAGGAGCAGATGGGTTGCTTGCTTAAATAAATGCATTTGCAAACTCCTCTAGGTCTGCTTTCAAAAACACCAGTTTGTTTGTATAACATGGTGCAGCCAGGCTCCTACACCCTCTGCTCACCAAACCTTCCCTGGCCTGGAGTTCAGGTGTTTTCATTTTTGCATAAAGAAAATCTGAACATGAATAGGTTTTTGCAAACATAACAAAAAAAAAAAAATCTCTTTTGATTTGTAAGGTACAAATAAAGCATTGTTTACATTCACGCGCTGTTAATTGAGAGCATCCATAATACGTCAGTCTGAGGCAGAGCAAAATAGACACAAGATAAAAATATCTACAATGACCTGGTCCTGGAAATGCTGAGTAACCTCACGCTCTGGAGCAGAAGTGCCCTGAACAAAATAATTTTATTCATTCCTTCTGGAGCTGCAAGGGAGGGAAATAAAAAGGTGCATTTTCCCTTATTCTGCTTTGCATCCTCAGCTGACAAAAAAAGTCAACGGGCTGGGGAAAAGCACATTTGTGGCTGCTTGGGTGGGTGTTGCTCATTCACCCAGGGGAACCCATTTCCACCCAAGCACAGTCCTCTGTCCTGGCTCAACACGGCCAGCTCTCGCACAACCCTACAGCCTGCAACCTGCCACTGCTCCCCAGGCACCCTGGAGACCTTCTGCTGGAGACAAGGAGGAGAAGGAGGAGGAGAGCATGTTCACGTGGCTCATCAGCTGCCTCCGCAAAATCAAGCTGGTGGTTTCAGCCCCATTCCCACACCTCAGTTGCTGAGGGCAGGCACCCAGCAGGCTCTTGGTGGCCACCTTTGCCGGCAGTCACAGGCAGGAGCGGGCAGGCTGCTGACGTGGCACCCGGCTGTGTCACCTTGCCCTGTCCCCTGCGCTGGGCATGCCAGGAGCTGGACCGGGGAGAGAGCCCTTCGGCCACGAGCTGGGGCTCAGATCACTTCCTTCCTAAATTTTATGCTTGCTTTTACTCTTAAAAGAAAAGAAGAAAACCAAACAAAGAGCCCAGCAGAGGAGGGAGGAGGTGGCAGCATTTCCCCTTCGCTCCGTCCTTCCTCTTTCTTCAGTTCCTTATTTCCCCCCCCTCCAGTTTCTTCCCCTACCTGTTGAAACGTCATTACCAGTACACGATGACAGAAAAGCTGCAATTTTGATGTGTGAAGCTGTTACAATTGTTAAGTAATTGCTTTTAAATAAAAACAACCCAGAGGAAGAAAGCATTCCCCCCCTGCTGCTCTGCCACCACAGCACCCAGTGCCACCGACCGCCCGGCTCGCCGCGAGCTGGGGCTCAGATCACTTCCTTCCTAAATTTTATGCTCGCTTTTACTCTTAAAAGAAAAGAAGAAAACCAAACAAAGAGCCCAGCAGAGGAGGGAGGAGGTTGGCAGCATTCCCCTTCGCTCCGTCCTTCCTCTTTCTTCAGTTCCTTATTTCCCCCCCCCTCCAGTTTCTTCCCCTACCTGTTGAAACGTCATTACCAGGACACGATGACAGAAAAGCTGCAATTTTGATGTGTGAAGCTGTTACAATTGTTAAGTAATTGCTTTTAAATAAAAACAACCCAGAGGAAGAAAGCATTCCCCCCCTGCTGCTCTGCCACCACAGCACCCAGTGCCACCGACCGCCCGGCTCGCCGTGCCGGCACTTCCCGGCAGACGCACTCCCACCCCAGCAAAAGTCAATGTTTACATTTGTCACATATATTTTTAGTGCATCCTAGACCCAGCTATGCCTCAACCCAGCCTCGTGGGCCAATTGCCAGGTTGAAAGGCTCCTCCCAGCAAACGTTACTTCATTTCTGGAAGGACCGAGGAAAGAAGAATCCTCAAGTGAGCCCTGGCAGGAGCTGGCTGCAGGGTCCCCGTTTCACCGGTCCTTCAGGTTCTTCCAGTTCAGATGACAGCGTGCACAGAGAAGGCATTTGCTCTGCAAGTGGCCTCCCAGCACCTGACCTCTGTAAAAGCAAACAACCCTAACAGCAGCAAAGCACCTGGCACAGACCCCTCACCCTGGGCTGACTGCACCGCAGAGGGACCGTCAGGGTAAACCCGCTGGGTTTTGGTGGGCTTTTGGGGTCTGCTTCCAAGAGGACTTCAAAGAGTTACAAGTAATAGTGACCAATTTCCAATTTTCCTTATTTTTGTTTTGACTGGCTTGCCCCCGTACTGCTAGAATACTGCTGAGTGTTGCACACCGATGAACACCTTCCCCCTGGGCACTGCACAGCCCAGGTCACCTCCAGTTAAAAGGGTTTGTGTCCCTACCTTCATTAAGCGACAGCCACTGCTGTTTAGTCCTACTCGACATCAGCTCCCTTGAAAACATCCCCATAAAGCAGCTGCCCCCGGTTTAAGCATATCCCAATCATGCAGAGGATACCGAATGGATGGACATAACTGATGCTTTCCCTTTGCCCGTGATGTGGGAAGGATGGTACGTTTCACAGGAGAATAAGGCCAACCTTTGTGGTGCCACAGTCCACAGCTCCTCTCATCCTTGGCTCTGCAGGCAACGGCTGGCGGCTCCTCCATCTCTCCTCTGACCTCTCCCCACCTCAAATACAGGGACAGCGATACCCCGCGGGGCTTTTCTAGGGATAAAAGTCTATTGATGGCTGGGAGGTGCTTCATGACAGCAGCTGTGTTGCACTCCAGGGTCACCCAGAGTTCTCAAGCAAGAAGGAAACCTCACAGCACCCCTGCAAGGCATAGAAATGGGGTTACACCTCGTGCTCATGGGGAACAGAGGCCCAGAGAAATTGCAACTGCTGCTGGAGGCCAGGAGCAGGCAAGCACGGTGAGCAGGTGAGTATCCTTTCATTCCCAGCTCTCCACAGCATGACTTACCGAGTGGTTATGGAAAAAACCAACTGAGTAAAGAAAGAATTACCTGGCTAGAGGTTATACAGCCTGGGCTCCCCTTTATCTTTCAACCTGGCCGGATAAATGTCGTTATGGGAAAGGCTGGAGATCCGATACAGCCCTCAAGTTCAGGAGCTCTCACATGGAGTGAAAGAAAACGCTCTGGCTGAAGGTAACTGCAGCAGTTATATGACTAATCCCAACATCTACAGACATTTTCCCCTCTGCCTGTAAGAGTTATGTGATCCTAAACATCCTCAAGGAAAACAACCCCATTCTGGTTAGCAGATGACTAACTGCTTGCAAATAATACAGATATCTTTTTATACACGACAAAAGACCAAAATACCGAGGATGACAGTGCCCCACAGAAGCGCCTCAGAGCCAGGCACTCGAGCACAGACAGCTCTTTCCAAAAAGCAACTGGGAACCGGACAATGTGAGACCTGGCCACAACGCTCCCAGCCAGAACGAGCCTTTTGCTCGAGCAAAGGCAAATGTCAGGAGAGGGAACAGGCCAGTTGCCACCCTGCAGCTATGCCCCCGATGGCAGGGCCAGGCTGGACGGCCTCAGACCTCTCCAGAAAACAAGCAAAGTCAAAATCCTAGCTCTAAACATTCAGACTTTTGGAGAGAGTCATCTCAAAGTCAGGCTCACAGACGATCCCCATCTCCGCTTACATATCGCTCGTTTTCTAATTTTGTCAGGCAGACATTTAAGTATATGGAGTCCATTTGTGCAGGCATCAAAAAGCCAAACTCATCAGTGATCTCAGACCAAAATGTATTTTAAAATGCATTATCAGCCGCACATTACCCACAGCACATATGTAGAGAGGAAAAGTTTCAGCAATTGTTAAAGGCAAAAAATCTGTCCTGCATAGTTCAGGTTTCCCTCCCCACAGTTACCTCTGTTGTAGGTGACCAGGGTCATCTTCCTCCCCACCCATCCTCCTCTTCTGAGCCTCGGTGGGCACGGTGGCAGAGCTGAGTGAGCAGGACTGTTCAACAGCAGCAGCAGAGGCCATGGAAATCAGCCTGGGAAAGGCTGTGGGATGCTGCAGAAAAGGAAAGGGGTAAAGTGTATGGTACTACTACAGCAGGATTGTTTACAAGATTTAAGAGTCCCACGTTGACATTGACAATTAACTATAGATCAGCAGAGGAACATAGTTCTCTACCATAAGTACGTGTATTTTTAGACAAACATGTTCCACAATGTTTTGTAAGGGATGATGCTTCGCCTAAAGCATCTACTTTTCAAGCCTCCAGTGGTACAGCACAAACCACGTTACTAATAACAATTGTTCCTGCATTTGTTTCTTGAACATAGATCACAAAATGCGCAGTTTATTTGGGAGTGTCTGTATTCTCTTCTATTTCTGTCCTCCTTATTCAACACTGTAGAGTAAAACAGGCAACTGTGAGTCCGGAGAGGGAGGCAGCCCTGCCCTGCAGAGATTACAGTCTCCATCAGATAATACGCTGCAAATTATACATGGTGAGGCACAGACCTCAGAATGGGGAGAATGGCTTGGTTTGGGAAAGAAACTAAGAAAAGAAATTCAAAAGGAAGACTTTGAAGGAAAACGGAGAGAAAAAGCAGGAGGGGGAAACCTAGGAATTTGAAAGAACAAGGTAAGAGGGAGTTTGTACAGCAGAACATTGAGAAAAGGTCTGATTCGTAAAGATGAGTATCCAGACCCTAAATGTAACCAGCAGCAGGTAAGCTGCTCCAAATACTGAATTCTTCAAACCACAGAGACACCAAGAAAAAATGAAAGACAACTTTACTGACCTCTGGATGTTCACCACCCCCAAACGCGTGCCATCTACTGAGGTGATCATCGAGTCAGCCTTGCTCATGGGTCTCTGGTGTCACCAGCAGCTTCGCTTACCTCCCACCGGCCACTGCCACACAGCACGCTCGGGGACAGCGCGGCAATCTCGGACAAGGTGGGACGGAGGGCTTACAGACCGAGCAGCTCCACCACGTGATGACCTACGCTTAACGGGGCGAGTCGAGCACCTCCCGTAGTAGCTCATCAAGGTGATGCCTTCGTTTGTAGGCTCAGCTGAGCAGGAACAAGCACGGAGGTGCTGTAGACGCGTCGCAGCGAGGCCAGCGCAAGATGTGAGGCAAGGGCAGGGAGAGGGGACACCGTTTATTAGGTCAGCTGGTGTACTTGGGAGAACGAGAGATGCTTTCAGGCGCATAAGGCTTCCTTAGGTCTGAAATAGAAGCAATAACCTTAGAGCTAAATACAGGTTGAGAATAATTGTTCTGAGTTAAACTTCATTATATTAATGAATTAGGCAATTTGAGAGAAAGGATGATTGGTTCCTGTTGATCAAAGGGAGGATACTAGCCAGAGGACAGCTGATAATGTCATTTACGGCACAAAGAGAGGGCGAGAGACAGGAATAATTATTGCCTAGGGATGGCTGGTGGTAGCAGAAATTACAATGTAACATGCAATCAATATCCGTGCGATTTTTATATCCTACAGTCAGGAATTTTAGCACTCGGATTGTCTTTTGAAGCGATTTTGGAGACCTACCTTGACGGTCAGGAGTGAGAGGTCAGAGATGCAGTGGTTGATCTCTTAGCGGGCGTTTCTGTCCCTTATCAGTTTGTACAAGTTAATTTGCATTGGTTGCCTGCAGTTGTTGCCACCAGACTGTCAAATCTGTGATGCACAGACAGGAGGGCGGTGGTAGGCCTCGGTCCTTCCGTATCACTTAGAAATCTGATTCCATTAAGCAGCTGTGGTTAATTGCCAGCACTTATGGGTTTATCACTATCCCTTAGACACTCGGTTTCCTGTGAAGTGCCAGTCCCAGGGAACCTGTGATTTCCTAAGGATCTAAATTTTCACCTAAAAATTAAGTTCTTAGTGGACTTGCAGAGAAAAGCTAGAACATTCTGAAATCTATTTAAGTCTATACCCAGAAGATCTATCAATATGGTGCAAAGTTGATTATCGTTTATGATTACCTCATCATTTCTAAAATATTCTTGGAGGCTTGAATCACAATTTCTCGGGTCATTTGGTTTGGCAATACTGAAACGAGTCTTTAAGGACAGCACTAAAAGTCTAGAAGGCTCAAACGGAGAGCATGGTTACACGTTACTTAAAACTGAAGTATCAATTTTCTCAAGTAAAATACGATCTATGGCTGAAAGCGGTTAATAAATATGAGATTCACAAAGTAGGTAACTGCCCCAGGCGTTGACATTTTCAATGGTATTCAGGAATTTTGCACTCCTCCCAGTAAATTGCCAAACGGAGGTGCTGCACACACCTGACTGCCCCGAGAGACACAGACAGACCGAGAGCCCGTTGGCTTCAAAAATAGGTTGTAGTTATCTACAACATCTGAGCCTCAGCAGGGAGTTAAAGGCTCAAGCACGGGCTTAAAACCACCGAAACGACTCGTGACAAGGCTGAAGCAATCTGTTGAAGACTGGGCAGACAGTTCATAGCACAGCCGGTGGCAGAACCCAGCAGCCCTATCTCCGTGCTGGCACACGGGATGCTTAACCTTATGGTCTAATGAAAATCAAAGGGGAATTTGTTTTAGTTTGCAAAATCTGTATGCAAGTCTAATTTTGACCAGCAGCAACTTCAGTGAGTAGGCTGGTGTAAAATTTTCACATGATTTGTACTGGAGGAATATATACTTCCATATCTAAAGAAACACCCACAGAAATTCTTTTACAGAATCACAATAGTCAGTATGTGAGATCCCCCTGCTCCGGAGGCCTTCTGCTCTGATGGCGGATGAATCAGATGCTATATACCATGGACAATGAGAATCAAGCGCTTCACTTTTATATGCATGCCTTATTTCAAAATGTAAAGGTCATCTAACACAAGTTAAGTGAACCGTACGATGGAGGAGACTCTCAAAGGCCACAGAGACTAAAGGCAATAAAAGGAGGGGTGGTAGGTCACCCTCAGATGATGTTCTTGTGGCATACAGAAATTGGATGAAGTTCCATATTGACAGCAAAAAGACAGCAATAGCTAGCTAACGTCTGACGCTTGCTAACAGCGAATTTCAATGGAGACAGAGGAGGGAATGATCACAGAAAAGGGCAGTGAGCTGCCCAGAGTCAGCTCTGGAACGTGGGGTGCCTGAGTTGTCATCTGTTGTACTGCGTTCTTCACTAACCTGCCACCTCCCGTTTCCATCAACGTGACTAAAAACTCCCAGGCTGTTGCATTACGGGATGAGGCTCTGTCCAAGCAGCAAATTCACTCAGTTTTATTGAGACTGTGAGCATCCAACACAATCCTTAACTGCATTCTGACATTCAGTAGTTCCTTACGCTTTGCCCTTAGAGACGAAGTGAAGGCAAGTAAGCCTTACCCTAGCAGGGGCGGAGGGAGAGGGTGCCTTTCGGTGGCGAGAGCCTCGCGTGCTGAGGTCTCCCATGGCACAGTGGTTCCTGGCATCGAGCAACTGAAGAGATGAGGTCAGAGAGAAGCGGAGTCTGGGTGGAGAGAAGAGCGGCGTGAAAGCCTGGTGCAGCAGAGCAAGTAGGAGAGGCAGCGAACAAAGGGAGCAACGCACAAGCTGGTCCTCCTGAGGATGCGGTGGGAGAGGCAGCAACGACAAAGGAAGGGGTTATGGGTGTAGCAGGGAATGAGTAGAATCATAGAATCACTTTGGTTGGAAAAGACCTTTAAGATCATCGAGTCCAACCTTTAACCTAACCCTGCCATCCCACCACTAAACCATGTCCCTTCTGCCAAGCTGAAAAGGTGGGTTTCCAGGTCTGGTTTTAACTGCATTATCCAGTCCTGTTGATATAACCTTCTCAGAGACGCTCGCGGGGGCACTAAACAATAATTAAGGCACTACGTTCCCAGAGTCCTCTTTTGTTTTATGCGATGGGTAATCCTGAAGCTAAGGGGGAAAGGGAATGCAGCGCAATGAGCTCCACGAGGGCACGGAGCTGACAGACTGTTTAAATGTAATGGTGCCTCAGCTCTCGGAGCAGGAGAGGATCTCCGATTTCAGGCCTCTGAAGTGCTAAATTACCAGATGAAAACTGCAGCAAGTTCCACCAAAACTGCAGCCATCAATACCACAGATTGTTTTTAACAAACAAAAGTTGACAGAATAAAGGATGGGGGTTGGGGGATGTCTGCGCTCTACGCCAAGGTTTTTCTAAAAATATTTTACACCTGCTATTCGTTCCACACACTGATCATATTTTGTCTATGAGGTAGAGAACTCATAGTGCCAACGGGAATGTGGTTTATGTTCCCGAGTCTTAATGCTTTTTCCCTTCTGTAAGGCAAAACTCCTTACTACCACCACTGAAATAAAGCCAAGAGGACAAAAGTCATACACGCACTGCCACGGTAACAGTTTAACCGTTCCTCTCGCTGATCTTTGGAAACAATCCCTTCA
>NW_009259586.1:5246691-5253581 GCF_000687185.1 Egretta garzetta
GTACACTCAATTAAAATCAACTTGCTGATAATAAAAAAAAAGAGTGCTGACCCGCCGGTTTGCTTCATCTGCTCCAGAACTACCACCACAAACTCTGAGGTATTTATTCCTGAAACGTTAATAGAACAGTCTGGGGCGTCAGATCAGTAAACGAACTCTGGCTTGATCCCATGCTGGTCCAAAGAGCTGATTTAACAACTAGTTGTTTGGTTACTTGATATTTCAGAAATGCAACCGGGGCTGTTTGCTACTAACGGGCTTTTGCAGGCTGCAGCACGGTGGGAGCACGGGGTGCAGACAGCTGGGCACGCGGCCGTGCTGCAGCTGGGTAATCATCTGCCGCGGCTGTCTCTAGCGAGAGATCGTACAAGCAATGCTTAATAGCTTTCTAATTTTGCACGGTGAAGAGGAGGGATGGATCTTTCTGTGGCTTACACCCAGTCCTCAATTTGTATAAATTACGACAGCTTAGTTAAGGAGAACTACAGAAACTTGTACTCACCCGGACTCCAGTGCCAGGCCGGCCTGCGCCCGCTGGATTCCCATCCGCAGCAGGGACCTTCGAGAGCGCGGCGCAGTAACGGAGCACTACGTGTTGTATGGTCCACCTGTGAACTGGCTCTCCTTTGCAGAAATAATCAGATGGATTTAATTTTGGTGAGCACTACCAGACTTCCAACCAAGCGCAGGGCCTGTCGCCTACCCGCAGAACAAACGCAGGACAGCGTAGCTGTCCATCGCATCCTCTCCACCCTGCCGTGCCACGACGCCTCCGAGCTCAGTCTCACAGACCTCGGGTTACGATTTTCAGAAGTTATCGACTTGCGCTGAACTGAGCGAGCCTCACGTCATGGAAGTGCTTTTAACTTGTGCTTGGGTGGGGACTTTGGAGGGAAGAGCGAGGACACGCTAAGCAGCACTGAGGGGGACGCATACTTAGGGACGCACACCCTTTTCTTCACTGTAAATTAAAGACGTCTTCCGAGGTTTAACTTACACTGGCAATTTTAAGGAAGTAAATTGCATGTTCACAAGAGAAAATACAAAAGAACTTGCACAACTGAGCAAATGTTTCCTTTTCCCCCCTTCACTCCTTTTTAGGTCCTTTCTCTCACAGCAAACGCACTTACCTGACAGCACGGTTCAAGAGCAGAGTACCGGGTGCGTGCAAATTAAACCAGAGATTGACTTGGCACTCATTTAGAACAGAATGTTGCAATGTAAATGTTTGATTTAACAAATTCGGCAGCAAACTTTAGCAGAAGATAAATAAATGGGTGAAGTAGACTGAACAGAAAGCACACATCTTTACTTTCTATAAGGAGTGAGAAAAAAGCATTAAAAATCTTCACATTTGCGTTCTTTGAGAACACCGGGAGCTCTCTCTACAGGCTGCCTCCTTGCAAAGCACCATAAGCCAATCCTGCTTATTAAAATCTTTATATGAAAAGGTGCTTCAAAAAACAACCTTGTTTCCAGAGATTCCTCCTTGCTGCAGGCCACTGCCCGTCATACGCAGCGCTGGTTACAGTGGAAGCGAACAAACCGGCACGGGAAGAGGATAAGCTCCATGACCTTTAAGACAAACGATCTCGGTTTAAACCACAGGAATAGAAATATCACAGAACACGCAGAAGAGTCTCCGCTGTTAGAATTGCTCAGCCTTCTAGGCAGTTTAGGTATTATTATTGTATCGTAAATACTAAAATTGTAGTAATTCTTACAGTCTAGGCAAACTATACAAATAGCAATAATACACAGAGCTAACGTTCACCATTTTTCAGTAATTGAGTCAGTATTTCTTTTTCTGATTTTTTTTTCTAAGTCCTTTTTAAAGCAAAATCATCTACTTAAAATTAGATACCAAACGATGCACTTTTAAGTACGGTTCTGTCCACTGATGTGCCGTTAGTGGAAAGATAAAGCAGATGGCAAACTCAATAAAAAGGAGCCAGTGAAATACAGATGAATGCCTAAAAACCCATTTGCTCCATTATTGCTTTCGAATTGGTTGTCGGGGCATTAGAAATCGATACCATCGCCAGGCTCCCATCTCCACCCTGTCCTGCACACGCTCTGCCCAAAGCAAAGATCTCACACGGGTGTCGGAAAACCCCCTCTTCCTTACAGCACCTTGGGCTGCTTCCACCGAAACTCTGCTGGCACCAAACTGGGGGTGGATGCGTGCGTGGAATCTACAACTTTGGTAAAATCAAGTGCATCAAGTAGAAAGAGACTGATCTTCAGTCTCAAAAGCCAGTTTCAGAATCCTAAAGTTCAGGTAATTTTAATCCTGGACTCCTCCTGTAGCTTAGCGTTCGCCATCACGAGCCAAAGGACTATCCGCTGCACACGCATCTTCTCTTCATCCACTGGAACTGCCATGGAAAACAAGCCGATGTTCATTAGATTTATGGATTAAAGAAGTTAAGTTTCTCTTTCCCTTGGCAATGCTCATTAGCAAGGAGCGCTGTTTGCCAAACAGGCTGAAAACAGTAAGGGATGCAACTTCAAAATAGCCCTGGAAAAGCCGAGCTTTGTCAGCCTCTGAATTCTTTCTCCTCCCACTCACATTCACGTTTTGAGAATCTATTAAGTTAATATCGGTAAAATCCACTAAAATAAAAACCTTGAAATGGCACATTGTAGTTGCATTACATTTCTCTTTTTAATAGAGAGCAAATTAAAGTTTACAACAAGTTTAGTAAACTGTAAATTAGCACTTTTATTCAGGCTGGTTTCTGAGCTATTAATCCTCAATACAGAAACAGAACGCTGATGCATCGGCCTAGGAGCTCTTGAGAGAACAGTTCAAATCCATCCTGGTGACACCGAAAGAGAATCTCACTGCATCACCCCGGTCCCCTCTAGATACATCACACCGCACAGTAACTCAACATGCGCATCGCTTATGGGCTTAACTCTCAAAGAAAAAAAAAAAAATAATAATATTACCTTCTGACTTCAGCGAGCTGCAGTTATGGAAAACAAGCGAAAGTTTGCTCAAATAATTGCAGGCGAGCACTTACGCGGGCGATGTGCTTTGTCAGTAGTATTTTCGGTAAAGCAACCCATTATTGTGGTGCATCAATACAGCAACCCTTTCCATCGCTCCTTTGTGATGCACTGAGTCAGACTTTTTTTGCATCATTAGCACTGACAACACAATAAACGCAGCGCTCTCATCTTCAGCAGAACAGTAAAAACACAGACCACAACAGTCAATTAATTTTAAAGAATTTTAATACAAACTTAATATAAACTATTTCAGTCCCTCTTAACATGTAAGACACTGACTCAAAATACTTTTATACCTTTTTTCAAGTATTGCACAATGTAGGTACAAAATTAATATTTACGATTACATTTTCTTCCATAATATATAGCAAAAATCTTTAAACTTTTAACAGAAAATACAATTTGTGTTTCTTTTGAAAAAAGCAAATATTTCGTACATTTTTAATTCCACCACTAAGGAATATTCTGTACACAACTTTTTATTTTTTTTTTTAGAATTGATGTCTTTAAGATGGATATCTTACAATTTCAGTAAAAAAAATACAACATGAAGCTGCTGCAGCTGTCACAGATCACTGTAGTAAAAAGATATAAATGCAATACCATGTTGTAGAAACAATATATATACTCTGATATTTTACAAACTTTGTACTAAATTAAATTATACAATTAGAAAAAGACCAATAAACCCACCTATTAGTGCCAATTTTTTAATGTACATATACATATATGTTTGTGTACATATATATATACACACACACAAAAAAATTAGCCACGTCCTTGCTATATCTTAAATACTGTAAGAGGCCATATTTTGAGAGTATATTTTTTGTAATGTACAGTCAGTATAAAATAATTTTGTGCTTGGTTGGCAAATGAAAAAATGATGCATGTTGTATTTATCTAACCAAGCTTGAACGTATTCATACTACAAGCCTTAAAAAAAATATCTCAAGAGGTGGAAAAAAAGATACACCCTTGGGTACGTGCATTTTAACTTGTACAATAGTATTTACTTGTATTTCACTTTCTCGTTTTATTTTTAGTTAGCCATAACTGGCTGGAATTGCTGGTTAGAATACTGCATGTTGTTTAAACTAAAATTCAAGCCATCCACAAAAGACTTCTCATTTAGACCTCCATAGGCTGCAAACATATCAAAGGCATTACTGTACTGGAGAGGACTGAGGTTAAGGGGGCTGTCACCAGGAAAGATGCTACTGGTGCTACCTTGACCCTGCATGTTGGGGAAAATGAACTCCTTTGCGTTAGGAGAAAGGGCAGAAGTCTTCTGCTGTTGTTGTTGCTGCTGCTGCTGACTGCCTAAGCCAAGCCCGTAGAGAGAGTGCATGGAGGAGGAAAGGGCTTTCTGCTTCAACAGGTCATTGACATTCAGGCCAAGGTTGGTGGGAGAGGTGCGGGCGACCTTGTTGCTACGGCCGCTATTCTTCATTTTGGTCGAGCCAAACTTGGTGGCGGCAAATGTGGCAGTGGTGAAGGTTAAAGGCTGAGTGGAGCGGGGCATGAAAGTCGGGCTCACAGCAGCAGAGTGACCAAAGGGAGGAGAAGGAGAACTAGACACTGAAGATGCTGGGTCACTAATTGGCATGAACACCTGGGCCTCGGGGTTAAAGCTGTTCTTGATTTCCTTATCCAACTCACATCCATTTTCATTATCATCCACATAAAGCACTTTCACTGGTCCCTTTTCACCGATTTGGTACGAAACCTCAAATGGGTCAATCCAAACACTAAGATCCTGAGGCAAGTTGCCACGAACATCATCAATGTCCAAACCACTCTCTTTGGATGCTTGTTCTATGACCGGGTCCACTTTCTCCCCTATATGTATACATCTAAACCCTGATCCTTTGTATGGCTTTTCTGGATACCAGTGCCCTTCATACTTCTTCTTAAGAAGTCTTTCAAGCTCTTCACCAAAAATGTTGACACGTCGTCTGGGAAGCTTATTGTACAAATATGAAATAATAAAATTGAGTGCTACTTGGATTTCAAGCTGCATAGCTGCTATGCCACAGAGTTATAAGTCTGTTTCAAAACCCGAAGAAGAAAGTGTTCAAGATGCCACAGGGAAACAAAATTTCATTCAAAGTGCTGATTCTAGTTGATTTTTATCCTTCACCTTGAGTGCTCTTGTTCCTTTAAGAAAAAACAAAAGCAAACACATCCAAATAAGGAAAGCGTAAGATCAAGATCCAAGGCCTATTCTTTCAGCTTCGCTTTCTGCATAAAACAGGTTACTTTAAGCCGAAAAATGTGCATCAAACTCTTTATGTTCATGCCTGCGGAAGGTGAGGATGTCAACTGCATTCAGTCTGACTTACAAACAACACTGCAGAAGATGCATGTGTTTACATATACAGCATGGGGCATTTCAAATCACATGAGCTTGCTGTTTAGTTATTCACAAAGCAGCAAGGATAATTTTTAAGATATCACAGAACTGCCAGGCCTGTCAAGGGTTCAATTACCAACCCGTATTTGGATGATTTATAGTACTCAGCTGCAAAATTTAGCACCAGACTATTAGTTCAGCTTGAAAGGTCTTAGCCCAAGGGTCATCTATCATTTTAAAGTTTGCAAACATATTGGTTGCACTGTAAGCTACAGAATTATAAAAACGTTAACAGTTGCTTTAGGAGATTTCACACAAATAGCTAAAAATTATGCAACATTTATTTTAAGTCCAAGCAAATCATCCGCATAAACTGTGCGCTGGCGAAATTATGCTAACTGAAGAGAAAATGTCCGCTGTACGTATACAACAATTCTTCCTCGGAACAGCTAAAATGATAACGCAGTCGATGCATACAAAATAGATGCATTTATCTTCTGTCATAAGGGTGGCAATGACCGTGAAATTATTACAATAAATTAATTCACAATTTTTTTCCCTTTCTACAGATTATTCTATATTATCAGATGGAATATATTAATAGATACTAAATTAATGTAATGTCTCATCTATAGTCCAGATTTCAAAAAGTTACTAGAGCCAACAGGGCTTCTGATGGCTTCAAAAATGATTGCTTTTCTCCACGACTCCATTTTATATTTAATATAAAATATGGTTGCCACTCCTTCACAAAGGACAAAAGAGAAATTAGCTATCTAAAGTTAAAGAAGCGACAAGAATCAAGTATTAGCACACGTACTGCTAACAAGAATTCTGCAGTACCTTAGCATAAAGGTACTCATCCACAGGAGACACCTTTGTTCAAAAAGTTCCAATGAAACAAAACATGTATTTCTTGGCTCAAGTTAAACGCCCAACAAGAATTTCAATTAACAGTGTGCTTTTTCTGCACTGCATCACTAGGAACAAAATTTAGCGTAGCTGTCACTGAAGATTAGAGAAATCAAAGTCAGTATCAAAATCCTTTAACAATATGAATACAATGCTTTTTTATTTCTTGCTCCAAATAATCTCCTTTTAAAGTCTGGAACCCTATTTCCAAGCCACTCGTGTTCTCCCCAACATGGTATGGGAATAGTTTGAAAGCTTGTACGATAAGGCGACCTTTAAACGTTTGCTGGATCAGCACTGGGTGGGGATAAGGAAAAGATCAAGGGCAAACAGAAGATATTTACAAAAGGGACACAATCAGTACAGAAAAGCTGATTGGGTGGTTAAAAGGGGCATTTAAAAATGATTTATTAATCCATCTGTTTTGTTTCCCTTCCTCCGCGTCCTTTAGGAATGAAACGATCCTTTCAAGGCGCACCAGGCAGACGCTATGAATTTTTTTTAAGCCCTGAAACTGATCCACGGTACAAGCAGCCGACCAAACAAATCGGCTTGATCGTTTCAAACTTTGGGGGTTTTTTTTCGTTTTGTTTTCTTCCCCCCC
>NW_009259586.1:5255790-5263410 GCF_000687185.1 Egretta garzetta
CCGGGCCCTCTGCATTGAAACATCCCTGGTTTTGCTGTGTGAACGCCCGTTGCGGGTGTTCCTGGGGCCGGGCTTGGTGCGGGTACCTTCCGACCGGCGAGCAGGAGCGGCTTTGGGAGGACAAACAGCGGAGATTTTTTTTTTTTTCCCCCTCCTTCTTCTCCTCCTCCTCTTGCTCTGTGTTTGTACAATAGTAAAGCATTTTGGCATAAACGCAGCATGGGCCCCAGGAGAGATTTGGAAATGCCAGTCAGAAGAAATGCCAGGACTTTAACCCTTCGGAGCTTAGAATATTTACGAGACAGTGTGGGAGGCAGGAGCCTGAAAACCGAAATGTTAAGGGAAGGAAGATAGCGAGGGCAGTGTTTGAGATTTTCCATAGCTGAAAATTTCTGCTAGAAGGGCAAATTCATTGTAAAACGCACAGTTTTCACTCAGCTATATCCATGTTGATGCTACGAGGGTTGCGGTATCGCAAACAACTTGAAAATCTTAATTCAGACTCAAAATAGTTATGTTTTTTCCCCCTATTCTTCATTCCTTTTTAACCATACAGGGCTGCATGGGCCTTTAGTGAAAATTGGGGCATATG
Organism: Egretta garzetta; assembly: GCF_000687185.1. Lineage (NCBI taxonomy): Eukaryota > Metazoa > Chordata > Aves > Pelecaniformes > Ardeidae > Egretta > Egretta garzetta. The sequence goes on from NW_009259586.1 coordinate 5,256,383, forward strand.
TTATCACCGTGCACCCCAAAGTGAAAACTAAAGTACAAAGATTATGGAATGATAAGTGTTGGCGACAGGGAGACTACTGCGAATCACTGCAGCACAGCCAGGAATCCAAGTGAGGAGTCTTGGATTTTTTTTTTTGTTTTGAACACTTTGCCTTTACTCTTACCACAAAACTGAAGATGTGAAACAACTACCAGAACAGATATGGTGAAAAGACAAAGGTTTGGGTGTGTTTTTTTTTTAAATTAGAACTTAGAAATCTCCCTGGTACAACAAACACTGAACAAATTGGCCAATAACATCAGCGGTGCCAGTGAACAGTTCGCCACGGCGCCGTGCTCAGGTCTGCGCTGACGGGGGTAGCGGCAGGGGGGCGCCCTTTGAAGTGGGGAAAACGGCACAGCTCCGTAGATCAATGCTTTCAGGTGAGATTTCATAAGGAGCTTTACAAACCGAGTAACTGTGCTGCTGAGTTGCTAAAAAAAAAAAAAAAAAAAGAAAGGTCGTAAAAGCAGAGACTTTCTTTTAAATAGCTTTAACACTACATGAGAAGCGTTAGGAGCTGAATTAAATATATGGAGCTAATACATTTGTAATCAAGGCAGCTGCGGGATCCTTTAAAGCTGTAAAAACAGTGATGTACTTTTCTGTGGCGTATGTAAAGGAAGCTTCTAACGCAGTCAATGCTAAAATTGCCTGCTATTGAACAAATCCGATGTTAAATGCTAAAGACAGGTGATTGCCCTAGGAAGAACCTCTTCGGGTCAGTGAGACTCAGGCCTGCTTCTAGCGGGCCCATGGAAGTTTCAGTTTATACCTTGGTTGAAAAGAAAATTGCGACTTTGAAACTGCAGCGATCATCGCATCGTCCACGTATCACGCACCAGAAGTAGGCGGCCAAACCGTAGTAGTGTTAAATTATTAGCGCCTAAAACCAGAGTCTAATCCAGGATCACTCGTATTCGTAAAACCTCAACTGGCTTTTTGATCCACAAAGAGGTCAGAATAGGGTCTGCAGTATTTTTCAGTCCTTCTGATTAATACACAGCAATAACAAAATGTCTGCCTCTCCATGCTAGAAAAATCTTTAAAAATGCAATCAATATGAAGTAACTCCAGCAGCGGAATTTTACTCATGTTGCCAATTCTATTGAACTGAAAGATTAATCTTAAAAGAAAAGGAAGAATACATTTTCTCGCCTTTCCTGACAAACCTTGACGATCTTTCTCCCCAGCAGAGCAAATCAACAGAAGTGTTTCAGAGCATGGCAGGGAGGTGGGAGTGAGATTAGAAGTAAGAAGACTTTCTTAATCTATATTAAACAAGAAGGGTTTTGATCTCATCCCCCATTGGTAGCCATATCCCACGATGCTGGCCGGCGAGACAGCCATCACCAGAAACCACACGACAGTTTCCACGGTCTGGGTCTCTGCAGTCTGATCTCCAGAGCCAAGACCTCTGCGATGCCAAAGGCCTACACCTCTACCAGGCTCTCTGCAAAGGGGCATTCTCTTTTCTGCTAAAGCGATCTAAAGTTGGTTCCTAAAGTAATTGATAGCACTCTTTTAAAATCGAAATCAGTGTTAGTTGCTGATCAGCGCAATATCTAAAACTGAAGCACAGTTTATTAATCTTCAAAGTTGTTTAAAGGAATTAAAAATATTGAAGGCAATTTTTACTAATCTACGTCAACATGGACAAGAATTTAAGAGCAGTAGAAAGCAAGGCTCAGGATTTCCACCACCCATCTTTGTCTGTTTCATCTTCTCTACTAAGTGAATGTTGCCATTCCTTACAGAATGTATAATATTTATCCTGACAGTGGACATAAAGCTTTGTAACATACATTGCTGAATATAGCACAATCCCTTTTTTAACATTTTCCTATTTAGGAACACAATTCTCCTTTTAGCGTGGGAGCCTGGGCTTTGATTTTGAAAAAAATTGAAAGCTTTTCCCATTGTATCCATCCCTCTCTCGCCCAGTTTTATCCATTTGCCGATTTGAACACGTGTTCCTTTTCCCTGTCATCTACCAGTGTGAGCAGCCGAGCCTGGCTGCTCTCCAGCATATAGCTTAGCCATGATTTTGAAATGTCGTGTAGATTCTCTTACATTTCACTTTACCAGCTTAAGCAGTGGTTCTTCCATAAATACATATTCTAGAGGGTGCATGTACCTATGGGATGTTGCCCAGCTTCAGGAGCTCTCTGACCACAAAGAGGTTTTTTTAGCTGAGAACCACAAAATTAGCTTGTATGTAATGTTTTGATGGAGTAAAGAATAACCAAGACCAGACGTCAGCCAAACCGGAGGAGTTCATGGGGTGTTGTCCCACGCAGGTCATCTTCTAGGAGAGCCCCAAGCTTGTGGCTCGTTACGCCAAAAGGGCAAACGATTACCTCTGCTCAAGAGCAGCTGGCTGGCAGGGGCTGCTGCGTGCGGCTTTATAGGCCAAGTTAAGCGCCCATATGGCAGGATGCGTGCGCGATAACTCTTGTTTGCAGACTTACCCCCCGGGCAAACAGCCGCAGTCAACGACTCGCTGGGAACTGCTGTTCCCCGGAAACCCAGGCTGTGCCTGGACTTGTTCCTCTTGTAGCACAGGGGGGGCCGAGGAATTCGGAGGAATGGGATTAGTGTCCTGGGGATGGGGGAGCATGCAGGGAAGGACGGGGAGGGGGGAGGAGGACCTGGTGGTTAGATAAATGTCTATCGGTCTTGACAGGGGTACGGTTAATCCTGCCACAGAGGGGGAGAAACAGCCTTGGAAGTGGAAGGAGGCAAATCACAGAATCCCAGAATGGCAAGGGTTGGAAGGGATATCTGGAGATCATCCAGTTCCACCCCCCTGCTCAAGCAGGCTCACCCAGAGCAGGGTGCCCAGGACATCGTCCAGGCAGGGTTTGAATATTTCCAGAGAAGGAGACTCCACAGCTCCCCTGGGCAGCCTGTGCCAGGGCTCTGTCACCCTCAAAGTAAAGAAGTTCTTCCTCACATTCAACTGGAACCTCTTCTGCTTCAGTTTTTGCCCATTGCCCCGTGTCCTGTCACTGGGCACCACTGAGAAGGTATTGTGGGAAAAGGGGGAGAATGGAGGACAGAGGACACGGTGGTGAGGGGCTGTGATGGTGACAACAGCCCAGTGCCCTGCATCCCCTCCTGGAAGCGCAGGAAGTCTGGGTACCGATTCTCGGGAGATGCGCTGGGGCTGGCCTGCCCTGCACAGCTCAGCTGAGGCCGGCAAAGCCAGACACCAGCAAATCCTCTGCTATTACAGTGTGTGAGGTTAGCGGCTATGGCGATGCCAAGAGTTTAGAAACTTGGCTATCAAGAGCTGGAGCTTGCATGCCAAGGATTGAGAAGTGGTTTCCAGATCTGGGTATCTACAGCTTTGCGCAGTCAGTACACTTGGGGGAAAAAAAAAACCAACCTCTAAGATGGTACTGTCTGAGATATTAGTGGCTCTTCTTTAAAAACAAAACAAAACAAAACAATTATTTTGCTGGGCCACTATCAGTAAAGGGGACTGATCTGCAGGACCTTAGAGCTTACAAGGACATCATTCTCTCCTGAGCTGCATGCCACTAATGTTAGAGCTTACTTGGCAAACGTTGCTGGAGTCCTGAGCAAGACACACAAGGCAGCTGCTGGGTAAGAAGGAGAAATAGAACCAGGAGAAACCTGACACACTTTATTAAAGACGTTGCACCAAAGCTTTGATCTTCCCAAAGTTTCAGCCACCTTCAAGGATAAGTGAAGGGTTTTGGTTTTTTTTTGTCCTGAAGCTGGTATGAGGCAGGATCTATTCTTGAAGAGGAGCCCAATAAGTGACCTTTTGAGAATGGGGTGTAGATCCTGGGAAGGCCAGGTAAAAAGAGTGAAATGGGGAGTAAGGAATCTAAATAAAAACATTGAGAAAAATAATGGCCACGAGTAGGTAAATACTGGAATAAGAGTGAACGGGGGGGAGGGGGGAAGAAAATGGGAAATATTTAATGAGTATCAGAATTTTCTATAGCTATGAATAAATGGGCTGAAGAAGGAGGAAGGAAGGAAGATTGATTTTATACCTTAGAGAGGTTGACCTTTGAGGAAAGTTTTATTAAAATCCAATATAATTTTTTCCTCGAGTTCACCTTTGCGCTGGGATTCTGCCAGTTTAATGTCAGTTAGTTCCGCAGGATCTGCTAATGGATAAAATGATGGGATTAGGACTCTCCTAGCTGATAGCCATGTAACTTCTTAGTTAACCAGCTCCAAATGCCTTACTATGCTTGTTCCAAACAATGATTCATGAACAGCTTTAAGGAGAATGAAAGCTGCTTTTCAAACAGCTGGAAGGATTATTTCTTGTGCCAGTGTTTCCCACATCATCAATTTATCATAAAGAAGCGATTGGAAGATGCCTCAATTTTTGCAGTCAGATCCAGAACAGAATATAATTTTATCCCTAGAAGATCTCACCTGGTTCTCCACTAAGAATTTAGAGCAACCAAGAACAATACAGCTCAGTAAGAAACCGTCCTATTTTAAGCTTTCAGGTGATGAGCAATCTATTTTTCTGGAGTGTGTGGCCATCGACGGCGTTTCTTACGCCTTTCTGCAATACTGTTCCTATCAGTAACAGTGTTTTGTGCAGAGCCCAGTACTCGCTCAGGACTTCGAGAGTTTAGTTAGTCATTACTAGATGACTTGCAGAATATCCCATTCAGGAAAGCCAAAGGTTGCAGGTACTGATGCTGCGTCTGAGAGCATTAATTTGAGAAGCTCCGGGTTAACCTACTGTGTTGTCAAGCTGCGAGAATGTGAGGGATGGTGACTTCAAAGTAAAATGAGTTCAGATGTCAGCATCTTGATGAATACAGTCTGGAAATCATCCTCATGAGGGGAAGATCATTGAAAACTGTCTTCATATGAATAAAAAAACAAGGGTGCTTCTTTTCAGATGAACAGCAACCTGGTGAGTCTATTTGTGCAGACACTAATCGCTAGTTGAGTGGAAAGGTGCCAGCTTATGACAGCTGAAAGTTTGACCCGGAATCTTTAAGGGTATTATCCATGGAAAAAAAAAGCCAATGGAAATTTCTCTTTGAGTGTGCTGCGCTCCAGATCTGGCCCTTATTCAACTCTCAATAAAGTCCATCGAGTCATGGCGACAGGAATGATGCAGGGGAATGAAGGTTCAAGCTGTGCGTTCGCTCCTAAGACACACAAAGTGGATTTTAACACAGGCCGTGTACCCTGTTTTTAACACAGTTCATGGATCCTGTTCACGTAAGGAGTAGTTCATGGAAGACCGAATCTGGTACTGGCACTGAATGATCATTCAGTTTAAATCATTGGTTCAAAGCATAGTAAATCACTCATTTCCTCTCCAACTTCTGATTCCTAAAGGTATAATTGCTGAAAAATAATGTAATACGTGCCTTAAAAGATTAAGCAAAAGGTCAGGTCAGCATAACATCTTTTCTGAATCGATGGCAAAATGCTGTGTAAACCTGGAGCCACACCTTGAAACCTCCTGGGATGATGCTCCTGGGACTTGCTGATACCGCAGCAGTGGGGAGAGAACACAGGTTCTTGATTTCACAGGTCACAGGTCTTTACCTTGTGATGGACAGCCTGAGCAATCCTCACGTACCTACGTATATATAACCCGCTTCATTATAACAGAATGTTTTGTCTTGGATGCACAAAAAAAGAAGGCGCTATTATCTCACACGCTATTATTAATGTGCGGGACTTCAGACAGTATCTGCATGCAGCGGTGGATCTGCCTCGTCTCGAGAGTAGCCATAACCAACAACTTCAGAAGGAGGGATGAAACAGCCATGTTGCGCGATTACATTGAGTTTGGCAATGGGAAGAAGATATTTCTTCTTGATCCCACATAATGATTATCTTCTACGCTGGAAAATGAGCACTCACAGTGACATACTTTTTATTGTAGCTAATGTAACTCAGATTTGTAAAGAAGGTGATTCTGCTATATGACCATATTATCTAAATTGCTTTGTCGCCAACGCATAGAAAACTGAATATAAAATTGCCTGAACATAATTGAGTGCTGACTCACCCTCCGATTAGGGTAAACGGTGCAGCGTTCCAGGGCGTCTTGGAGCTTTCTATAGTCTCGCAGTCCGAAGTGAAATCTTCTGATTGATTTTTTTCCCCTCCAAGCAAACTTCGTCCTCCTATTTGAGGCTAGATGCTACAAATCCAGCTGCTGTCACAAGGCATCTTCCCCCTGCTTCGTTATCTTGATCAATTTTCTGCTGAAACTCTCGTCTTTCATCCTGGCTGGTGCAGTTGCCTCCCTTGTGATTATTCTAACTCCCGGCTCTCCATATTCATAGCCACTCTCCGAGCTCCAGCTCTAACTCTCTAGTTTCTAAGGCTACATAGCTGTGAATGTTTTCCCACAAAATGCTTTTCCATAAATTCTCACAATTTCATTTCAGTCAAATCTGAGGCTGCATACATACATGATACTGCTCACAGCAGACTCCCTTAATAAAAGCACCTGCAAACACGAGCAAGAAAACACTGCCCCAAGTATTTTAAAAGGAAATATTTTTTTCTCTTGAAAATGGCCTCGTATCACAAAACTCCATTTGGGGGTGTAACTGCGTGACGATCCTTAAAAACAGAACAATTTTCAGTTTTTGAAATGCGAGTGGAAGAAGGGCAATTTTAACAAGCAATGCCAAAGACCCAAGGTGAACTGGGCCATGGATACTGGGCAGAGAGCTCAAATTCAGCTGACTGTGGCACTAAGACAAACCAGCACTTGTGCCTTTGGGTAATCTCTGTTCCGACTCCGTGACTCGGGTAGCGAAAAGAAGGAGTGGAAGAAGGGCCGCGACCTAAATAATTGGGAGAACAGCAATTATTATCCAACAATCCCACCCACAAGGATCTGCAGAAGGTGCCACCCCTGAGCTGGAGGATCTGGGAGTGAAACCAGTCATGGAAGTGGCAGAACTTGGTTTAGTTTCCAGCTAGCTATGAACATCTCCTTTCCTGCT
>NW_009259586.1:5263450-5296454 GCF_000687185.1 Egretta garzetta
ATTCATTAATGGCTGTTGAAAATCAGGTAGGGAAAAGGCTGAACATTTGTTGGGGCTGGTTTCATACCAGCTAATAACTCAGAAATTAAGAGTAACTTCAACACGCACGTCAGGCTTAGGTTCTCCAGAAGCGCTTGCCACTGCACAGCCCAACCTTGTTCCTTACCAGGAATTTTAACTTTTATTGGCTGGTAATAAATCATACCTGCCTTGCCCTAAAGAGGATAAATCCCATCTATCTCCAACTACAGAGAGATAATGATGCAATTGTTCCTTCACACCAGGAGACAGGGTGTAACCTAGAAGTTCTCTTCCAAGTTGGATCAACTTTTCTCCAAGTACTTCCTTACGTAAGGAGAAACTCAGTTGGAATGTATTTCCAGAGAAAAATGAACCCCCAAGGTGAAAGAATAAAACTGATTGTAAAAAACCCACATAAACATGGTATGGAGGGGTGAATGTGAAATTCAGAGCTGATCTGGAGCTGGGTCAGAATCTGGCCAGAATTAAGGATCTGATCTGGTTGATCTGCACAAATGCTGTACCTTTGCAAAATACAGGCACATTTTTAAAGGACACAATGAAAAAAAAAGAGGAATCTCCAATGGTGAAGAAAGCAACACATTCTAAGAGAAAAAAGAGATTGTCTGAACCCTTCAAAGGCAGCAGCGAAACAAAAAATATCCATGGCTTCCCTGGGCTGGTTTGGGTTGGTTGTTGCCCCCAGCCCAGGCTGCATTTGACAGGTCTCTCTCATTCACATTACAAGAAATGTGTTTGCAAAGGGGGAAAAACCGGGCGTTCAAGCTCAATATTCCTATCCAGATCATTCTTGCTAAACGTTTGACACCAGCCTGCCCAAGTGACATCCACACGGGGACAGTGGAGGCATCAATGTCCCCGATGCAGTTGAATCGGGGAAGCACCTAGATGGCAAGGAAGAACATTCCCGGGAAGACTCGAGGCAGCACTGGAGCAACGTACACCGACACCTGCATCGCTAGCGACTCCAGCATTTAAACTTTTCATCTACAGCAGCTGGGGAGTTGCTCGGCTGCAATTTACCATTAGGCTGCTGGGAGGAGCGGGGAGGCAGGGGACCCTCGGCTGAAAGCCCAAGCTAATTCTGCAGCGAAGATAAGGCCTCGGATTCTTCAAAGGGATGTGACCGGGCAGACTGTCACCACGGGGGTCTCAAAGCAGGCAATCAGCACCCACCCCCCCCCTTATATAGAAGAAGATACAAGGTGGTCAGGGAAGAGTACGCTTCTTAAATGTGCTGGAGAAACAAGGCAGAAACATCTCTCGTCGCTGATCTGCAAGGCGATGGAGGTTTTTGATGGAGCAGCTGTGCCCGCGTAATCAAACGGGAGCAACCGTTCTGGTCCTGCCCTGAGGCTTGTGCTCTAAACTATAACTAATGAGTGTAAGGGCACTGACAAAAAAAGCTTCCACAGAATCCCTTTTCTAAGGCCTTTGATTTTACTGGAACATGCACAGCAGTAAAATTCACATAGCCAACGGGAAAGCCATGTCCTGGCCTGACCCTGCCACAGAAAACAGCAAAACAAAGGGGCAGGGATTTGGGGTCACGTTTGGGGAGGATCCATGAGTCAGCATGTCAGTTTACTGAATCTCCTCTAATTTGTCACGTAACGAGGGAGCGGGGCAAGCACTCGCCGCCCCAGGCGGCTGCATCACTGCGAAAAGGTGTGTCCCAGACGGTGACGAGCGTCTAAAGAATAAATGACTCTCAATTAGGACAGTAGGACAGAAAGAGCAAGATGATTCATATCCAGGACATACTCCAACCATCCCCAATAACACTCAGCAGTTCTATACAGCTTTACGTCTTCAAAGCGCCCGCAAACACCCTTGGCCTTTCAATGGCGCTGGCAGGTAACAGGCAGCAGGGCTTGAAATGGGCGCTCGGAACCTGCTAATTCTTGGAGTAATTGAGGTAAGCTGGGGGGGAACAGCTTCCCTCCAGCGATAGGAAGGAATGAGGCGGCTTTGTCCTGGTCACGGCATGCCACCGCTGGTCTAGAGCTCGGGAGACGTGGAGATTCACACCCCAAAATGAATGAATAAGGTACCCAGAGTTAATAGCCTCTCTTAGAGAACTGGCTGTATGCAGTTTTCCCAGGAGTAAGCAACAGGTCATGACAGATGGGGTTTAGGAGCGCTTGGCTCCTAGGTTTGCACCCTGACAAAGCCTCCGCTCAGCTGTGCAAATCGTATTTTACTTGCTTGACTGTGAGTTGCTGGGCAGTGGGATGTAATTTTCCATGCTCGCAGTTGGCGCTGGGTTTTACCTTGACTTGCATTTGACAGTGCAAGCTCTGTCAACATTGTTTTACCTCTTAGAAAATAATAATTACGAAGCCTGGACCACAGCTATGTGTGAGTACCCAAGAATTCAATGGCCAGCTCTGCTTTAACCTAGTCACCACAGTTTACTACTCTGCAACGAAATGTCTTTTCCAGAGACACCTGAAGACTGGGATATCAGAAAAACTCAGGGATGCCAGACATACGCTTGGTTGACTTTGATCTCTCTGTAGACAAATCTTTTAAAGTTTAGATCAAGGAATCTTTTAATGAAACAAAGAAATCATGCCACTTGTATCAGTTCCAGATATAAATAAATCAGCTAGAAATAAACAGGAGCAAGGCAAACGTAAAGGAGACAGCCACGCTCTGCAATGTCAGTCCAAAGTGACTGTCTGATGGATGATAATATGGCTGGCTCGGAAAAAAGTCAGAGTTTAGAAGTCTTGCTGCCAGCCATCTGGCAAATCTTCCAAAATATATTGCGGTGAAACTTCACTGAATTGCTGCCTTTTTTGCATCTCCTGCTCTCAAGATAGTCTATTTATTTTTTTTAAGTGTAGTGAGGATTTTGAAATCTTGACTAGGACTCTCTCCTTAGGGACTCATTATACACACACACCCCCGGCTATGGCCAATTCATTGTTCCTTCCCTCTGCCGGTCTGCCATATACACATAATCTTCCCAAAGCAAAGATGCTCTTACACATTTAGGGGTCCCGAAAATACCAAGCACACCTAACTGTTCCGGCTGCTGCAGCCGCACCGCCTCTTCACAACCCACCGGTGCCGTTCCCGTGTGCAGCAGGGGAGGCAGAAGTTCATAGCAGCAGGATTTACAGCACATCCACCCTCTTGCTCCAGAAGCATCACTATTTCGTACTCAGAACTGAAGGGGAACGTTTCCTGCTTCTAACCAGTATAGGACTTATTTTCATAACTGAGTAATTTGGGCTCTGTACCCCAGAAGGCAATTGTAAATATCACCACTAGCCATTTCCTAATAATCCGTGGCAACATAGAGCGATACAAATTTATGATCACTTAGAAAAAAATCCTTTTCCATTCCATGAAAATGAAACATTTCTTTACAGAACAGGCTGCCCTGCTGCATGTTAATTAGTTTTTTTCCCCTGTTTCATCAGCTCCTCCCACCTGGTCCATGATCAGCTGTAATCGAGTCCATGACCCTCCCGAATTGCTATGGAGCACAATGGCTTGCGGCCATGGTACTGACAGTACCAGAACGCAGATAACCCTCCGACACGGCGTCTGAGAGGCAGCTGGAGATCCTATCTGGTGACCAGACACTCCGGGGTTGTAACATGGACTCAGTAAAAGCTATTTTCAGCTTAAACGATCTTTGATACTGCAACTAGAGTTAACCAGGGTGGTGAGGGAGGAGATCATCTGCTCTGAGAAATAAACCAAGGGAGAAGGGGGAGGGAGAGAAGTAGGAAGATGACAAAGGAGAGGGACTCCTTAGGGAGGGGAATTAAACTGAAAATGTGCACCGATGGAAAAAAGAACACAGGAAAAATGACGTCGTTGCGTCTCCCCATCGCTACGGATCAGGTCCCTGTCCCCCCTCAGCTGCCAGCCATGCTCATCATTTGTAATTCTCAACCTTCTTAGATAGATGGGGCTAAGCAACAAAAGCTGTCTCGTAGCAGCCCTCAAGCTCGTCTCACCTTTGTTACAGCTAGTTTTAGTAATTTTTAGCCAAATTGGTTTGGTTGTTAATACGGACCTGATTTTCCTTTCACCATTCAGCGGTAACTTGTTAACAAGCTGCTCCAGGAGATCTTTGCAGGACAGTGGAAAGCAGGGAACGGAAATAATTACAGCATTTCCACCTACGGTAGTCTGCTTCAGGGCAGGTATAAATAGATCCATAAGTGTTTGTTCACTTAAAAAGAGAGTTCAGCCTAACTGCTTTTTCAATTGCCAGCAGCAGAATTGATGGTTTGGTTTTTTCCCTTAAAAATGAGGGCAAAGATCATCTACTAAATATCACCCTCCCTTCCTCCAGGCCGCAAGTAGCATTTAAAAAAGTTTCAGAATTTTTACCAAATCCAGATGTCGGGTGTGTAAAAGTACGGGCAATTTTTCAAAGCCGTTATATTTGTTTGGGAAGGGAGGGCTAATTAGATCAGAAAACTCAGTTCAGCTTCAGAACTAAGGAACTTAATGAAAAAAAATAATAATTCACATTTCCTTCAGCTGGGGCATCCAAAAAAGCTCTGGACTGATGCATGCAAATGGTAACACCCTTTGGAGTCCCACCACAAAGTTTTGAGAAAGCGCTTGCTTACGTGTCTGAAAATGCCTGTTTTCTGGTCGGTTGGCAGCTGAGGAGCAGAGCGGGCACAACGCGATGCCCAGCGGGGATGGGACTGGGGTCCCAGCAGGTCAGGGAGGCGTCGGTCTGCCAGCAGGGCAGCGGGACCCTTGCTCCCAGCTCGAGCATCCCGACGATAACCTGCCTGGCTCGAGGGGGGGTTAGGAAGCCCCTCCTTGGGGTCTGGCGCACCTGGGGATGGGGGGGAAGAGGAGCCCAGGGTGGGTGGCCCACCCAGGGTGCCCTGGACCTCTCTCCGGGAGCAGCACTCCCACAGCTCCATCTACCGTCCCACAGCTCCGGAGCCCAAAGCCCTGCCGACATCCACCTTTCCCTGCACGAAATTGTTTAAATAAACTTCCCCACTGCGGGCTCACAGAAATGCAATAAACATCATTTATGTAGCCTCCTCGGTAGCTCTGCTAATGGGCCGGTTATAATGGCATTACGAGGCCTTTCTAGGCAAATTTGCCGTACTCTGCCTCTGGCCTCGTGCGTTAAAGCCTCACCTCGGTGCTCGGTAATAGCCCGTAAGCGCACAAAGCACGTACGCTGCCACTGCCTATTGTTCAAGCCGCAGGTACTATATTTAACCAAACAATAGCTAATAAACAAAAGACATTTTAAGTGGTTTTGTGGTGTCTGCTGAGCACCAGCTGCCCTTTTTGTGTTGTACTGTGCCTTCAGTCCCGATGCTCGGGTCTCCTGGGTCCCGTTCAGCTGCAAAAGCCCAAAGCTACCGTGAGAGGAACAAACTCTTCTGATAGGGAAATAAAACAATTGATGGCTCATAAAAGCAAAAAGGACAGATACTCGAAAAGGAAAAAAAGCAGAACAGCTTCAGAACTAATCGTGAGTCCTACCGCAGGAGTGCCGTGGGAGCAGCAGGTTCCTCCGCGTTCCTCCACTCCTGCCCCAAGCCAGCCAGCTTCACAGGTGCCAGGACTCAGACCTGTGAGTCCAGGTAGCGTTAATAAGGTTTAGACCTGAATTAAATCTCTCTTCTGCATGCCTGGGGACATGATTCAGACCTCCGGTCTTGTGGCGTGCGGCAGCCTTGGCTGCCTCAGGCTGTGCTGAAGCATCTGGAGGTGCACGTTTGTGGATCCCAGCCCAAAGCACAGGGACAGGAGGTGCGTGCAGCTGCAGGAGGTGAGGTCTGTCGGAGCCTGCAGACAGCCTGAGGGAGGGAAGGAGCTTGCTCCCGGGTTTCCCACGGGGAGCTGACTCCACAATTGGCTGACCTGAAGGCAACAAGAGTGCAAGCCCCCGGACAGCACAGGGATCTGTGCATGGCTCCGGGAGAGGAGGACAGGAGGCTGAGCCTGCTTACCCAAACACCCACCTTCCCCCTGGAAGGAGGACCCCAGGACTAGCTCAGACCCCCCTGGGATGGGGGGGACATTGTGGGGCTGGCAGGGACCCCCTCTGCATCCCAGCGGCGGGGCTTGGGGCTGTTGCCTCCCGAGTCCCCGTCTCTGCCCGAGGCAGCGTAACGAGGCCAGCAGAAGCCTGAAGTAGAGAGATTGACTTCACTCAAGGGTTCCTATTCAAAGCTACAGCTATTGGCAGATTTTTTTTCCTGTTCCTACGCGCGGTGGGAGGAAGCTGATAGTATTTATTAAGCTGATCTCGGGCACCCAAGCTCGATCCTATCTCCAGATATGCAGGCAATCATCAGAGCTTGTTGTGTCTGCATGAATATACTAATCCTGACTCTGCTTTCTGCATACGTAAAGCAATGTATAGGACCATTCATCTATGATAGAGTCTTCTAGATGGCTGCAGAGGGCAAGACAGTATTTTTAATATGGAGAACTCTATGGCAAGCTATTTTAGTACCCTAGTATCATTAACATTTTTGAATGTCTGAGAAGCTGCTAACATTTATAAGACTTTACAACCAAGATCCATTCTCCCAAATGGAGAAAGAGCTCGTATTTTTCACATACACTTTAGATATTGATAATTTTCTCATTTTCTGATATGACAGGGCTTGGGGATTTTTTTCCCTGCTGAGACAAGATGACTGACAGAAGGAGATGAGAATTTCTCATAAAGAGAAGCAATGCATTTTTACCCAGCCGGGGCTGGAAGAAAGCAATAATTGTCCTAATACGCAGGCACGGTTCTCCAGAACGGCTGATGATTTATTTCAAGAGACACCGCTGACTAAAATGCTAGGCATGTCTCCCCAAGCCAAGATGCGAGCCGAGATCGGTTTGCACCATCACCGACACCTCCGCCGCGGCGAGTCCGACCCACTGTCACAGAGGTGGCACCCAACCCACACTCAGCTCAGCGCCCCCTCAGAAAGCTTTGCTTTCTCCACGGCTCCTCAATAACGTTTGGCTTTTCCCAGTGCTTGGCCATGCCGTCCAGTGGCTGTAGCTCTTTCACTGGTCCGCAGAAGCCAAAATTTACCCCCCCTCTACCTGCTTTTCTCCCCACCTCCTGTTCCAGCTGTTCTCCATCTCCTCTCCCTATCTGCATCTCATGTTCTTCTCTGCTGTTCCTAATAGCTTTTATCTATGCCAAGTCCCATCCTACTCATCTCTCATTAAACCCCAGACCTTTCGCAGAGCTTTTCTGCATTGATGTCCCAGCCAGTTTTTGTCTCTTTGACATCCAGGTTCTCTTCATTTGTACTTTTCTCTCTGGATCTGGGAATAATTTTGCTTCTATTGATGTTACCGGATCCAGGCCCTTATATTTTATTAAACTCCTCAGGGTAAGGATCATGGCTTTCAAGGGATAGATGCGTATCTTCTGTTTTGCAGAGACGATGCTGGGTACGATTGCTCCCTGCTCCAGCAACACCCAGGGTGTTGTGAAAGCCTCGAGAGGCTGATAAGTATCATAAACAGAAGGAATCTTATCCCGTGCTAGATCCTGGCCCAAGAGAGACATTATCCCTGGCAGATACCAACTCCAGAGAGACATTTTCCATGGCATCCCTGCCCAGGATAGATCCTGACTTCATCTAAAAGAGGAGCAGGAGCTGGTTGTACAGGGTTGTGCCACTCGCTGGGGGATGGCATGGCCAGAGCGCATGGGGCAGGGGTGGCCTCTGCCATACCCGTGGTGCATCTGCCTTCTCCTGCTCATTTTCCGATGCCACATTTTGCTCTCCTGCAGCCTCAGATCAGCATCTTGATAGAAAGCTGCTGATACGAGCAGCCCCTGCCGGCAGCGAGCACTCCCCGGAGCACGAGGGTCCGGGAACGTGCACTCTAAGCAGATCTCTTATTTGGAAAACTAGATGGTATCAACTATTTATAAACCTAAGCTTAGAGCAAGACAAGGCCAGCTGGAAAATATGCCACCATGGGTGGGTGAAGGTGCTTAGTTAGGAGCAGAGCACTGGAGGATTTCAGCCCTGAATTACAGGGCAGCAGTGAGCAAGTGGCTTTGCTTTTCCTTTCTCCCCTCCTACTGATTTAGTTTGGAAGCATTTCAGAGGGCACTTTCTCCTGTTATATGGTGATAAAACCCTGGGCTCAATAACTGAGATCTGCTGTCTGGCATCAGAGCAATACAAATAACAATAAAAGAAACAAAATAGTGGTGAGTCAGGCTGGTTTCGACTTGGAAAAACATCAGTTATCCGTATTACTCACCAGCTCTGCCGTCTCCTCTGGGGGACTCTGCCGGCCTCTGGCAAGTCTGCAGCCGCAGAGAGGCTGTATTTAGCTCAGGCCCTCCTAGAAATGGTTTTCCCTGGGGTTTCGGCGGGTCAGCGGTTGCATACCCACATCGTCAGGGCCATGAGTGCGAGCAGCCTTTTGGCAGAGCAAGAAGTGTTTTGCAGCTGAGCCCGGTGGGACCACAGAGCCGTAGACCCGATGCGGCACGGAGGGGCCACGACCCAAGGTGGGGTGGACAGTCCTCAAGGTCTGCGTCTTCACTGGGGTGGAAAAAGCAGGGCAGGGAGCCTGGAGGGGGACCACCCCTGTCCCCAGTGCTGGCTGTCGTCACCCATGGGCTCCTGAGTGATGTGCAAGCTGTGGTTCTGTCGTGCCCCGCAGAACATCGTCACAACAGCCCAACACGTCCAGAACATGCACAAGGGACCACGTCCAGCTGGATGTAGATTTTTTGCTATCGAGATTTGCATTTATTAATTTCTAGCCCATTTGCTTTCTTTTGGCACCATTTTTCTCTGCAAGTGAAAAATTTACCCTGAATCACAGTGTGTTATTTCCACTTGTCAAGATAAAGGTTAATGAAATACCAGTAACTGCATCACAAATCTCGTTCTGTATCTATCAGAGATTTTTATATGGCACGTTATACTGCACAGCCTATGCTTAGAAAAGTCTGTGATTAAAAAAACCCCAAACTGTCAGAGGTCAAAAAATTCACGGTTAGAGCAGCTGAGCCTCTGCCCTTCACTCCTCACCTCTTGCCCGCAGGACGAGGAAAAAGCCCTCCCGCAGTTGGCACAAATGAATGCGGGCGAGATTTAATCCAACACACGAGATTCTGCAGGCCTGTGGTATTTAAACAAGATTTTCCTGTGCAAACATTGCCTGCCTCTGGATAATCGTTACTTGGATATTTATACAGTATGTAAATAATTTATAAATTACATACATCATAGAATATCCTGAGCTGGAAAGGACCCATAAGGCTCATTGAGTCCTATAAATATATATAGGATTTAGAAGCACCATAATGCTCTATTTGACATATAGCTGTCTTCAAAGAGATTTGCACCAGACGTGCAAAGAGAATTTTACGTACTGGCCGCAAAGAGTTTCTCATGCCCTGAACCGTGAAACCAGGGCTGGCAGGAGGACGCACTGTGAGCTGCTCTGTGCCCTGGGACCCAGGAGTCGAGACGAACGGCAGCGTGACAAACTCCCCTTCGAGCTCCGCAGGCACGAGATCGGACCCCAAATTAAATACTTGGAAGTGCAGAAGATAACACCCATCGGCGGCGGCAGCGCGAGCACGTGAGCTTTCAGGAAGGAAGGGAGGAGCTGCTTTGTTTTCTTCCTAGGGAGGGTCGGGGACGGATGGGATAAGTGTCAGAAACTGCCGTTTGGGATGAGTCAGGAGGTTGGCATGGGGCGGTTTGCATTAATACCGGCTTGAACACATGCCAAAGAGGATTTCCAAAATTCGCAGCCAGTTATTTCTTGTCATAGGGTTAAAAAATCCTATAGCCTGTTCTTCCACTCCAAGGCATGCAATCAAAAGCCTGCGGAGATTACTCTGAGAAGGTTTGTTTGTTCTGTAAATACGTTTTTAAAGTCTTGAATACAGATGACTAAGTTTAAAAAAAAAAAACAAACAAAAACCAACCAAAACTTCTAACAGAGCGAACCCTCTCACCGAGACTCTTTTCCCTCCTCTGAAGTGGATTAAAAAGCATTGTTGTGAAATCCCAGTGCGGATTTTATTATGGGCTGAATCAAAATGCTTTGGAGTTTTTGGAATTCAGATCTGAAGTTCATCGTTTCAGCCCATATGCTCCATATAAAAGTAAGATAAAGAAAGGGATTTACTTTCTCTTCTTTTTTGATATGCAAAGATTTAGATGAAATACTTACTTTCCAATTTGCTTTTTCAGTAGAAATTCACTAGAGATCCTATCAAACTTGAAATACCCTGTGAAGCCTGAGGAGCTCCCGAGATGACGGATGACATCAAGAGCCAAAAGAACATTTACAAAGCACCTGAAGAAAGAGATCCTAAATCACTCTGTGAAGCCTGTTGATTTGCTGCCTTCTACTTAACTTAAAGCTTGTGTTAGATATCTAACTTTAATATCTAATGAACTATTTGGAGAAAGGAAATCTCTGTGAACAAAAAAAAAAAAAAAAAGCAGTCCTGTCCCTTCAGCTGAAGTGTGAGCAATAACATGCTCCATCGGATATTCTCAGCAAGTCCTTCGTTAAAACAGTAGCACCAGGTGAGACCTAGTTTTCCCAATATTTCCAGAGTACCATGCAAGAAGGAAAATATTTAAGATTTTATGTATTCCTGAGGAATAGTAAAAAAAAATGGTGCAAGCTCCCCGCCCTCCGGTTACTTGCTAGACCCCGGTTGTTTGCTGGACCTCTTTCATTTACAGGTATTTTACTGCTGGAATTGAATATCAATACTATTTTTAATTTTAAAAGAACTTTTCCCCACTAGATGGCTGTAATTGTTATGCCCATGCTTAATTTTGGTATCAAATTCCCATCTTTAACAAGGTATATTCTTCCTTTTTGTTATTCTCTATTGCGCGCTCCCCAGCTCCAGCGTGGTGTCTGAAGCAGGGGGGCTCCTTGCTTTGCAAAGTTCAGCTGTTTGTAGAAATTTTAGGAGTTCAAAATGGCTACTGCGGTGGGTTTGGATCCTGGCTGAGGAACGGAAACCCGTCGCCATTTTGAAGGATAAAGTGGGAATTGTTCCTTCCTTATTGAAAGAAATACTTTTGTTTTCTGCTACTACAAAGAGCGATCAAAGACTGTGAGCCCTTCGGAAAGGCTTTTCCGATGGCTTGCCATTCGATGCGGGGAGCTTGCGGTTACTGTTGGATCACAGAAGTGTTGCAAATGTGATGGATGGCCGCCCAGAAGGCAGGATCGAGCATCTCCTGCGTCCTAGATTCAGCAGAGGAGCTGATGTGAGAAAGAAGCAGGATCTGCTGGAAGGCAAGCTCAACCCTTGTCGCGCAGAGAATACCATTTCCCGGCTGTTTGCACAGGCTGCAGGCCAGGAGGAGGAGTGGGGCTGCGCAGTGGATTTGCACGGCGTCTGCTGGCTGCGGTTCCCCGTGGCTGCAGTTTTCCAGAAGTTCCACCCAAAGGGAATGACCACGTAGGCTCAGGTGCAGAGAAAGACTTTTCTGATTCAGCTAGCGAGCAGGATACTAATGCTTCTTCTAAACAGAGCCGCCGGAATATAAACATCTATATTATGTTTGACAGCTCCTGACTACAAGATACATGGAAAGGGAATTGGCTCTCTTCGCACTTTTTAAGCCAAACACAATTTTTTAGCAGTATGCAGAAACATTCGTAGCATCTCTCCACTAAGCAGGAGCCTGCGTGGATTCACCGAGGCATTGCCGTAGCCCCTCAGCACGGTGCATGGTTTGGCTTTGCAGCCCCTGCCTCCTTCAGCTTGCAGATAAATCTGCCCTTAATGGGAATTATTTTTTATTCATTCATAAGTTTGCCTCCCGGTTCAGTACTGCACCAAAGGGGGTGATCAGGGTCCGTCGGGTTCCATAAGACTTAAGTGCAACTTCTCAATTAAGTGTCTGTGACGAGGGTTTGCTTGGCCAGGGCCTGGTACGCAGCTCGAATGGAGCAGCGCTGCTGCCGGGGTTAAAAGCCCCGCACCACTAAAGAGCGCACACCCAGCGCCGCAGTTCCGCAGATAATCTGGAAGAGAAAGCACCTCTGGCATAGGTGGTGCTGCGATAAGATGCGGTTTAGAAGAAATTCAGGACCGCTGTAACGCGCCAGTTTAATACCGGTCAAGTAGATAATTGCACTTATTGCTCGCTCTTGCAGAAATACCACGTCAAAGCGCTCGGAGGGTACAACTGCAGCCAAACCAGTGTGTCCCCCTGCTTTAACTCTGTTTCCCTCTAATTCAGTATAATTAAGCCCTCTCTTTTTGTGCGTGGATAAATAGATCCATGCCAGAACGAGCATCCCAGGCACCGCGGGTCGGTCGGGCACCCCGAGGCCCCTGCTTCTCGGGGCAGCGGGGCCAGGCGTTGCCATCGGTGCCCCAAGGTGCTGGGGCGTGTGGGGCAGGTTTGTCTCCTGCCCTTCCTGGTGCATGCAAATCCAGCCGACCTGGGGATTTAAGTCAAGCTTGTCGCCGTGCTAGCTGAACACCGTGTAAAGTGATGTTAATCAAGAAAGAATAATGAGCCTTCAAATTCACTTAAATGGTAAGGACGGACGAAGTGCTCCAGTAAAATGGCTCTCATTCTAAACCGGTCCTTATTTCTAAGGCCTCTGCATCTACAAACCAGGATAAAGTATTTTTTAATCTGTAGCAAACCACTTTGAGACTAATGGAGGAGAAGAACTAGGTACTGTTCAGGAAGATGAGACCTTTTTTACCCTCTTTTCCTATTCCCTTGAAAGTAATTCCTGCCATCACCCTTTGAAACAATCCCTAAAACTCAAGATGCTTCTTTGAGATCCTCTGACTTGCTCACTTTTACGCCTTTCTGTGCCTACAGCAAATCTTGCTGCACAAGATTAAGCAAAATAATCTCCATGCAAACATTCTGCAAATAGATCAATTCCATACCCAATATCAAACATCCTACCTGGAGCCCACTGAATAGATGGATACCTTTGCTATAAAATGATAAACCAGAACTTCATGTAGCATCATAACTGTATAGATTTGAAATAATTTCACTTTCAGCATAGAGTTTTCCGAACTGGAAGAACAGCAGTATAAATAGCCACATTTCCGGAGCGCTGCAAAGGACACGCGATTAAGGTCAGCATCCTTGCCAGAGTAGTTTGCCTTTAGTGCCTGGTTTAAGACTATCTGGAGCAGACTACGAAAGGTGCAGGGTACCTGAGGGTCCTGTGAAACTGTGATGGAGTAGTGGATGCTTTGTATTTTCTGGTAATCAGTCTGCAGAGATTTTAAGCTTTGCACACAAAACCAGAAGGACGCAAAACTGCAAGAATAACGCTGCCAAATAACGCAAGCTCGCTTGCAGAAGGGCTAGGGCTGGTTCAGGACCATGGCACCCGCTCCTGCAGGTAGCAAAGCTCCCTCGGAGCCCCGCGTGGTCCTGGTGGAGCACAGCCTCTGCCAGCTTGCCTTCACAAAGCAAACCACATACCGCTGGGATTTGCTGGGTAAACAACGAGTCGCCCCTGCAATATAAGTGCTGGAGAGAAACAGGGAGAGCTGCAGTAGGTGCTCCTCATGTACCTTGCCGTGGGAAGATGCTCGGGGATTCGGGAGAGTGACGCACATAAGCCCCTAACTGAGATGTATTAGTCTGCACCAGAGAGGTGTCTGAATTGGGATAGAGGTATCCAGCTCGGAGTCGAAGAGCCGGAGGAAGCCGGGAAGGCTGAGAGCAACCAGGTTGGGTCAGATGGCTGCTCGCTTTTTCAGGCTGAGGGCCGAGGTACGCCAGCTCCCGGCTCCAGAGCCAAAGCCAGAGGAAAAAAATTTCCGAGAAGGGACATCTGTCACCTTCATTAATCTTATCTGGGGATTGCTCTGAAACAAAGCATTTCACGAGCCTGAACAAAAACACCGGGGAGCGCTCGGCGGCGAATTCTTTTGCACGCTCCCTTTTTGTTTTGTATGATTTCCAACATTTCTGGCAAAAACATTTCCTCTGACTGTTTTCCTTCTAGAAACAGCCTCTTCCAGACAGGGCTGCTCTGCCACTATTTAGCTGGGTAGACACGAGGCTATTTAAAACACAGAGCTGGAACATTAGCAAAACACTTGTCTCATTCCAAGACAAGCAGGGAAGGGGAGGGTGCGCATCGCCAGGGTGCAACCTTGCTCGTCCCCGGGAGGTTTATGCCTGCGTCATGCCGATTTGTGCTGAATTTAAGGCTTCTGGGGATGGAGCTTGTGACAAAATCTGACAAGATTTTTTAGAAGCCGCTAGTTCACAGCCTTGAGTATTTATGATTTTTGGCTGCCGGCTCTCGCGCGTTCTGCGGTCAGCAGTTTAATTATTTACCGGGCTATATACAGCACCGTTCAAGCAGCAACCATCAAATCCGACATTTAGATAATGCGAGGGTAATTGGGTTATTTTTTTTTATTTTTTTTTTTTTTCTCCTCCCACCAGCTCCAGCCCCCGGTTCTGCTGGGAGATGCAGAGTCATAGCTCTGCTTGCTTGGCTTCCCACCACCTCGCTGCTCCTTTAAAACCCCATACCTTCCATTGAAGGAACTCGGTGTCCTGTTCGCCAGGAGGACGTCAATGTTTCTATGGAAACTCTTCCCAAAGATTCTCGCTCTGCGCTGCCGCCGCTGCGTATTGTATGACCGGCTTTGTACACTGCAATTCATTATCAAGGCTGTGACGAAAAGGGAGCAGCTTTCTGCCCGGAGGGAAAAAGCATTAAAAAAAAAGAAAACAAAACCCAACCTTCAAAAAAACCCACCTTAATATTAATAAAATAAGCCACTAAAACCAAAGGTGCTAAAGCTGTTTGGTATTTGAGTTATGAATGGAATCTGCTCGCCTGTGCTTCTTGCAATGAAAAATACCGTTTCCTGAATAATTAGTGCAGCCTGAAGAAGCTTATAAATTCTACGTAAGGTCCTTTCTCTTCCGAGTAGCTAGGGGAAAATTTTCCACCTCTCACCATTACAATCACGATGATGGATGAGTGTCACGTAGGTAACAAATGGGCCCGAACAGGAGCCCGGTGCATGAACTGCTTTGAGCACAGGGGAGGCTCAAACGCAGACTCAGATTTCGCATTTGAATTAATGGCCGCGAAGGGGGCACGGAATTAATCGGCTGGAGGAAGATTCACATTAATTTCTCATTTTCCTCAATAACAGGAAATCGCTGGGACCGGCGGCGAACGCGTTGACGGCGTTTACGTATGCCTCCCTTGCTAATCATGTCCAAGGGTGGCCAGACCGCTAACCCTTCCGCCAGCGAGCACCAGGTATTACACACTGGGTAGGCAAAAGGTCTGGATTTTGTGGCCACTTCCATCATAGAATTGCTGTCATTTTATATTCAGAGGTAACTGTTAACTTTGAAAATCTGAAATTTCCATGCACTGGTCTGAAGGAGCCTGGGAGCCAGTTTTTGGCAGGGCTGGGAAGCCTTTCCTCCCTCTGGAAGCAGCAGCAGGCTCTCGGCATGGCAGGAGAGCAGACTGCAGGGGTCCCAAAGCAGACACCCCAAAACCAAGGTACTCAACCAGGGACACTTGCAGAAGGGCAACATCTTGCCCCAGCAGAAGTCTGAGATCTCTTGAAGAAAAACATTACGCTCATGTACTATGCTGGGGAACGGCACCAAGTAAAAACCTGAGTAAAGACAAGGATGAGAGGAGACAAGTATTTTATTTTTAAACCTTATGAATTTCTGAGCAGTTCTGCTTTGTCGCTCTCCTAGGGAGGGAGGCAGGGCTGGGAAAAGAGGAGTTTCAAAACCCTGCAAGCTCCCTGATACTGTGCTAAAGACTTGTATTACCTTTAATTGATGTTTCTGAGTGCATCCTCATTGATTTACTCCAGCCGCGCTCTTTATGCAGAGAACATTCTATTCTCAGAGCGTAATCTAGACCCATGCAAACAATATAGATGTTTCCTGATAACATAATTTAGAAAGAGGAGATGTAATTACTGCCTATGCTGAATACACAGCATCTCTGTGCTTGCCAGCGCCCCGCGAACCCGTGACCCCTTTCAGAATCCATACAGGGAGAAACTCCCAAATCCTTCAATCTGGTTCTCATTTTGCTGAAAGCCTTTTCCATCTTATTAAATATGCTGGTCCTCGGGCCTTTGATTTTTAGCTTCCTAGCGACGGCTCATGCTGAAATTATTTAGAAGGATCTCGCAGAGGCTCTTGCAGATGAAATTCAGGGATCATTCCTGTGGAAATGTGTCTATTCGTGGAATAGGGGACAGCAGCAAGACGGGCATCTGCTGCAGAGGAATGGGGAGGGGACCAGGCAAGCTCTCCCTGGGGTAGCTTGTTCTTTTAAGAAGTGCAACGAAGCAGGTTCTTGCTTTTAAGGACTACTCTTAAATACTTGAAGAGGAGGTTGGAACTCATCTGACCTGTTACAAAAAAAAAGAGTCTGCTTGCCTATACGTAGTCCAGTTGCTGTGATTTAAGATGAGTAGTTGGAATGCTTTGGTCTTATAAATCATCCCATAGGCACTATGTTTCATTGTCTTCTTGCTGATGGAAGGATATACAGGGCGAGACATTACAATCTGAATTTTCATCTCTAGGATCAAATCTGTCTCCGTTCAGTAGTGGCTGGAAAGCATTGCCCTGTAGTGGGGTTTTATGTGAAATAAGGATGTGTCCCTCCACTGCATGGTCAGTTGAGATCCGTATCACAGAATAATCACCACTGTAATTGCTCCCCGTATCACCTGCCTCAGGAAAAAATAAAATAATAAATTAAAAAAAAAAAAAAAATCAATGACTGAATTGGCCATGGAGACTCAATAACTCTTCTCTCATTTGGAGAGCGGTCCCTCCTGAACACTTTTCCACATTGCAAAGCCACCACATAATGGAACAATTCAGCTCAACTGACAGCCTGGGCTAAAATAGCCCCTGAGCTGCACGGGGAGATAGGAGAGGTGTTGTGGGTTAGCGCCGAGGTGCTTGGCAGGATTGTCGGCGGGAACCATGCCCACGCTAAAAGAGTTTTTCAAATGACTTCAGCGAGACCAGAATTAGCTCATAAGCCTGATGCAACGGTTCAGGGCGAAGCCCTTTTGTGTTCTGGGTTCCTGCTCATCAGGTGTCAGCTTCTCCCCATATTCCGCAGCAGCGGTGGCAGCTTGCCCGGTGGCACCGAGAGCTAACGAACGGGTGGGCGTTGGGTCTGGGGAGAAGCCCCAGCTCTGCAGTCTGTCTCCTTGCTGGGATCTGATGGGGCCTAACTTTAATTTGCCCTGTGACCCCGAGTAAAGCCCAGCTACAGGTAAAAAGCATTTACTGTTTAAAACTCTTTAAACATGGTCCTAAACAGGTCTTAAGAACCAAAGGTGCCTATTGCAAACATACATCAGGATCTGGATTGGACATGGGGCGAGCAAAGGGTTCAGCAACCATTGGGATTAAGGGAAAGCAAGGAGACCAACTTCGGGGGAAATAACAACAGCCAAATACGTTGTGAACCAGCAGAAAACACAAGAAAAGAGGAGCCAGTTTACAGAAATAAGGGTAAATACTACTGACAGCGTTAATCTTTTAGTCTTCATACTGCTACATATCCTCCCAAATCCCAAGTCTGCTGCGACCAGACAACCCAGAGGGTTTACTTTAAAACCAGTTCAGGTTAATTCTGCAGAATTAGCATGGGTGAGACTAAACCGTATAGCTCATGACAGAACAATTTTACCCTGTTCATGCTAAGAAACCAAACTGAAGTTGTTTGGGTTTTTTTTTTATATGGCAGAAGAACAGATAAATCAGTAACAGAGAGGAACTAGAGGTGAAAATTGAGAACAATATATATAAATACATTTATTTTTAAACATCTTAATTTAAAGTCACAGGAAAACCATTCGCTGTGTACAGTTCCTGGGGTTGCTTTGAACAGGGAAGGAAGATTAAAATACTAATCTCCGCTGATTTCCCTGTGTAGCAGCAAAAATGAGCATGGCTGGAAAGTCTGACCTATGAGAAAAGATTAAGAGGAGCTAAATTTGTATAGCTTGGCTAAGCAACAGCAGCGAACGAAGGATGCGCTGGCAGGGTGCAAAACCAGAAAATGGAGTATTATTTGGAAAGACAACAGAGTTAGGGGATGAGAAGTAAGGAAAGGTCAGGCAGAACACTAGAAAAATGTCCTTTAAGACTCTGGTGTGTATTTTAAGTAATGAAAGGAATGGTACTCTGAAAATACAAGCACGGGGCTGAGCTAAACGCTGGTGCGAGGATCGTTGGATGCGACCAGTGACTTTAAGCGCTTCTATTCTTAAGTTTCCAAAGCAAATCACCTTTAGAAAAGTGACAGCTCAGCTCGTACTATAAATCATTTCTTCTCAAGCTAGGCATCCAGCAGCCACTGATCGCTCCTTAAAATCTGGAGCAAAAAATAAACCACAAGGAACAATCCTGCTCTCAGAGGGAATGGACAAGCTAATCTAATACATCTTTGTCATCTCTGGTTTCCATGACAGTTGCATAATCAGACATTTATATAAGTAGAGGTTTCCTCCTTAAATAGCAGCCTATGATCTCATGTGCACCTACAGTGTAACCCATTTGAATGGAAATGACGTGCCAGTCATGTGTAAAACTGATTTTTTAATGCTTCTGTCTTGTTTTTGTTTATCTGTTGTGGCAAATCAGCCTGGAGAGGAACGCTCACACATGACTAACTTCTTGTTGTGGTCTTCCCGTGGCCCAAAAATAACCCCAGTCCCCAGGTCCAATGAATGGCCAGGGCCCACACTTGCTCAGCAATTCAGTATGGAAGGTGACTGCGTATTCCCAAATCCTGAGCCCAGTGCAGCGCCTAAACCAGCAGCCTTCAAGCAGCTGGAATCTGCAAAGGTTACCGGTTGCTCTCCGACAGTTTCAGGTTTGCCAGGAGGTTGGGATTTCCTCACCACGTCCCTCCCGCAAAGGACCAGAGCAAAGGCTGTGATGGGAGAGCTCTAAGGGTTAGTCTTGGCCAAACTGGAGTTCCTCAGGGCAGGAGGAAAATGCCCAGGGCAGCTCTGCTGCCACGGCAGAGCCCTCCCCAGGGCTCCTCGGAGCTCCTGCCCAGGCCGAGTGTCATAAAGCGATGCCAACAATACAGATGTCTTCCCATATGCGGTATTAAATGAAATGAAGAAAAGCAGAACCAGTCTGTGAAATCTCAGTCCGACTCCCACCTAAGTTCACATAATAAGAGTGAAATGTGAGCAAAAGTAACTGCAGTTATATCTGCTTGGGAGAAAGAAAAAAAAAAAAAAAAAAAATCAGCTACCTGGAAGAAGTGGCTTTTATCTAAAGGCTGCAGACATCAGCAGACTAGGGAGCTGATCCCAGTAGGCAAATAGGTCTTAATATGGATATTCTGGGGTATCAGAGACTCTTCAAAGCCTGCTCAGAAGCTGTGTCCGGTTAGTCGATCCCAAAATGTAAGCGGCCCTTTACCAGACCATCCTCTTAGTACTTTTTTGTATCACTCTGCATCAGCCACTGTATGCAAAAATATCCCCCGAGAAGAGGAAAACAGGCAAGAACAGAAATCTAATCCGTTCCACCAGCCTGCGCAGCCTCAAATCTGTGGGGCTCTTGCCAGCCTCAACGTTGCGGTGCCTTCTCTCAGAGATGCTGCTATTATAATGGCACAAAGTATATCAGGGACTGTTGTTCCCAGTGTCAATCAGCAAAAATATCTCCGCTTGCTCCTCAGCCCAATCTCCCTTCTCCCACTGAAACTGATTTAGCAACAAAGATAGAGAAACATAGGGTGGCTTGGGGTTGGCAAGTGATTGCCAGTTGGATTTTGTAAACCCAGCAGTATCTCGGAGCAGGCTTCAATTTTCCCTGGCCCCCCTGCAGCTCCTATTAGCCTCGATAACTGGTTCTAATTTCGGCCAGGACATTTGGCCAGGACATTTGCCCGGATTTTGGAAGGGGTGGGGGTTCATTTGCTTGTGCAAAGTGACTCCTACCTCCCCACAGCAAACACAGGCTGTGTAATGGCTTAATTACACCGAGCATTGCTGCTCCGTAGAGCTGGGCTCTGACGCACGTTACGTAACTGGATTGTTAATGCTTTTTATATGTTGGCGGAACTGAAATTAAAAGAGGAAATTATTCTCCTGATGCTCAACTCTAATCCCCATCTGTCTGTGTTTTTACTTTTCTGCACTTGCAAAGCTCCCTGATCAAAAGGTCTTGAATAGATTCCAGATTTCCAATTTAGTTTGCTTATGCAACCCAAAATATTATGGCAGTCTTTCCTGGGGGCGATTAAGCATATATTTTCAGTTCCTCCAATTCTCTCTGTTCCAAGAGCGCTAAAAACAGCATAAAGCTTTAGCTCATTCCATACCGTTAGCACCACAAACAACTTTTTTTTTTTTTTTTTTAAAGACTTTTTAAAAATATAGGAATAGCCAAGAGCTTTGAAGAGAAGGAATGTATTCTGAAGAAAGTGTGATTTGTTAAATGTCCCCCATGCCTTGGAAAAAAAAAAAAAAAAAGCAGGGAGTCTATACTGATAGAGCCGTGCAGCCAAGGCAAACAAGAGGGGAGTAGGCAGGCGAGGAGGGAGCTATGTCTTCAACAGCCAGGGCAGATTCCTGAATCCAAAAAAATCGAGACCTCTTTGGATCCAGACTTTTGCTGCGTCCCATCCTAAGGATGAGCTTCGGCTGGACAGCTGGGAACATACCTGATCTTCCTTGAGGTACTTGGATCATTCCCATCTGAAAATTGGCACTCATTTTTTTATCCATTTAATGCGTCTTTCCCCATCCCCTCAGCCCTTCAGCTGGCACTACAACTATGGGATCAGCAGCCGGTTTTCTTTCAGGAGCGAGGAGTCTGCTTACACTGGAAAATGTAGCTTTTTACCCAGAGTGCCCATGAATAAACCCAAAGCACCTCTGCAACAGTCACATTTCATCGTCCCTTTGGTTTCCAAGCGCAGGACGGGAACCAGCACCCCCGATGCTTGTCTGTGCCACGCACAGTCTTGATGCTGCGGCATGGGAGCCGACGGCAGGGAGGATGCTGCGTGCCTTTTGTGTCGGGTGCACTGTTATTAAAGAGATTTTTTTATTTTAAATACAGAAGGGAAGTCTTTATTTACCCATGGCTGATGAGTGCTTGCTCACCTGGGTGACGGTGTCTTGATGCACCAGATAAGAATGCATGGGATGGTGTCACCCTTTCTGGCCACCGGTGCTATGTTCATGGCAGCTATTGAATGACTGCATCATGGTGCAGCTCTGGATCAAAAACATGAATGGCACTTTTTCCAAATTTGGATTACGGAAGCTGTGATTTAAGGCTGTTACTGAATCCCAGAAAATACCAGTTTCTGGCTCAGCCAGGGCTTTGAGCCTTTCTGCTTTCCAGGATAATTTGATTTGAGAGTTCGTGCGCTGCCAATCTCACAGGTTTCAGAGAAACTCAGCACAGGAGATGCCCAGAAACTGAATAGGTGATCTCAGGGGAAGCCCCACTGATCCCAGCTTGCCTGATTTTGCTGGACTGTCTCTGCTGACTATTTTGACAAATAGAATTACACAGAATCCCAGGATGGGAGGGGTTGGAAGGGACCTCCGGCGATCATCCAGTCCAACCCGGCTGCTAAAGCAGGCTCACCCAGAGCAGGGTGCACAGGACATCGTCCAGGAGGGGTTTGAATATCTCCAGAGAAGGAGACTCCACAGCCCCCGTGGGCAGCCTGTTCCAGGGCTCTGTCACCCTCAGAGTAAAGAAGTTCTTCCTCACATTCAACTGAAACATGTTATGCTTCAGTTTGTGCCCATTGCCCCTTCTCCTGTCGCTGAGCACCACTGAGAAGAGTCTGGCTCCGTCCTCGTGGCACCCACCCTTAAGGTATTTGTATGTGTTGATGAGATCCCCTCTCAGCCTTTCCTCATAGGGGAGATGCTCCAGTCCCCTCATCAACCACCAAACTCTACCCAGAACATCCCCAGTCTGAGCTTTCCCTCTGGCGAGGTCTAGTCTTAAACACACCGACATGCTCGAAGCCTTATAACAGACAGGGTGTTGTCAAAACGACCACCACAGCAGGCACATCCAGCCAAGGGAACGGGGCTCAGACGTACTCAGCAAAGCGGCTCCGGCCGAATCACACGAGCCATTTATTATCTATATTTCAGCAACACTCACAGGCTTCAGGCAGGGCCCTGCACTCTGCATGTACAACAGCATCCAAATATAGAGCCAGACGGCCGCCAGTGCGACCACAAGGCTTCACTCTCTTGGGCAGCATCGCTCCCTCCCCAGCCCTGGCCACGGCCCCTCCAGCCCCGCAGCGGGGAGGACGGTGCGGGACAGCCTGTGCCGCCGGGGAGGAGCTGCTCTCCCTTTTACCAGCCATAGGATATTTTAAGAAATTTTTAAAATGTTTGTAGCAGCGTGACAGACCAACCGGTTCTAGAAAGGCAGGAGGGTAATCACCTGCCAGAGCTGCTCAGGTTCCAGGTTTGGGGAGTATTTAAGCATAGGCTAAAAATCCCTCGGCTCTGGTTAAAGCGAAGCACGTGTTTAAATGCTTTGCTGAGCAGAGGTGGAGTTCAGGACATACCTAGCTTTAGGCATGTGCTTAACTACTTTGTAAAATTAAACTGAAGATAATCAAGTGCTTTTGCTGAATCAGGCCCGAGCGCTCCTCAAACTCCCATCCTCTTAAGCACGGCATCTTTCATCAACATTTAATTTGAAAACGTGCTCAGAAAACACTGTTAAAAAAGCAAATTTAAAGAGGCAGGAGCCTTTAGAGAATGGAAATAAATCACTAAAAAGGTCTGAGGAAATCATTAAGCTGCACAAACCAGCGATGGGCTTTAAAAAGAAACCCTGACTTGTGCTAATTCA
The DNA here is from genome assembly GCF_000687185.1 of Egretta garzetta. Classification (NCBI taxonomy): domain Eukaryota; kingdom Metazoa; phylum Chordata; class Aves; order Pelecaniformes; family Ardeidae; genus Egretta; species Egretta garzetta. Next base: position 5,286,376 of record NW_009259586.1, read on the forward strand.
CTGTTTGCACGGAGATGAAAGACGCTTCAGCTCCTGATTTGCAATGGATTTTTTTCCCCCCAGCTCATGCCACAAATGCTGCCGCCGGGTCAGGCAGGTTCAACCTCACACGTTTCCCCCTCGGTCTGGCCCAGAAGCAGGTTATTTTGCAAACCGGGATGGGAGGAAACCTGCAGGTAACCCATGTGCCCTGGGGCTGGCTGTGTGCATGCCCCTGGGCACGCGGGGGCTCCGTCCGGGAGAGGTCCCTGATCAAATGTTGCTGCTCTCAGCGGCGAGCACCCCACGTATAAATAACCCCAGATCCCCTTACTTCGTGACCTTCAGTTCTCAGCCCTGCCAAACGAGCTCTGTGCAAATCCAAACTTATCATATTCACACCTCCACCCCAGACAAGCGTCCCTGCGGTTTTTGGGCTCCTGTCCCAGCACAGGGTGATGGCGATGCCCCCCCATAGGGACCCCCCCCCCCCCACCAAAGCGGCTGCATGGCAGCAAGGGGAATCGTCTCCAGATGAGCACAGCTCAATCGGGTGCAGCTTTGGCAACATTGGGGTGGTTTGCCAGGAGATGGGGCATATTAGAGGGTCTTAACCGGCATGGAAAAGGTTTGATAAATGGGGTTTGCCTGTTCTCAGATGTCTTAATACAAAATAGTAAAGTTTAGGTAGAATCTACACAAAATGGAGCTGTACTTTGCAAACCTTTACTTCTTTTTCTAATGCGTCTTTTGAAAGTTAAACTCGCTGCAGATAAAATCACTGAAGTGCACATAAGACACAGATCATGCCCTCTCCCCCTCCCCAGACTCTCATCAAGAGGAGATTTCCTGGTTAGACTTAGACTTTCAAATCTTAGGCCAGGCTGGCAGCATTTCAAGTCAACTTGGGCTGATTTGGAGCTGGGTTGCAAAAGCTCAGTGACCCGAGCAGAAGGCAACGTGGCTGTTCCTGCGCTGGTCTGACCCGAAAATGCGCTCCCGAGCTGGCTGCCGTGCTTCAGAGCAAGCTCGCTGCGGGCGTGCAGGGTGGGGGTGCCCAGGGCACCCAGGGAAAAGGGCGCCCCAAAAAAAAACCCCCCTGGCCACATCTCTGCCTGAGCACACACACCACCCCCCCGGCCACTTCTCTGCCTGAGCACACACATCACCTTGTTATCATTTATGGTCCATGCAGCTTTCCGCAACAGCTCGAGAAGAAAATGTTATTTCTTTAGGAGCCTTGCATTTTCTGTTAGCTGTAATTGCCCAAATAAATCTCAAGTGCTAGCACAGCTGATCTGTTTTGTTTTTTTTTCCTCACCATTAAGCCATTCAGAGAAGGGGTTGAGTCCCCATCCCTGGGGATATTTTAAAGCCAGGCCAATGAGGTGCTTAGGGACATGGTTTAGTGGTGGGATGGCAGGGTTAGGGTAACGGTTGGGCTTGGTGATCTTAAAGGTCTTTTCCAGCCTAAACGGTTCTGTGATTCTAAGCATCTACCACTAGGCATTTTCCTACAAACTTTGATTTTTGAAATTTTTTCAGAACAACACTGAAAATGAATGACATATAATTCCTTTCTGAGTAATTTGTTGTAAATATTTAAAGCCTTTTTTTTTTTAAAAAAAAAAAAAAAAAAAAGCTTTGAGGAAAAAAAAGCATCCAAACCCAATCAAAAGCTCTAGGTAACAAACTTCTGGGGACAGGGAAAAGTGAAATAGCCAAAAAATGGCCTTGAAAAGTTCCTGGACTTCTGGGTTTGTGCCTTCAGAGCCAAGCTAACGCGTGCGTGGGGGCAAGGTGTGTTACGTGGTGCTGATCCGCGAGCAGGGAACGGCAACAGCCGGGCAGGGTGGTACCCACGCGCCCTTTGCCAGGGCTGCAGTCAAACCCCTCACCCTGAAGGCAGGAGCAATAGCAGATGGCAGTGGCTGCTGCCTGCCAGCACTTCCTGAAGGCTTAAAAGCTTTGCTTTGGGTTTAAAATGCATCTTTCAGCACTGTAAATGCCCAGGGACTTCTTTAAATTTAAAAAAAAAATAATAATTCTTTTAAAAGTTGAAAGGCAAAGGGCAGAAATTCTCTTCCCTCATTTGAATTTCTCACTCAAGTAATAATTCCTCACTGAAGGAATAATATATGCTTTTAAAATTTTTTTTTTTAATTGAATGCTACAAGCACACCATACTTTTCGGGTGATGTTTCTTTACAGTCAGAGTTTTAAGCTGTGCTTGTTTAAGGAACCAGAGAGTTCAGGTGAAGCCTGGGTTACTCGGTGTTTATTTGGACAAGTAGGTTTCAAACCCAGATATTTTGCAACTCTTCCTCACCACCGGTTTGAGACTGAAGTTGTGCTGTGTTTCGGCCACGCTTGCTTCTGGCAAGAAACACCAACGGGGTCTGGGCAAACTCTGGCTGTGTTTTAAGCACAAACTCTTCTTCAGAGGGCTCCTAATTTCTCTAGAACTGACAGCCTTCAATCCTGGCAACGCTGAGCTTCTGGATAAGGAACAGCCTTCGGGGGCTGAATGGGCCAGTGTTGCGCTCCGCAACTTCAAAGTAATTTTAAATAGTGAGACTGCTTGTGCTATTTGGGATCTCAGAGGGAATCCCAGCTCATCCCCAAAATATTTCCATTGCTCGCTCGTCCTGACCACCCTGTGAACCCGGGAGGTCTGGCAGATCCAGCAGGGTTTTGTGCCAGTGCCAAAGTGGAGGTCAGCACGGTGATACCTGCCCAGAGATCAGGTATCAGACAGGGTTATTTAGGAAAATATTTTCACTTCTTTCTCCCCCCCCCCGATAAATAATGAAGGATCTACTGAATTGGAAGCTGTGACCATGCTCGATGGCTCAACTGAGGCATTTTTAAAACAGCACCATAACATTAAAAAAAACCCAAAACAAACAAAAAAAAACAAACCCCAAAGCCCCACAACAAAACCCCAACAACTATTCAGTATAAACCTTACTTTGGAAATTTTTTCATTCTTACTAAAAAACTGCCAAATATTGACAGCCCAGCTCAGACTGTGACTGCCGGAAACACCATGCAACTGTATTTCAGGTGATTTAAAAATGCTTTTGCAAAGCAATACTTAGGATACCGAAGCAAGCTATGAAACTTCCTATGGAAGAACTTCCTTTATTTTCCTTTTCATCCCCAGAACCGCCACTTTTAACCTCCCCTAAACCAGCAGCGAGGAGAAGCCCAGCAGCCGATGCGGTGTGGGCACCTCTGCATTCCCCAGGCGGAGGAACCGCATCGCGCCCCCCGGCAACTGCCCTGGAAATGCTGTATTTGAAACAGAGCCCTAAAGTAGCGCAACCCCCGTGGATAAATATAGTTGTGTAAAGACAGTTTGTTTGCCTGCAAGAGCAAGCGGAGTTGCAGCTGCCCTGGGGACCTCTCATGGATTTCGGCGCTGGATCAGTCCTCCGCATGCAGTCTGATGGGAGTAGCTCCTCCGTGCTGGGGTAAAACCTGTTCTTTCCTACAGGAAAAGCACCGATCCCTCTAGAAGACCACGATCTGCTTCATACACACCTTTTACATCACTAGAAACCGTTGCAGCTGGACACGCAGTATCCATCATCATCGCTAGTTATAACATAAACCCTCTCATGGAGAGGCAGTTAAAAAAAAAATCCATGCTGCCCTTTCCTGCTGCAAAATAAATGTTGCTACACGCACCTTATTTTCCCCCCATCCCCATTGCCATTTGCACACAAATGTTAGCAAGAATAGCTAAAGTGGAAGAACAACAATCTTTTCCTTTCCTTTCTTCTGGAATTAATTTCCAATGCATTGGGTTTTAAAATTGCTTGATAGCAAAGTCTAAAAGAAGTCTTCAAGATGCTGTGGGTGTAATCTAACAGTACTGTAAATCTATCAAAACCACCATAAACTGTTATTTGTATTTTTCTGTGCTCACAGGAAAAAAAAAAATTATATACTCAGATAAACTGAACCATTCTCTTTGAACTTTTTCTTTGTTTGAATTAAATACTCTGGAAGCCAGCGAGTTAATCGGACTGCAAACGCATCAGGTTTGCAAGCTTAGATTTTTTTTTTATTATTATTATTATTTTTAATGAGCAAGTGTTCCCTGTGATAACTTGAGGAATTATACTTTCTGAATGGTGGGAAAAAATACAATTATGTCACATCCCCCCAAACTAAACACCCTGGTCAGGAAATACAAAAAAATTCTTTTTCTTTGCCTCTATAGCAGAGTGCTTCAGTTGGGGATTATAATTCCTTTTGAAATGCTCCTTCTTAATGATGTTGCTCCTGTTCGTGTTTCTTTTACAGCATTTTCTGATTTGTTTTAGGTGTTTGGATCAGGTTTCTTAACTTGGAAAATGTATTTTTCCCCTTATAGAGTAACGCTATATCTTAAAACCCTTTCCGTTTTGATGTTATGAAGTAGCTACTCTTGACAGAACTATTAATGCCTCGTGGTGCAATTAATCATCTTGCCGTGTTTCCGAGGTGAATTACTGTTTCTGATACAGTAAATTGCTCGTTCTCATTGATCGGCAACTCTCAGGTGGGCTGGAGGTCAGCTGCGCTCCGTTCCTGTCTGCACGATCCAAGCCCCAGCAGCACAAAACCTGCCGCCGGGCCTTGCAAGGAGAGACCCGAGCAGCGAGCCCCACCTCTCCCAGTGCCTGCAAACCTCTGCCTTTATTTCCTACCCTTTGGGCAATCCCCTACCCTCCTCTTGCCGTTTTGACAGCGCAACTTTCCCCTCATAAGAGCCTCAGCAACACATGCACAAACCGGTATCTGGCAACCAGGCTTGATTAGGGCTGTGGGAAAAAGCTGAGCATCTCTCTGCAGAGCTTTCCGCGCAGCAGCCAGCATTGTTTAGCTTTGAACCTCTCGGATTAAACTTTTCTGCAAAATTTATTTTGATGGGGATTTTTCTTGTTGCAACAAAAAAAGCCATGCCAGCTTCGGGAAAAGCCAAGCCATTCCAATCGGAGGAGAAAAATGTGCAAATTGCAAAACATGGCAAGTTTTTCAGGATGGAACGAGCCCAGATGGATTCTCCTGTTTCCTTTGCCAGGAGGAGGAGTGACTCAGAGCTCATGCATTTTATCGTGAAGGCTCGGCACCCTGCCACAGCCGCGGGCCCCAGGGACAGGACCAGGACCAGAGAGCGATGGCAGGGTTCAAAATCAGTTACTGGAGGCCAAAGAACAGATCCTGGCACATCAAAGTTGAAGGACAAGTATAGCTTTGGTTGCTCATTAGAAGCGTCTGCTTCTTTCCCCCAGAAATCAGCTCCCTGTTTCCTTAGTAACTCCTCTTGGTAGAAGTAAATGCACCTGAGTGTAGCTTAGCAATGGGAAATTTCTACATACGTTGCTGCATCCACTCCCACCCACTCGCCGTGTCTCCATAAGCTTCCATGTCAGCCCTGCCATTACACGGTGCATGGGCTGATTGCTAGAGGAGTAGGTGCAGTTGGAGACCGAGAAGCCCGTTAACCAAAGTCTTCGCGAAGAACAAAAATAAACCCTCACCAGTCACCATTGCAAATGTTGCTCCCAAGGGATGGGAAAAATTGTACGCTGAGATGTATGCGCATAAGCCTGCCCACGCCTCTGTGTGGGAAGGGGTTTAATAGAGAGCCGAGAAAGAGCCTGCATGTAGGAGGAGAAAAGAGCAGATGTTAGCAGTGCCTTTTTGTTTTCCTGGATGGTATGGCAGCGAGGAAAGATGGAAAGGAGAGCTCCCCTTCTGCAGAAATAGAAGCTGAAGACTCTGGCTGCAGGAGACGGGTAAGGCTTTTTCCAGGTTGGACTCCGAGGCGTTTGCGACAGCCGCATCCTTGAGATGAGGCCTTGGGGCTCACTGGCAGGACCCCGCATTGACCATCCTGCAGCACCAAGCGTGGCACGAGCCTTGTTCCGAGATGTCTGGCTTGGCAACCACTTCTCACTGCACTGATGGAGGCTGGAGCAGGTCCCCTTCACCCTCCCCCGGGGACTCTGGAGCTGCAGACAGTCACAAACTGCCCAGATTCAGCATTTTAACCCAATGGTTGGCGGGCACCTTCCATCAGGAACCCCTTACCAGGTTTCTGAATATACCGATGGTTCCAGTTCCACTACAAAAACTTTGGTGACTTTCCAAAGAATCATCTCGCTCCCCAAAATAGCCGCGTGGGATGCAAGTACATGTAATTCCACGTGTAACTCTCGAAGCAGGAGAGGGCTGGATAATTCACCACGGCTGAGATGCACATTATGTTGCAGGGCCATCCTATTGCATTTAATACCTTCAGTTTTATGCCAGGTGGTTTCATAACGTACAACACAAATGCCAGGTGGACGGCAGTGCCCGGTGAGCTGCCAGGCACACCAACCCCGCTCCTTCTGCAAGCGGAGAGGCTCCTTTTCAGGAGAAAGGACTTGCAGGTCAGATACAAAGCTCAAAATTGAGTCAGAATGGGAGCGAGCCGTGTTGGTGTGGAGCACAGGACTGGAAGTTAGGAGGGCCAGATAACACCTGGACTTGCCACAAATACCCTCTGTTATTTACTTGGAGCTATAGCAGCTCTTTAGGAGCCCCGGAGTTAACCCTCCGCGCTGCACTGCAGAGAGAGTCCCTGCTCGGAAGATTCGAGAGTCTAAATATTGCAGGGAGTTTCTCGTAGGTGCCCCGCTTGGAGAAGGGCTGGGGCTGTGCAAATACTTCAGGAGTGCCTGGACTCTACACGCAGAGGCTGTTTGGGTGTCAAACTAATTACCCTGGCCATGGCTTTATACATACTGGTGTTAACTGGCAAAGGGTAAGCAGGCTGCTCGCCCCATCGGTCAGCGCAGCGGCTTTGCGAGGCAGCGATACAGGGGCCCTTTAAAACTTGCATGAATGAGGCTCTCATAAATTCCATATTTGAGAAACTCTGGCCGTATCCTTTGGTCATAAAAAGAAATTAAAACTGCATATAACATTCAGTACCCTGTAGTCCCGCTGCACAGCCTTGTGCCTGCATAAATCAGAGCCTCTCATGAATATTGCACTGTACCTGCAGCTGCCTGACCCGCATGTTTAAAAAAGATAAATAAAAGGAAAACAAAGCGACAGTCACGTAAAGGCTTCACAGACAGCACCTGCTTTCTGCAAGCCTGAAAGGTCACCAAAAGCAACCCGAGAAGTGCACAGATTTCAGGGGCCTGTCCAAAGCCTTTAAAGGAGGGGAGAGCGTATTTTTTTTTCTTCCTCTCTCGCAGGAGTGAGGAAGCCCTGCAATACGCAGCAAATCCTCTGGCGGGAGTTTTGTGGTCATGGAAAGGGACACGCTGCAGAACACCCCGAGGGTGGTGAGGAGCAAGGCAGAGAAGCTATTTTATAAGCCTGGGAGGGGGAAAAAGGCCCGAGAGCTTCAGCAGTAAAGTACTTTCCCACTAGAAATAACTCACAAAAGTTTAGGATTTCAAATTTCATCTTAGTTAAAGATAAGGATCCGCTCCATATTTTTTTGAATCCCCGAATTTTACAGAATAAAAATCTAGCATCTTTTCCAGCTCCAAAAGAGAGACCAGGAATAGCCGCTATTAGCAACTTCCCCAGAGACCTAGAAAACACGTCACGGTGCTCAGGGGGTGGGTTTTGTTGCAGAATCTTCAGTAACTTGCAACAGAAAATTTGGCCAAGACAACCCCCTCTGTCCCCTCCACTTTCCCTGTTTTGTTTGCCGCCCAGCAGGTCTCACTCCCAGAATTCGTGCATGGGAACAGCACAAAGGCAGGTAAGGACAGTGAAAAGCACGGTGTAAACCCACCTTCTCTGGATGGATCAGAGACCACAGACCGAGATTGTCACCCTCTGGGCATTTACTTGCTTTGCAGCCTTTGCCAGGCTAGTTGGCTTCTGCCTCAGTTTCCCCACTTGTGAAGAGCAAAGCTTTAGCTACTTCAAACTCCTTGGTGTCCACCAAGCATCCTAGAAGATACCCGAGCTTTGGTCTGCGCAGTTTTACACAACGCCTTGTGTAGACTTGCTGCGTGCTACCTTCCCACCAAATAGTGGATTTTTTTCCCCGTAATAACAGCAACCCCCTTTCAGCTCCTCACATCGCAGCGTCTCCTCCATCAACCAGAAACACAACGCAGCATTGTGCCCCCCCCCCTTGCTGTATTGCAAAATCCTGCGTCTTAAAATGTTAAGCAAAGGTTTGTATCGTAGCCAACGAATACCATTAAAAGGGTATTGAATGCTTTTTCCATTGCCATTAATTGAGTGAAGAGAAAACAGACTCCGCTGCTGTCATATCACATCAAAATAATTAGCTCAACTATAAATAGCTCAGCTTACTCACTTTTTTTCTTCTCCTCTTTTTTTAAGGTCAAGCCTGCAGCCAAAAGGAGTAGCAGCGCATCCCAGAAGATGCTTCTGCTTGGATTCAGACAAAGCAGCGAGAGGGGGAAGTGCATCTGTAATCAAGGATCCCAAGGCCACACAATTACACCATAATTAGAGAAATAATTAGTCCCATTTAGGTAAGAAGAGGGGGAAAAGAGTGTTAGCAAGCCCACCTCTATGCAAATTTATGTTAGCTTAATTAATGAGCATCTTCAAACCAATTTTAGCTAAACTGCCTTTGTTTTCCTTGGATGATGCTTCTGTATCAAGCTAGCTTATTCTTTAATCACTTCAACATTAAGTAGAGCTTCTAGGTGAGTGAGATGGGTAGAACAAGCTGTGACACCGAGGCATTTTCTTCACCTTAATTAAGGGGGTTCAAACCCCCAGCCGGTGGTAGCCCTGCCCTTGCATTTGCTGCAGCTGACCCTCATCCCCCTGGCACTCCTCAGAGGTTGTATCCTGAATATCGAGGTGCCTCTGGATGGCATGGTATCAAGGCACTCTGAAGAGCAATAGGAATAAGCAGTTTTAGCAACACTGAGCACAGTGCAGGCTCTTTCACTCTGCTCCTGGACATATAAAATGGAGACGGCTGTAAGACAGCTATTTATTGCTCGACCCAAATGGCAGCCACACCGTGTTCCCACACCTCTCCCGCTGTATTAGCTTGGCCGTCATTTCAGAATTGCCATTGTGTGACAGCGTTTAATATCTTCAGTAGCCGACAGGCCAAATCCACGCTAGATGCGTCCAATTTATAGTTGCATTAATTAGGAGAGGTCCCTGACGTTTCCGTCAGGGTGCTCTAACCGAGCTGCTTGTGCGAGGTTACCCCTGGGAAGCCCCGATGGTTGGGACCGCACTTGGGTATTCAACCCCTTTCGAGTGATGTTTATTTTGTGCAATACACGGTCTCAGTTCCAGTCCAAGGGCTGCACAATGCTGTATTTAGATCCATCTCCAGCCGCTGTATGAAACCTGAAATATTCCCTTTCTTCCTTCCTAACTTCCCAACTCTTTGTAACATCATAAATCACAGAAGCCTCGCTGTGCTCGCTCAGGGCCTTTCTGCAGCAACGTGCGAGGGGGAACTGAAGTTTTTCTCCACTGTTCAAAGCAAAAGAAGATTTTCTGCAATCACTGAGTTTTCACGGGAGCCAGTGGGAGTTAAATTTCCAGCTTGAAAAATACATTTGCGCTCAGGCAGGTCTGGCAGGCCTTCAAGTGGATCCTGACCTACTCACAGATATTTTTTCCTGCCTGGTCTCACATGCAACCATATTTTCCAGATACACTTATCTACCTGCCATATGCAATGATGCATAACCCTGAAGAAAGCAAAATAGGTGATTACCTTTCCCCAGTCAAGAGCGGTAGAAAGGTCAGATTTAATACGAAGCTGAGGGGTGATGAAATGACACAGAAAATGTACAAAAATAGAGGGTAGTCACGCTGAAAGGCAGCGCGTCTGCTCGCCCGGTGAAACGCCCAGCAGCACAAACACACCATTCATCTCCACAGAGGCTCTTTATTGCTCCCTGGTCTTAGATTTGGGACATGGCTCCACTTCCACGGGAGACATGGTTTTAGGAAGACCCTGCGAATGAAGCAGGTGAATCATTTTCATCTGCTTGTCCTTCTGCCCCCCCGGAGCACCCTCTCCTCCGAGCATCCCCCAGGCCCTGCCACAGGCTGCACCGGCTCCCCGCAGAGCCCGT
>NW_009259586.1:5296506-5303081 GCF_000687185.1 Egretta garzetta
AGCCCCCCCCCCCTGCACGGTCGGGTGCCCTGCCACACATCCTATGGGCAGTCCCACCGTTATTTACTTCAGTCTCGGTAGTGTCTTGGTCTGAGCATTGCTGGACTCTGATAAACCAGGCAGATCGTTCACAGAAATGGAAATAAATGCACAATGCAGCGGCTCCCTGCTTTCGGAGGAATACAGTGGCAGCCCCTTACCATGCCCTAAATGCAATGGGGTATTCCACAGCTTCCATATCTCAATTAGATTCTGCTATGCACACTTCTGTCTCCGAGTCCCCCTTAAAGCCCACAGCAGATTTCAAGGAGGAATTCTGACCCCTCATTAGGGTTCAATATAATATAATATAATATAATATAAGGAAGAAATTCTTTACAATGAGGGTGGTAAAACACTGGAACAGGTTGCCCAGAGAGGTCGTGGAGGCCCCATCCCTGGAAACGTTCAAGGCCAGGTTGGATGCCCCAGATCCAAAGCACTTATGTGAAAGATTCGGGATCAGCCACAGAACATAGGAGCGCCTTTTAAAAATCATTTCACAGAGGAGAACTAGCTCCTGCTCTTACTCTCCTGCCTCGGTTTTGAGTTCGGGATTCAAAGTGCCTTTCCAAACTCAGCTCCAGGCAGACCTGCTTGGATGGATACATGGCTTGAAGGTTATGGGTAAGAAATGAAACCTGGAAGTGGTTATTCTTGAAGTTAAGAAAGGCAAGTTTCTGAAGCCATCTATGAAAAGTCACTAAGAAATAACGGCAAATTGTTTCTTCTAAATACAAAGAACAATTCAGTCATAGCACGACATGTGATAGAGACATTATAACAGTTATCAGATGAAAGTCCGCATGCTAAATCTTTTTAATATTGAAGAGAAATGTAACAGTTTACTGTCCATGCTAAAGCCTGGGCTTCCTGGAAGAGTATCTTGCCTTGCTTCTGCTGCTCTGCGCTGCCCAGTTCTGCCTCTGTCTTTTAAATGAGTGCCATGAATCACAGTCTAACAATAATTTTTTAAAGAATTACTTCATTCCTAGGAAGTCAGATCAATGCCGGTTAAAAGTGAACTCTGTGAACGTGCCAAATATTTAGAGAATAAATCTAAAACCCAGTGGTGATCTGCTTCCTTTATCTACAGATATTGGGCATGATCCAGATACCAGCACTCCCATCATCTCCTGTGGGCCCATGGTGTGCAGCTTCTCAGGGGAGTTTTCAAGGGAAAAGAAAAATCACACACAGAACCAAAAACATATTCCAAAAAAACCACTAACAGCTAATTCTGGCCAGCTAGAAAATCAATATATGATCTAAGCCAGTCATCTAGACCTTCCCTATTGAAAGTCTGCTTTCTAGCGGGGCCCCTTTGAGCACACCTCCCCTTCATCTGAAACGCAGCACCGCTACCCAAAGAGCTGGTTTCAAGCCTCTTTAAGACCCATATGAAGAGTCTATGCCCTGCAGCAAGTTTGGCAGTCAGCACTTTAAAAAATAAACTCAGCTACAGAATGATGATTTGCATAGTGCGTGGTGACTAAAATTAGTCTGCCTCGACTCCATCTCGAGGGGAAGTCTGACTTGCCACTGCAGTTTCAGGTTTCTTGGCTTTAAGAGAAATTCATAGCATCCGAGGAACACAGACGCGTCTTCTGTGCAGCCCCGCTCCTCTTGGCTAGCACTGTTCTCCAAAGCTACTCCTCAAAGCTGTCCGACAGCACCAGCAAAAGCCTCATTCTTCCTAACATGGGAAACCAGAGTACGCTGAAACCTGTGAAAGCCCTGTTTGCAGGATGAAAATGTTTAGAAGATGATTTACTAAGGAGGGAAGGCGTCGCAGGTCACAAGATGGTCTGTCCTGGATGTAGGAAGGATTAAAATCTCTCTGAGAGTTAATACCACGTGAGACAGAAGTTTCTCAAAGCAGAGGTGTGCTGAAAGGCGCTCGGCAGGAGGCACACACGATGTAAAGTTGGTTTAGGATTGATAGGTTTAACCTGCATTAGCTATTGGATTAATGTGAGACCTGATTCTCCGTCATTGCCCCACATCGTCCTTGCGTAAGAGCTCGTGTTCCTCTGTCATAATTTAATATCGTGATTTGGCTGGTCAAAGATCTCATTTAATTCTGCAGATGAACGGATGTCCGTAGGAGGTCACGCTAGTCCACCACGGGTGTCTCTGATGAATTTAGATTACTCAAAAAGTCAGTCATCAGCTAAGTGCTAAGCTTTGGGTTTTTTTTTTATTTCAGCTTGAGATGTGGCTCTAGCTTCTCTCCTGGAGATGTATAAATAATTCATTTAGGTCTGTAGTGGGATTACTCAGGACCTGTGCTGCAGAGTGCTGCTTGCACCGATCCCCTTCACCCACTGCATGAGCCCAGCTCAGCTCAACCGTACCTCACCCACCCGCCACAGCTGAGGGTTGGGGCCAGGGCCTGGGCCTGGGACCACGTTTCTCAGGGCTTTGGTTCCTCTATCCCCATGAGGTTCCAGATACCTTTGACTCTGAAATCAGAGCTACCAGAGGTTCATAGCTTAATGCTTGTATTAAATTTGTGCAAAACAAACTTGCTGTAGTGACGATCCAGTTAAGTATCAGGTTTTCTATTTTATATGAACGTAAGCCAGCATCTAATTTCATTTTCTGCTGCGTTGTAGAATTGAAAGGTAATGATTCACTCTTAAAAATACATTTAAAATGATTTAGTTACTACTTTGACTACAATCTTACGGAAGGAGCCCAGAGTAAAAGCTCACTGATGTGCAGAGCCCTGGCTGGTTGCAATTAGGAACAGAACAGCCCCATGACATGAAATCCGATGATACATTGAACTTCTGACCTATAGGAGAAATCTGATCGTCACAACCCGGCTTCTTCTTCGTTTCAGCTCTGTTCAGGAAAACAAAAGTCTTCATTCAACATTCAATTTTCTCCGCCCTTCACCGCTGGAATTTTTATATGATCTAAATTAAATATGCCAGACTTTGAAGGTAGAAGTTCTAAGTGGCCAAGCGAAATCCACAGCGTCTTTCTCTTTCTTTAGCTATTGTCATTAAGCCTTGTACTGATCTGATGAGGCCCTCCAGGAAAATGAGGTGATACGGCATCCAACTTCGCTGTGGTTTAAGCAGAAGAAAACACCGACTCTAGTATTACTGGATTACTTTTTTTCTGGACTAGAGGCAATCATTACTTTTTGCCAAGCTTAGCCATATTCTCTGCTCCTAAGTTTAAGAATTAATCCTGAAGTCCTTATTCAGGATTCCTAATACCTGAGGCAAAGTTTGAGCAAGGCACAGGCTACCCAAAGTTTAATTTCTATGCAGTGGTGGCGAGTTGGGGTAGAAGTAGCCAATAACCTGCAGTGTATCATGGCCACGGAGCTGACACCTCTGCAGTGTTGTGTGAAGATAATTAGGTCTGAAAAGACAGGCCACCATGCTGGACGGAGTCCAGTTCGGCAGACCTCCTTATCTGAGATTCTGCTCGATTTTATGGGCATAGACTCTTTGCTCATCACCAGCCAACCTCCACGGGAGCCAAGAGTGCGTAAGAGGATGACGGCTTCACCCACCCATGTTTCTGATAAGCTAAAACCAGATTGAAGGTCTAAGTCAATTACACTTAAGCATGTGATAAAATTCTTTGCTAAACTGGGGCCTAAGTCAGTGTGATCTTAGGGTGGAACTCAAATAATCGCTCTTGGAGGAGGAAGAATGGGCACAAGAACGGAGCCAAAGGTTCTGCTGGGGTGAGAGGCTGGGGTGAGCAGCAGGAGCCCAAGCAAATGGGAAAACAGCGTGATCCAAGAGAAGGAGGGATTGTATGACTGGCTCTGTGGCTACGGCTTGGGAGGAGGAATTTCCTCATGGGAATGTTGCCAGGAGGGTGAGGAAATTGCTTGCTTTTCTAAGCAGAAGCAACTAATAGAGGAGGGGTGAGAACAAAGGTTCTTGCCTATGTTGTAGGCATAGTACTAGTGGCTCTTTGAGTCATGTTCTCTAAAATAGCATGCTTGCTTTAGGTTTTTAAAAGAAGGGCAAAGCAATAGAGTTCATCTCTTGTAAGCATCCGTGTTTGCCATTCAGGAGGTTTATGGCAATGGCTTGTGCAGTCGAGAATAAAAATAGTCCAGGTCTAAGATATCAGCCCAGGACTTCATCTTAAATTCTGGAGACCAAGTGTTAGCTCAGTCCCTGGAGCTCCTCATCACACCAAGCTGCTTCTGCTGGGCTGCCTGCTCCGTTTCTGCACGCGCTTTGGGGTGTTTGGGCCATCTCTAAGTTCCTTGATCTAAAACATGCTAAAACTTCTTCATTATGAAATAAAGAACAGTTTCTGTCCCTCTGAAAGAATTCGTGGGAAAGCCTAGAAAAGTTTATCAACACTTGCATGTCTCAGGCTTTTGTCCCTTTTGGAAAACAAGTAAATTGCAATCTGGGTAGAGGGGACCTTAGCTTCCCTGGAGAACGTTTTCATACCTCAGGAACTAAACACTGAAATTGGTAGAGCTGTGTATGCAAGAAACCGGCTTCACCATACACAAAGACACATTAAATAGAACCAAAAAAGCTGTGAAAGGCAGAATGAAACAACCTCTCAAAAATTACCCACTCCCTCCAGGGGGGCTTTTGGGCACCGTGCTGGCCGAAAAGAGGCTTGGAGCTGTGCAGAAAAGCTGTTTCTGAGATATTCCTACTACACAGAGGGAAAGAAGACCTCATGCCTGAAGGACCTCCACGATTATATCTGAATTTCGTAGGCGCCATCTACAACCAGTTAGACCCTTAAAATGGTAACTACTTCTGCTCAGAAGAGACAGCAGCATCTTTTCCCCCTTTATACCACAAAAAATTGTTTTGAACTGAGTCTTCCAGATAAATAGCACTTAGAAGTAAGTGCAGCGCTCATGATGAGCCTAGTGTAGGGGTTCACAGCCACTTTTCATGCCAAGGATCACAAATTAATTAAGAAAATCTTGTCGCTTGGAAACTCTTCTATTCACAGTCGCATCAAATCACTGTAGCAGTAACTTACATGGAAAAATAACATTAGGGATATTTTTATTTTTAGCTGTCTTAATGAAATATAGCAGATGGAAATAAAGAGGAGAAGCCCGTCCTAAGTGACTAGCCATCTGTCTGGGGATCAGCAACAAGTATTTCGTGGATCACAGCTAGAAAATTAGTGGGTAATTAATGTCAGCCTTCAAGCTACCTTACAATTCTTCACTCTCTTTATTCTACTCTATAGAGTGGCTTTCCAAGGCCACTCATAGCTTACCTGGCCATGAGAGACAAGCTCGTAGCACCACCCTTAGCTTTAGAGCACTGAACCTTGGATTGAGCACCATCACTTCCCTGCAATCCCTCCCTCTCTCCCCCACAGATCTGCAGAGCTGTCGGTGATCACGTAGCCATCCACTCACCAGGAGCTCAACTACCGAGATCCAAAGGACTATTCCAGTTGATCTAAATTTGCCTTAAGGACATTCACATCCCGCTCTCGGTTCTGTAGCACACCAAGCACTGGGACCACTGGGACCTGTACTAGGCATGTCATGGAAACCAGGTTACGAACTTGAACCCAGAGTAAAGAGCTATTATCCCAAACTGAGTTTTTGTGTTGGGTTTCTTACTGACATGTAGCTTTTCCAAGTGCGTTAACTAGCTAGTCTGGAATCTAGCTCTTCAAAACCGCTCCAATTACTTCTACGCACTGCTCGGTTGAGGAAGCCAGTCTCATTTAATGACATCCTAAACAGACACACGATCCTGAACGCCGCTAAAGGTCACACAGCCCGAGCTTTTGGAGACGAGATACTTATTCAGTGTTGTCATCGTTATACTCTCTCTGTGCTCACACATGCTGCATTACGGCTGTGGTTTGTTCTCCCTTTCCTTTTTGGGAAAATCAATGCCTCATCACAAGAAAGTTTTTATATTTCACCTTTACTGAGTATTGCTTACTCTTCTCCAGTAACAGGGTATTGTTATCAGGGTGTTTTAACTTTGTTTATTACCTCCATTCTGCCAGCTCCTACAATTCACTTGATACTGGTTTGGTTATTTTTATGCTTTGATTTAAGAACACTGTGCTCCAAGACCGCACTTTAAGAAATGCCCTGAGGAGCAGAGCCAAGGGAGCCATCAGCTTATTTACTGGATGGACTGCGCCCTACACGGTGCCTTAGGAAATACCTCTTCCTGGAAATCCACGGCTAGCTGGTAAAATTCTACTGTATGGCATAAACATAATTAATCTTCACAAAGCCCTAGACACGCAATATCTGAACCTACGGAGCAGGTGGAAATCGTGTTACTCCTTATACAAAGAAAGTGGCCCCAACGACAGAGCCTAAATCTAGGAAATTCTATTTGTAGACCTACTGAGCTTTTGGCTGCATCTTCTACTACTTTTGTGCCTTTTTTTTCCTTTTGAATCACAGAATCGCAATGGTTGGAAGGGACCTCAGGAGATCATCTAGTCCAACCCCCTTGCTAAAGCAGGTTCTCCTAGAGCATGTTACACAGGACTTCATCCAGGTGGGCTTTGAATATCTCCAGAGAAGGAGA
>NW_009259586.1:5303419-5304059 GCF_000687185.1 Egretta garzetta
TCCCATCCCTTTATCATCTTAGTTGCTCTCCTCTGGACTCTTTCTAGGAGTTCCTCATCTTTCTTGAATTGGGGAGCCCAGAACTGGACACAGTACTCCAGGTGGGGTCTCACCAGGGCAGAGTAGAGGGGGAGGAGAACCTCCCTCGACCTGCTGGCCACACTCCTCTTAATGCACCCCAGCATGCCATTGGCCTTCTTCGCAACAGTGGGTAAGCAATCTCAGTTTGCCGACAAATACCAAATATTTGCAAACAAGTTTTGTTCAATCCTTTACAAGCTTGCGGGTACGTTTACAAGTTGTGGAAAAGTCCCCTCGACTCCATGGTGGTAACTTCACCGCCTCATCCCTCTTCCTTGCAGCCCACCTTAGGCCAGCCGAAGGCGCCGGCTGTGCTCGGCATCGGGGGCTGTGCCGGCTGCACGGCAGCTGGTCCTGTGCAGCATCGTGCCCGCCGAGGACACCCGGGCTGGGGTGGGGATTGGGGTGTCAGTTAGAGGGAGGCCATCAATCAGCCCCTCCCTTCCAGCTTTCCTCTGAAAACGCCTGTAAGGAAATTATTAAAATGCATCCCTGCTGATCCCCCCCGGCCTCATCTACCAAGGCCTAAATTAGAGGAGCAGATGTGTGAGTTAGGTGT
>NW_009259586.1:5304088-5306915 GCF_000687185.1 Egretta garzetta
GCACGCTCTTAGCCGGGGACCCATGTGCGAGCGAGCGGGGTTTGGCTTGGATAGTTTATCTGCCTTTTTTATGGGGGTTGTGTAGCTTACCTGCTTCATAAAGAAATTATGAAGATCGTCTAATTAATGCTCGGAAGGGTTGCTAGAGAACTAAGCAAGAGCTTATGAGACATAAAATGCCGTTTGCTTTTTAATGAAGAAAGAATGAAGAGGTAATCTGGAAAACAAGTGTATATGCAGTGTCATGTGCCTTCTGCATATCCTTTGCTGTGGCCCAGTTTCTGTTTCGGATGCATGTGCACATCTGGGTGTGCACGCACCGGCTGGAGGGGAAGGGACCGAGCAGCTTCTGCTTTCTGCTTCCTGGAGGCTGGACAGACATAAAAGCAAACGTGCAGAGATGCTTGCTGCCCAGAGAAGAGTGATCCACGCTTTACTCCTCTGCTGCACCATTGGCTGCACTTTGAGAATATGTACAGCCAGAAGCCTGATATTTTATACCCAAATTAAGGCAGTAAGATGGCAAGGTGGCTCCAGATCTCTCCCTCCTTTTCCTCTCCTCCTAAAATTTCAAGCAGCCAGAAGGTTGCAGAGAGGCCAAGATGAGGAAAATTTCTTCATAAGCTCTACCTAAGCCAAATCCCCCATCAGCTAACTCAAAAGTAGTTTTGGAAGAGCTGGTAGCTCTTTGGTGTGGTTTCTGTTTCAACCCCAGGAACAAGGCTGAGTCTTCTGCAACACAGGCAGCACCCCATTTGTTGCCCAGAGGCCTCCGGCGTGAGGCTGGTGCTGCCAGCAGGTCACTGCAAGGCAGAGCTCAGCAGAGTCTCCAAAACCTGGATCGAGGGGGTGGCTAACCCACCCAGCTGCCCCATGGCTGCTGGCTGAAATGGCTGGTTCAGAGCCAGTTTGGGGCTTTGGGCACACACGTGGGTCCCTGCAGTGTGTGCATCCCCAGTTTGCCTCCCAAGGGCCACGAGGAGCCTTGGCCAGGTCTTACATTACCTTCTTTTTCCTCCCCATCTCAGCTGGCTGCTGACAGTACTCGTAGCGGCAGTCAGGCAGCGCTGAGCTCGTTTCAAAATCCACCTCTGCTTTCGTGGCCAAATTAACCTCCCAGCTATCCAGGAACCGGTAACAAAACCTCATGGCTTCATGGGCTCAATGGTCTGTTAATGACGCACAACATAATCATCCTCCCTCTCTACGCTGCCATCCCACAAGAAGAAATCCAAGCCTTTTTATGGTGTATTTAACCTGGAGCTCTACCTCCCTATAGGGATATGGGTGGGATTTTCAAATGAGACCACTGGGAATTTGTTGCTCAATTCCTATAGTGTTTCAGGGGATTTGGCAAATAACTCGCAGCCTCTTTTAAAAACTCACAGAACGGCCATGGAGATAATTTGCAGGTTATCCACAGAGGCAGACTGCTCCAGGCTCATTACAGTAACAGTTAAATGTTATTTATCTCGTTCATTGTCTCATTCGAGTTACTCATTTCCCCAAGCCAAAGAGCTGGACACATGAATTGGCTGGACAAGGTTCTTCTTTCAACTCTCGTTCTCCGTTCAGAAATAATACCTAGAAATATCTTTTTCTACAGAGTCTTAAGCCACCAGCCAGGGCAAATAACTGCTTATTACAGGAGGCCAGATCCAAAGTTTACCACCATTCATGGGGAGCTGGATCCAAGGTTTTGGTTTGGCTGATGATAAAGAGAGGCGAGCAAAGCCGAGTAAACCCAGATGCGAACTCCTCCCAGCGTCAGCAGCCAGGGACTGGTCTGCTTCCAGCTTATCTTGACAAAAGCCCACGGTCTGAGCTGCAAAGTTAATTTTGAAGCAGTGCAACAGAAGCCTTTGGGTAAAAATGCACTGCTGTTGCTAACAGTAAATAAATACATGAAGTAAGACCTGCTATGGTAAAGAAAACTGCACCTGAGCGGTGCGATTGCGAGCATTTGAGCTGCACCCCCAGGGTTTGCACCCTGGCCTTGCTGGGGAGCTGCCATCCCCGAGAGGCAGCTAGCACCCGGCCCAGGCTTTTTGGAAAGCTGCAAGTGTTTCCTGGGCCGTAATCCAGCCCAAAGGGCTCCCATCACCGGTTTAGGTGACATACAGCACAGCTGCTGGGGCACGGGAGAGAGGCAGGAGAAATGCGGACGGCGCGTATCGCGCTATTTGATCCAAGGAATCACAGCTGAGCCACCAGCAAGCCCCGGCAGGCATCGCTGCTGCTGTCTGTAAAAGGGCAGGGAAAGGCACTTTGCAGGGGAGAAGATTACCTGGCGCATCGGCTGGATGCTGCTCCGGTGAGATAGCAGCCGCCCTCCGTTGCAAACCAAATTCTCCCCCTGATCCCTCATTTCTCTGCACAGATACAAATACAGACTGGCCTTTGCAGCTGAAGGAAAAGGGCAACGGGATTTCTTTTCTCCGTCAACCCTGTCCTGACTGCTCAGATGTAGTGAGTTAGACATCACCAGTATTTTTTGAAGCCTAAAGGCTACTGAAGTGCAACCTGTCCCCTGCCATTGACCTTTTAATGTTAATGTTTGAGGGCTGTTTTCTTTACAGGAATGGTAAGAAACTATAAAAGAAAAAAACACCAAACCCCAGATTTGCTTTTAGTCACACAATGCCAGGAGGCAGATTTAGAAAAAAAATGACTGCAAGCCTCAGCACAGACAAAATTACATTGCAGAAAGCTCCATCCTACTCTTCAGCACTTAAATTCTCTTTTCCAGTAAAACGCGCCTACTGAGCCGGGGTGTTTCCCAAATGAAAGCAAGTTTGAGCCGTGTTTTCGGATGCCATTCCAATGG
>NW_009259586.1:5306971-5309049 GCF_000687185.1 Egretta garzetta
GCTGCTGGAGCTTACAGCACTGAGGATTCCTTATGGGACAGATCCTTCATAATCCACTTAAAAATAAAAATATAAGCAAGCCAGTTCCTGCTGGTGTTGGTTTTACCTGCCCTTGCCAAAACATCATCTTCGGTTTCCAAACTTGCTGCTGTCTTAGGAGCAGGATGATAATTAAGCTCATTAGGCTGGACGATCGGTGAGTCCAGGCTCTCATCCCTCTTCCTCAGTACTTAGGAATTTTACTTCGTGGTCTGTTTTAGCCATATCCTAAAATAAAAGAGGTAACACATGAAAAAGGCAACAAAAGCAATATCCCTACCCAAATGCCCTGTGCCTGGTGCAGCGCGAGGGCCCCCACGTAGACACTATGCTGCCTCTATTGGAAATGGAGCTCGGTTGGCGTTTCTCTGGGGCTGGGTGCTGCAGCGGGTCCCCTCGGTCACCCTCTCCATCCTGGGTGACAGGCTCATGCAGCAGCACCTGCTTCCTTTCAGGGCCCGTGCATTTTAATTTTACTCATTGATCAAAAAAAGCCAACTCGCTTTATGTTCAAATCCGCATCAGCAGCATGGGGTCAGGTGAGCTTCGTGTCTGTCTCAAAGTGTTGGCGACCAGCCCAAGTCTGGAAGGTTTTATGAATGTTTTGTGCAATGGAAAAAAACCTGTGGGGTGAGAGGAGGTGGAGGACCAAGCTAGGAGAAACACAGCTCAGGTGAGGTCCATCATGAACATAACTCTTACTGAACACTTTTCACATCTTTTTTTTTTCTTTTTTCAGCCCATGAGCAGAAGTTGAAGTTGTGTTTTCCATCTAGAAGAGCAACGTCGAGTCAGTGCTCCCTGCAGCACAGCTCCAGGTTATCATCTCACCTGCCTGTTTAAACCTGGCTTTTTTAACCCACTTTGTG
Source organism: Egretta garzetta (assembly GCF_000687185.1). Taxonomy (NCBI): domain Eukaryota; kingdom Metazoa; phylum Chordata; class Aves; order Pelecaniformes; family Ardeidae; genus Egretta; species Egretta garzetta. The sequence goes on from NW_009259586.1 coordinate 5,307,880, forward strand.
TATCCAGAGATACAGGGACGTTCTTACTGGCGGTCCTCGGAGAGTGCTGTGCCCAGGGGTCTCGTGAACCTCCTTCTACCAACTGCATACAGATAGAAAGACCTTGCCCTTGCCACCCAAATTAATGTGTGGGAAGACACAATGTGTGCATTAAATCATACTTAGCGGTCCAAAGGATTAATCGCCCTGTTCACATAAGGGCTAATGGAGAAAAAGAAGCTTTCGGAGGGTTTAAGTTTTGGCCCCATCGCTTGGCTGTGCATCTGGCCCTCCCACACTGTCTGGTTTGATGTAAATCTCTCACAGGGACTCGGTGTGCTCAGAGCCCTCCGCTTCCACTCGCTATCCGCAGGCAGGGACGTGTGTGTGTAAGTGCTACCCATCACCAGCCTGCGCTTCCCAACAAATTAGCAGAAATACCCTGGTATTACATTTGCTGTGATCTGCCTGTCAATCAAGGAGGCTCTCACGGCCCTTTCTGATGTGCGTACCAGGATTGCAGCCATCCACTATTTGCTGCTAATACTGGAGTCTCTGTCCATGAAGGCTGATGGAAGCACCCAGCTGGTAACACCTCACAGAGAAACCCTGGGCTTGGTCTCCCCCCTGCCTGGAGTGGCGCCCCCCCCCCAGCCGGCAGCAGGGGAGCTAGATCATAAAAAGTGCACTAAATAAACCCAATCCTAGCACCAAGGTTGATAGAAAAAGCCATAAAAAGCAGGGACAATAAACCAGAAAAATGCGTGGCAATAACGAATGCTAGAAGCTGACCTGAAAGGAGTTAAGTTGGAAAAGACTGCCTAAAATTCCCTCTCCTGAAGGTGATCAGTGTGTCCTGTCCTAGCAGGATTACTGCTTGCACATACATGCATACGTCAGCTTGTATTCATAGCCCTGAAATGTTCCTGTCAGTTATACCATCCACAAAGATTTGGGATCCTGCTTCCCCCCTGCCCCAACCCACCCCTGTTGTTGTTGCATCTGCTTGTTTCATCTATCATTGGTCCCGTCCTCATCTTCGCCTGAGCATATGTTGCAGGAGGAGAAATATAATTAAGTTTGGAAAATTCATTTCAAGGTACCCAGATGTCTTGCACCACCTTGAACGTATTTCCCACACCTTAATTAGCAGAGGGGAAAGTCACGGCCGGGGGCGGGGGAGCACAGAGC
>NW_009259586.1:5309125-5314119 GCF_000687185.1 Egretta garzetta
CCTCCCGCAAAGGCTTTCGGAGGGCTGCCCTGGATTTGGAGAGGACTCAATTTCTGGCGCTCCTCACCTGTACACAACCTGGTTGCCTATATAACACACTTAAACGGCGACTTCCCTTTGTTTTGCTTCAGGGCTGAGCGCTTGATTTATTACAGTCAGACAAGTGTGGTTACGTGTTTGTCCTCCGAATCCGCACAGCTCACCTGTGCAGTCACCTCTGGACGGGTGCTGGGTAACTTGGCGGTGGATGGGCAATGACACCGCTGCGCTCGGGCAACGCAGCCACAGGCACTGCACGCGCTAAATCGGAATTAGCTGTGTGCCGACAACACAGGCAGCCACCAATAACCGGGGAAAACGGCGTTTCTATATTGCTGTTTTCCAAGAAAGGCCTTGTTATTCTGTAAAATGTTGCAGGAGACTTGAGCCTGCCAGTCGGGGCCAGGTATTTACAGACCAGCAGTTTGCACGGAGCAGCGGGGCTGGTTTAGCTCTCTGCAAAAACCTTTCATTCCTCTGCCAAAGCCTTAAAACCCTCTGACGGCCTTCAGATGAACTCCTGGCCTGCAGAGAGGGAAGGGACTGTGCAGAGGGGTTGGGGCGATGCTGGGGAGAAATGGCATCGCCAGGAGGGAGCTGGACGCTGCCCGGGTCGCCCTCCTGCTAGTGCAGAGGGATGCTCGCTTCAGGGGAGGGTTTTCCTCTCCATGTCCATGCTGTGTGCCCGCTCTCTAGGGAACTGGGCACCGGCTGCTTCCGTACCCCGTCAGCAGCCAGGAGTGATGGGGTATTCCCTTCCCGGCCCCGCTCTCGCCCCCAGGGCCAGGTTTCCTCCTGCCGTCCCATCCAGCTTGCTGGGTCCCTGCCAGAGGCCCCGGTGCCAAGGGAGGGGTGACGCAGCACCCGTCTCCCCGGCTGGAGCAGGAAGGCACCCAGGGCTCTTTTCTGGCTTGTACCCTTGTCACCCCGCTGCTTTTGTGCTGGGAGGACCCTGCCGGCGTTGCATTCGCAGCAGCGATGCAGCTTCCCCGGCCGAGACCACCCTGGTGTTTGCCAAGCTCACACCTCAGCTGTTCAAAACCCAAAACACCACCCTAAAACCAATGCCACACCCCATTTCTGTATCCTCAGATGCATTTGGAAACAGCCGAGATGGACCCACCGTGGTCACGGTTTCCAGCAGGAGTGGCCATGCCCGTCACAGCGGTGGCCGTGGCAAAGCTGCGCTGGGGCAGCCGGAGGGGCACGGGTGCTGCCCTGGGACAGGGCTCGGATTTTGGGCTCAGCTGCTGCCTGGTGTCTGCAACCCTGGCTGGGTTTCAGCTGCCGGCCGAGTGGAGCGGTGCCTGTCCCCCCGCACCCTCGGAGCCGTCTCGTTGTGCCGCATGGAGACAAAAATACTTCCCCAGCTGCTGCCCACCTGGTGCCTGAGACAAGTTTAGGAAATGGCAATAAGAAACTGAAAATAAAAGGCCAAAATGAGAAAGATACAGGGCTCGCACAGCAAGTGAGAGAGCTAAGAATAGCGGTGATATGATCCATCAGAGCTGTAGGTCATAATTCACCGCTCGAGTGTCTTTGGGCATCGAGCAAGTGCCTCCCCAGCAATAGGAAACTCACATGGGTTTAACAGCCGAGACAGCGTGTCCTGGGCTCCCGGCCTGCCCCGCCGAAAATAGATGATGTGTGGACGGTCCCCTGGCCGGCTGATGGAGGTACTGGTGGGGCATTACCCCCCTCCACCCCATATTGGGGACCACCACGCTCCTCCTACCCCCTGCCATGGAGATGAGGGGTTTTCCAGGGGGATGAACCCCCCCTCCCTGCAGGGTGAGTGAGGGCCAGGGAGGAGCGGGCAGGCACCAGCCCTGGGGTCCCCTTTTGGGCACGAGCCCGCTGCCGTATTCCCAATAGCTCACAGGGCGGCTGGGAGAGGGGTGCACGGATGAGCGGCGGGAGCTGCTTGCGGGGAGCCTCCGTAAGGTGCAGGTGCACCGGCATTGCCTTCATGGTGGTTTGGAAAGGAGAAGCCACAGCTCTGGGTCACCTTCGAGTCTGGACCCAACGCGATGGGTGCTTTCTCGACTTCCCCATGTCAGGCAGCAGCTCCTTCCATGGAGATTTCTCAGCGCTCCCATGCAGCCGTCTGGGACCAGCACTGGGTGTTTGGCGTGGGTGCAATCCAAGCTTTTGTCCAAACCCTACTAGGTGCTCAAGTGATTGAAACAACCAAGGCAAGAGGCCTGGATGTGTCCTGTCCCCCCTGAACGAAGCCCCTTGGGTCACGCCTTGTCTCCAGCCCCAGCCCACCCAGAAGGCTCATGTTTTGCAGAGCATGGCCCAGGGGGGGACAACTGCCCGTTCCTTGGGGTGCCCCATTTCACCAGGGAAGAAGGGTTTTTATAGCAGCGAGCTGCATGGAGGGATGTGCAGGAGGAGCCTGGGAGAAGCTGCCACAGAGGGCGGGTTCAGCTCTCGGCCCCGCTGCTGTGCTCACCCCAGAGCCCTACGGGTCCAGGGTTCGGACAACAGCCCGTTCCCGGTCATGTGTTGTAGTAATCCCAGGGGTGGACCTGGCACATCAAAATATCACAGTCAGTTAAAAGGCCCCTCCCCAGTCAATTTATGCCTGATACTCAGTTTCTGAAAATATACGACGCTGTGCATGAGATCAAGTGGAAAGTTTCTTCTTCTGCTCCTCCGGAAGCAGAATTATTTAACCGAGCTGCTATTCCCTGGAAACATTTGACTCAAACATTACGACATTGTGATAGAGGAGGAGAAATTCAACACCACAACAACAGCCCTCAGCTAATCCGTTTTCTTTTCTGGGACTGGGAAAGCTCAGACTGGGAGAAGGACATTTAAAACCAGCTCAGCTCTAAGAATGGGTGGTAGTTAAAACCAGAATAAAATAGGCAAGGATTTTAAAAACAAATGCATGACTTAATTGATCATGATCCTAAGCAAAGTTAAAACAGCTACAAGCCATAAAGAACGTGGTGGGGTTTGGTGTTCCCCGTTGCATGTGAAGAAGCCTGATGTAAACCGTGTGCTAGGAACAGCCCCTGCACGGCACGGCCGAAGCCAAGCTGTGTGGAAGCAGCCTGAGATCCAGCCGTACCAAATCCACCCATGGCTGCTGAGGTCAGTGGGAGAGGCGAGCACTGGCACCCTTGCAAAGGCACATTTCAGCTCACCTGGGCACCCAGTCAGATGCCAGTTCCCCAGCTTGCATCCCCCCCCCCCGACACATCTGCTTGCAATCCTGTGCGGAGCCTCCCTTACCTCTTGTGCAGCTGGCCCTGGGGGGGCTCACGCCTGGCCCAGCAGATGCACATATCCCACACGTTCCTTGGAGTAACGTTACGTGGTGGAGACCAGCCGCAGCCTGGACAGCAGGGCCGGCTGCAGGGGCGAGCCGTGCGGCCGGGGGGAGGAGGGCAGACAGCTGGGCTCGAGCAGCTGTAGCTGCGCAGGGTGCAGGGGGACGGGTACGCAACAGATTTATCCCGGGTGCGAACAACTCAACACTTTCTAATCAGTAAGTATGCATCTTGCTCTCATGACTCCTTCTCCCTGCCCCCAGGTCCCGGAGCTGCTGCTGCACAGCACATATGGGACCTATAAGGAGACCGAAGGGCATTGCAGCCACCTGGGGCTGAGATTTGGGAGAACTTTGGCTTTTGTGGCAGAGCCAGTGCAGTCCTGACCAGCACAAGCACAGCACTGCGGCCGGGAAGAGGAGACCAGTGTCAGCTGCATGGGCCACAGCTGAGGGCGCATCCCACCAAGGGCTCATTCCGCCAAGGGCGCATCCCGCCAAGGGTGCATCCCACCAAGGGCACATCCCACCAAGGGCACATCCCACCAAGGGCGCATCCCACCAAGGGCTCATTCCGCCAAGGGCGCATCCCACCAAGGGTGCATCCCACCAAGGGCGCATCCCACCAAGGGCGCATCCCACCAAGGGCTCATTCTGCCAAGGGCACATCCCACCAAAGGTGCATCCCGCTAAGGGCGCATCCCACCAAGGGCGCATCCTGCCAAGGGCGCCCTGGAGACCCGCTGTGGCTGGAGAGCTAGACTGGATTGAGTCAGAAGAGCTTGAAAGTCATAATTTTATTTTCTCTCCTTCTCCCTATTTTTGGCTTCGGATTCTTGGATGTCTCCTGCCTACTCCCCAAATATGTGACAAGGAGTAGGTTTGAGATAGTAACAATATTAAAATGAGTCAAAGCGCAGCATGAGCTGGAAGTTAGCACAAATGCAGAATAAAGCCTCTCAGCAAAAATAACAGCCGAGGAGCAAGGCAGGCAGGCAGGAGATCCTCGGGAAAAGACTGGGGAGCAAGGGAGGATGGCAGGCTCCGCAGGGCCCAGCGGGCTGCACGGGGGCCGTCACACGCCAGGCGCCCTCTGCTCAGCCTGAATGGCCGAGGAGGCAAAGTCCAGAGAGAGAGGGAAAGGATCAGAAAATATGGGCTGTAAGGAGAGAGAAAGGCAGTTCTGGGCTGTGGAAGACCACGGGAGATTTGGTAACAGACTCCAAAAGTCACTGCAAATAAGAAGGGAATAAAAGTGTTTTCTATACACACTGACCATGAAAAGAGTAATAAAACTGTCCTGACCAGCTTGGCGTGACCTCCTGAAAAGCCCCGGATGAAGGGCTGCCTTGTCCGTGACATTTAAATTTACTCCCAAGTCAGTGGTGAAAAAAGGTGAACAGCCTCAGGCGTAACACGGGTCCCTCCGGAGCCTCTGTAGGTTCCTCTTCCAGCTTAATTCTCCTCCAGCAGACGCAGAGGCCTTTCAGCCAGCTACTGCTGCTTTCACCATGTCCTCTGGTGCGGAGGTGAGCTGAGCCCAGGAAAGCCCAGCTGTGGTGCCAGGGAGAGCCAGCCAGGACCTGATTTCTGAGGGGAGCAACCAGAGGAAGAAAGGAACGAACAAGCTGAGAAATGCTCCTTTGCTTCGTGCTGATCCCCCAGCAGG
>NW_009259586.1:5314170-5318917 GCF_000687185.1 Egretta garzetta
AATGGGCTTGGGGAGGAGGTGAACCATTTGCAGCTTCCAAATTACAGCAATCTCGTCAACAAGACAGTTACTCATCATCGCCTTTAGGGCACAGAGCCTTAGCTATAGAAAATATACATCTATGCCGAGTGATCCATTTAAAGGCTCCACTCTTGAGCCAGACATCCGAGGATGGAGCACCGCAACGGGGTTTAATCGCAGGAGCTCTGGGGCACTGCAGGATACAGCACTGGCCTGGGGAAGTATGAGAACTTCATGAGCAAAGCGGGGAAGAGAGGAAATGAAAACGAACCAAATGTTAGAGGGATCGATCAGACCACGCGCAGGCTAACACGAAGCAGCAGATGCCTCACGGTTTGTGCAGATGCCTATCGAGTGGAGAGGACGGCAAGCCTGGATTATAACAAAGCAGAAGCAGCGATGGGAAAAAAATGGCTTAAAAGCCTTGCAAACCACTTCGGCGTTTGCTGAGAGGTGCATGGTGCCAGGTAATGCCCCCTCGCCCCAGGACAGGGCAGTGACAGCCCAGTGTGCTCACATGCCGTGAGAAAGAGCAAAGCTAACGTTCATCTGCTGGGAAACGAGAAAGCACTGGCTTGTAAATAAGTCATTTCACAGAGGAGGAGGAAAGACAGACAACATTTTCCCCCATTGCCAAAGTTCCTGAAGTCTAAAGTCGTCGTCGCTGCCCTTGTCCTTCCTCCATGGTAGGGAGAAGGACATGGGAAAGGAACTCATGGTATTTTTGGGGCAAACCTTTTTTCTCTCCTCCCTTCTCATGCCCTCGATTGAAGGCTTGCAGCGTTCTTAATCCCACAAGAAGCGAAGTGGCCGCTTCCCGTGGGGACGTGAATAGCCCCATTGAGGTCATGTGCTGCGACTTTACGTGCGTGCTTAGAGGTTTGCTTCCTCAGGCCACCAGCTCAGCTCTCAACGTTGTGCTCATCTCCAGCACTTGTCACAGCCCCAAATGGGCCAGGACAGCCCCTGAATTGCAGTTACCAATAGAAAACGTCTAACATTCCCCAAGCGGGTATGTTTGATAAAAACATTTAATTACTACATGTCCTAAAGCGTCCCAGAAAGCACAGTGCTGTCAGGCAAACAGAGTCCCTAAGTAACTCCAAGCTATTAAAAGCCAATAGGTTCTTGCACCCTCCGCAGCCATAACACCTGCAGAAATAAAGATGCCCCATGCTGACACTATTTAAAGGGAGGGCACAGCGCCGTGTCACCATAAGGCGATGTGGCGCTGGCCGAGGCCCTTGATTGCAGCGTATAGACGGTGATGGCGCGTTTTCTGCTTGCGTCCAGCGTTCCTCTTGGTGCATCCCTGGGCTGGCGGAGTGCACCCGCTTGCTCCTGGGATGAGGAGCTTTCCCCAGCACAGTATTTGTGTTAAGAGACAATCAGCTGGCTTATTCCGATCACATAGTATTTTTTTTTTTTTTATATTTTTCACCAGAAGCTATAAAAACCAGGAAATGTGGATTTATGGCCTAGAAAAGGCTTAGTTATTAGAGCTATGGCCTACTGGCTTATGTAACTTTAGTTACTACTGGCCTCGGATGGGGCTCCTATTGCAGCGACCCGCTAAGCTCATTTTGCAGCACTTCTTTATTTGGGCTCTGCTAAAGACGAAATGACGTTGGGCAGTCAAAGGGTTCAGAGACAGGGGCTTGGAGGGTGGGTGGATGTCTGCAGTGCCAATGTTCAGGTTTTCAGGAGCAGCATGGCTGCACCGAGTGAAAAAAAACCCACCCAAGCTCAGCCCTTGGTGTTTGCCCTGGACATGAGGGGTTTGCCGAGAGCTAGTCCTTTCTGAGCCCTTGCACATCCTTTTAGGTGATGGTGAGGCAAACATCTTTGAAGAGGTAAATTCAACAGGGTGGGTTGCATCCCCCCTGCCCCTTTGCTTGCAGGAGGAGCTGGTCCTGGAGAGGAGGCGACCCTGGGCTTTGCAGTACTGCTGCTGCAATGCCAGCGCTGCAGGGATGGCCCCAGGACATCTCCCCACGTGCTCTGATGCCAACATCACCTTGGAGGCTTCCCTGCGGATTTGCTCCTTGTCCAGTGCCAACACATTCTTCCATTAAGAAGCGACGGCCCTTGATTACAGCCAGCACTGGTGGCTTCAACCTGTGGGATGTTGCTCCATCTGCCCGGAATTTGCCCCGATTTACCACAGGCCCTTCCCACCCCCATCCAGGAGCTCCAAGCTGTACCACAGCACCAGGGCGTGCAGCCAGTTGGACCGTACCCCTGATACAGATCAGTGCCCTCCTCTCAGGACCACTCCACTGCAAGCCCCAAGGCTTATGAATCCCTCCAGGCTGGTCTGGCCCCAGCTGCTGAAAGGCTGCAGGCAGCACACGAGGTGCTGGCAAACATCAGCACCTGCACTAGGACCTGGCTGCCTCTGCTCAGCAGCTCCCACCTCTGGGCCCAAGCAGCCCAAGTTTGAATAATCCCAAACCACATCTGAACCAGCTGCAGGCCAGGATGTCTTCATCCCAGTTGCTCGGTGAATAACTTCAGTACCCTTGAGAAAGTCGCTGCCGTTGTGCAGGGTGATTCATGGCTGGAGGGGATGGTAGGATTTGCAGCATCGGTGATTTATTTAGTTTTTGATGAGAAGTGACAAGAGCTGCCCAAGTTCAGCACATGCAGGGTGTGAGATACACTGAAAAAATGGAATTTGTGCAAACGAGAGGGAACTGCAGCAGCTGCGGAGATTTTCCTCTTTTGGGGATCCGTCTGAGAATAGACCTATATATTACAGTGTGTAGGTACCAGCCTAAAGCAACACTGAGCAAGCAGTAAGGAGCGTGGTCCAGCTTGGGATCATGCAACCCAGCGGCTCAAGGCACAAGGAGCCCAGCAAAGTCTGCTTTAACGATGGGGGGAATATGGAAACCACTTGCCACTTCACGGGCAGGGCAAGCCCCGCCAGCGCGGCTGGCCTTCCTTCTTCACAAGCTGAAAACACTCCTTCGGACCTACTCTGATTCACTTCTCCTTCCTTCGTCTCACTGAAGATCGCACCTTACAGCGCTTGCAAAACCCAGCTCACAGAATGGGAACACTTTTCACACCCAAGTGCTGCTGTCAGCCTGAAACACTGCTGCCGGCTCAGACAGAGCTTTGTTAAAGCCCTTCGCTCCTCCAGAAAGTTTCCTCCGTGCTTGCTTTTGCAGGGTGTCTGACCCATTTGTACGATTCCCAGGCTGGATGACGAGCGAGGGCACATCCAGGGCGAGGCGGGCTGCCCTGACCTCTCCTGGGGACCCGGTATGGTGATGATCCTCATCTCCTTCCCTCTCCGCTGCTGTCGCATGAGAGGGGCTCGGATGGCTCCAGCCTCTCTGGTAAGCCCCACATGAGGACAAATCGCTTTTGACCATCAGAGTCCCAAGCTTCTTGCAAAGCAGGACCACAGGAGAGCCCAGACTGGAAGGGTCTGAAGAGCTGCCGGTCCCCAGGAGGCCCAGCCCTGCAGGGATCGTAGGTACAAGCTCCACCGCACCTTGCACCCGAGCCATGCACCCACCTCTCCATTCACAGCTCACTGCAGCAGCTCAGCCATGGCTTCGGCCCAACGTTGACATTTTGGGCTTTATTGCAGCTGTGGGTTGCTATGGTGAAATGACCTTCTGAGCACCCTGAAAAGTTCAGAGATTTGGCTGAGAAACAACTCTTAAAAGCGCTTGCAAAAGCCGGTCAGCTGACTCGCTGTGTCGAGCTGATGGCAGGTCGGTTTGACAGCACGTCGCCACCCAAAAGGCAGCGAAACTGTTTCCTTACCCCCGCTGCATGAAGTCTTCACGCTGTCCAGGTGTTTTATAGTGATAGCACTGCCAGTCAGACATCGCCGGGGATGTTCCTGATGCCACCCCCCATCTTGAGACGTCCTTTCTGCTTTTCTCTTCCCACATACGGAAACCACAGCCCCCTGCAGCGAGGCAAGGACGGGTACCTCGTGTCTGGTGCCCTGAGTCGGCAACACCGCTGCTGGGGGCTGATCCTGCACCCCCTGCACCTCCGAGGTCTGGTTGGGCACAGGCACCGCCGGCTGCAGCATCCTTCCTTCCCCGGAGGAATGAGATATGGGCACATCTGCAAAGGGCAGAAGAGCTTTTTTTGCTAGCGAGCGCCCACACGGTGTTTATTTGCAAGTGAGTCAAGCGGACTCTAATGGTTTTGTGGATGCTGCACAATTCACCTCTCTTATCTCAGGGATTTTCATTACCTTTTGGGCAATTTTGACAAGAATTCAATTTTCCCTGCCCACGCACGCATCCTGCTGTTCTCTCATTGAACACATCAATTAGCAACCAAAAAAGTCCTCAGCATCTTTTCTCTCCTGGATTCAGCCTCCCTCATCAGCCTTTAACACCATTTCCCAAAGCAATTACCCAACCCAAGCTGCTGCCAGGTCTGGCCTGAAAGACTGAAACTCTTCACAACTGATCCATGTGCTTCTCCCCTCGGCAAACATGCCTCTGCCATCCCGGGGAGCCGAAACCAAATGCCCCAAGCGAGCAGGGGCAGAGCTGTGCATGGCACCCGCATCCTTGCGACAGCGAGGGATCTGCCAGGAGCGCCTCTGCAGTGGCACGAGAAACGTAAGCGGTGGAAGAAATGTAAAGCTTTAAGTCATTCCCAGTATTTACCACACCTACAGGAGTATCCAGAGGTATTCCAGCCACCTCTGCAAACCAACAAGCGCTCGTTTTCCTGCTTTTTA
>NW_009259586.1:5318952-5332695 GCF_000687185.1 Egretta garzetta
TTTCCATCAGCCCAGTTGTTTCCATGAGGAAGAAGCTGACTCTTCAAGCCTGAAGGTGTAGCAGGCTGTGGGGTGACCTACGGGTCTGCCTTGTTCTTGCTCGCTCCTCCAGGCATTCGCTTTCAGCCACCGTCAGACCGGACACCGGGACGCGTGGTCTGACCCAGTGCAGTACCTACCAGCTTTTTTTCCTTAAACTCAAAGCAAACATCAGCCTAATTCTATCTTAAAGAGAGACCCTGAGAGCCACGTCTGCAAACCAGGCCATGAGATAGCATAACGATGAGACCATATCGAAGCACCACCACCCTCACCATGCTGGTCCGGATGTAGGACCTGGCTCCATCCCTGCCAGCGCAGAGCCAGGGCCCCAGGGCCACCAGAATGCAGCGCTCCTCATCTCCGCCCCGCACGCTGAAAGGTAGAAGTGAAAGCAGATGTGGAGTCTGGGAAGGTTTCCAACATAAGGGTTTTTTTGTTTGTTTTTTCCTTTTTTTCCCCTCATTTAAGCTCCAGACCTGAGGCAGCCTACAAAGCAGGAGCCCCCGGGCACAGTGACATTTTGTGCGGAGGTGGCAGCAGCAGCGGGTGATGGCAGCAACCCTCCCTTTCACTGCAGAAGCCACCTGCGTGTCCCAAAGCCCTTGGCCTCTGGGGTAGAGAGGAGGAGAAGGTCCATGGCCAGATGCAAGAAGCACGTCTCACCATTGCAGCCAGAGCTGCTGCTGGTGTGCAGCTTTTAGATGGCCACTCTCCAGGTACAGCATGAGTTAAGGGGGACGTCACATCCCACCTGCAGACTGGAGCGGGACTTTGTTGAAGCTGGGGCTCCTGCAAAGCAGCTGCTTGGCCCCCGTGCATGCTGCAGGCAGCACCCACCCTGCCCAGCTCCTTCGTGTGGGCTGGGCCACAGAGGTTGCCCAGCATGATCTTTGAAGAAGGAAACCCTTTTCCTTTCCAAGCATTAGATGCAATGGGCTGAAGAGGTCCCAGCTCTGGAGCAGCCACCTCCAGCCCTGCCTCTTGGCTGGGGCCGTACCAGAGGCAGACAATTCCCATGAGGCGACTTAACCACCGCGGAGAGGTGAAGGCAAGGGAGAGCCGTCTTCTGAACCCTTTGATGATCAAAGGCTTGGATTCTCCTTCCTTTCTTTGACGGCGGACACGACAGCTTCACCTTGAAGAACTGCTAAAGGAAACCTGAAACTTGGATGCTGAGAGAAAGGCAGGGAGAAGATTATACTCCAGGATAATGAGTTTTCCCTCTAGGTCTCCTCGTTGTCTCCGAATTGTAAGAGCACCATCTTGTGTTTAAACACAACATAGACTGCACCCAGTCCTGGGGGCTTCCATCCCATCTGGAAGCACAAGCAGGTAACAACCACCAGCAATCCACACCACTTCTTCTCAGCTCCATTCCCACCATCACTTTGCAGAGCGTTTTGAAAAGCAGCAAAACAATTCTCATACTTGGGTTTGTCATCTCCAAGTAGTTTTTTTAGGGAGTTAACTATAACCAGGCAAAATTGCAACAAGTCCTGAAGGCCACGGCATGAATCTGGAGCGTGGCCCACAGCCAAAAGGCCCCCTTCAAAGCTTCATTTATGGTAGAATTAAGGGGCACTTGTGCATCAGAGATGATCGTAATGGTAAATAACTTTCTCAGACTGTATTGCTCAAACAAACAGATCACAGGGTCAGAAAAAGGGGGTGATGGCAAAAAAGAATCCCTCATTTTGGTTTGCTATTCCTTTGTAGAAAAAGAGAAGTTATTTCAATCTCTCTCAGTAAGTTTGAGGTTTAATTTCTAGCAAATGAGTATTTTCCAATAAAAAGCATTCACATTTTTACTCCCTGTATTAACATTTTACATATTCTGATTTGAATACCTCTTTTTATAGGAGACTGATACAACTGAGATAACTTCTTTAAGATCTGCTGCAGAAACTGAGTGCACCACCTTCATGGCTGAAAGGCCTCGGTATTTTATAATGGCTTAAAACTTCAGAGTCCAACTATGATTTGTAATGCCTTGACCTAGTTCACAATACTATCAGCACTTGTCTCAATACAGGATCAGAAAAATTAAATTACTTACCCACAGACTAGAGGTGCTGTTAGGGCCACCAGAGGAGCTTAAAGCATTCCCAGAGTTAAGGTTTACGATGCTTCTTCCTATTTAATACGCACACCCGGTGTCTTAGCACAGCGCAACGAAGTGACACGCACGTGAACGGACGCATCCCGAGAATAAACACTGCTGAGGAGAGGGAAATTTGTCAGTACAGCTGGTCTGGAGAGGCAAAAATCTTGTGAGAAAGCTCCAGTAAATGAGCATAAAGATTGGGGGTTTTTTTAAGCACCAAGATGGTAAGATTTCAAGTTGGTACAGCACTGGTGGTCACAGGACACACTGTTTTCCAAACCATGGAGGATTCCTATGTTCGCACGTGCAAATATGAAGTATTTGCATCTTCGAGGTATTCAAAAGCCACAACTTTACGGAGGGCCTTCACTGCTGCCGCAGAGGAGGAAGAGCGACGCGTGCTTGCACGTGGGCACGGGCGCGGCGAGGGACTGGACAGCAGCATGCCCCTGGCACGTCGGGGACAGAACCTTTGCGTTGCACAAGGGGGGGGCCACCCCAACCCATTGTAACAAAGGTTAACCAAATATTTTCAGCGGCATGGCCCCTTGTCAAATGCTAACCAAGGTAACTTGCTGAGACAAATGTGGTTAGAAAGCGGCAGATGAGCCAGGAAAAAACTAAAACCTGGCTCTAGGCGAGTGTGTTGTTCCTGCAGTAGAGATGAACCTCTTGCCACCGAGTCCTCATTCTTCTGCCTTATAAATACGCTGCTGTGCAGTAAGCAACCAGCATGTGTTCGAGCTTACATGAATCTTCAGTAAGGTGCTAAGAAAACGTGAAAAATAAATTCCAGTGCCAGCGCCTATCTCATCCAAGCTGCAGTTAAGGGGATCTCCCCTCGCTTCTCACCCTATGAATCAGCAGGTTGGCGGGCCACGTAAGAGGTGAAGACAGCACGGCATCATCTGGGAGCCAGTCCACAAAGTTTTCCTTCAGAGTTTTTGCTCATCCCAGTATGAGCCAGCAGGATTACACCAGTCGTGGGCTGACTCAAATGTATTACAACCTGCCATTATTACGGCAATATTTGGCTGCTAGTGTAAAATGCCAGTTATTGTGCCTTCTGGTGGCATCAAAAACCTTTGAACTTCTCAGGAGACTACAAAGAACACACCAATCCGATGCATGTTTCATATACATATTTATATATATTTCATGTACAAAGTTACATTCTGAACCCCATGGATTCAATAATAGAAATAAATACTGAAATAACTACACTGCTATATGAGCTTTTCTGCTCACAGAAAAGAAGCCTCAAGTTTTAACAGACAGCAAGTTTAACGCTGTAGTATCCATCTCGGATTACAGAGGCAAGTAAAATTCAGCGTAAAGTGTCCAACAGACAAAACTTTCAAAAATTACAGACCATAAAATGTTTAAAATATGTTTAAAAGATCAAGAAATGTGCATCAACAAAATTAATAAAGGAAACTTAATGTTGTTAGAGGGCGGGAGAGACATTTAGTGTATAGAAAAATGCTTTGAGGTGCAACATAGGTTGTTACAATATGGCATAACCCTGTTAGAAAAAACATTTAATTTCCCTAAAGAACTGTATTTGAGTTTACCGTGTCTTGTTTTACAGAGCAGGGCCTTCACAAGACCCTGTCTCAACAGGGCCACTTACAAGAGTGCTAAGTCAGGTTTAATCCTTTGGTAACTTTTATAATACTCACATGGAAATAAATATTCAGTTACACAGCATTTTAAAAGACACACGTTCTTTAGAACAGTTAGTATAATAAAACAGATTTAACATTTGTTGTTACTAAGGCAGCCTATGATAAAGTGTCTACGCTCTGCCAGCTCTATCTGATCCAACGCAGGAAGACCTTTACAAGAAACGGACAACGCAGCAGCTTATACAACGCATTTCACCTTTACCATGCAAACACCCTTACCCAGGCAAGTAATGTGCTGCATATTTTGTGCTCGAAATGTTCCCAAACTATTAACAAGCTGTAGCTATCAAGAGATTAGCTCCTATTTATATGATGCTTTAGTCACATGAGTGTATGCATAAACACATTCTTGAGACGGATTTGTAGGAGCGTATTGTCATCTCAACGCCCGGGGTTTTACATGCTTTATTCACCATTCAAAGCGACCTTAAGTAGAATTTATAAATCCCCATGCACTGTGATGACAATAGGGACCCATTTAATCTACTGTACCTTAGGACAGGGGATAAAGTTTTAAAATGAGAAATACAGAGAAGTGCACATGCCTTTTATCTACACCCACAGTGGTACACAGTTAACCTACTGTTTTCTTTAAAACCCTTCCACTACCGGACAGAAACAATCGTTCTCTGAAAAATTTGCAAGAGTTGGCCCACTGAGGTGACTAAAATGGCACGGTGGACCAGATACATTTGGCAAAAGACCAGGTACACACTCGCCAGATTGAACTGCTCTATTTGACAGCAGTAAAGCCGATCAGAGAAAACAGCTCATCACTAATTACAGATAAAATGCTATACAAGAATGAAGGAACAGAATTGTGCGCTTGTTTTTTTTTTTTTTCTGAGAACATGAGAATGTGACAATCAAGCAGTAAGTAAAAGCTTTGGAGGCTGTGTTTTCCAAATAGGAGGAAAAAAAAAAAATTTAGGGAAATGACAGGAGAAGCAATGAAACTGTACCACTCACAGTGAAGATTCTGCACAACAGTAAGAGTTTAGACAGCATTTTTCTTAGACATCCGATTTCGTAAGTTAATTCAGATGTGCTTCCGGTTCAGCGTACATGTCTATGTAAGTTTTAAATAGGTTTTTCTAAGAGTGTTTAATCAGTTTGCTTTCTGTATTTGTGTTATTTGTGTAATTTTTAAAAAGCTCAACGACTTTGTATTTAAGCCGAAGTATTTTAAGAGTGACGTTAAAGATGAATTTGGAAAGCAAATTATGAACAACATGCTCTCATCACTTTTGGCATTCTGAAGAGAAAAATACTACCAAGATATTAGACATCTTTAATAAGGATTTTTACTACATAGTTCATGTCCTAAATACATATTTACGAGAGGAACAGCTGTGTACAAAATATGTCGCTTAAAAAGTATTTATACATATAAATCTAACCAATAGACCTGAATGGAGTTTTTCTGGTTTATCAGCTATGATATGCATTTGAAAAAGCTGCCTAAATATATATTTACACAATAGACCTCAGCTAAATGTGTTCATTTAAAAAATTAAGAAAATATATAAACACATGTTTGCCTGATAGACCAGAACTGCTCCTATTGCATAAAAATGTTTAGGCAGTTTTAAAAAAGTGTTTCTATATTTACTCCTCTGAAACTGTTCAGTTCTCTCACGTAATCGAGTTACTAAATTTCTCTGCTAACCTGAACAGAACAGTCCCAGCCTTTTGGGGGTAGTGGATGTTTATTAAAACCCCTCAAAACTTTTACTTTCCAGAGACTAAACGAAAGAACAAATCTGGGTTTTAAAATAGTCTGAAGTACAGAAATCATGAAGTGTTTAACTTAGGTCTGATACTAATGTAGGAAATTCAATGTAAAAGGAAGACAGTCTTCAACTCACACTTATGGTTAAAAAAATAGATGGTGAGTAGACAGAATGTCAGCCTAATATTAGAGTCTCCTGACTTTCATCAATTTACTCAATCTTAGTGTTACCTGCTAACATTGTTGCTAAACTTTTTTTTTTTTTACTAAATTGGGGTACACAACTACAAAAAAATACATTTTGTACCTAATTATCTGGCACTAAAGTTCCTTTACAATCTCACTTGGGCAGAATGCATTCTTCCTGTACACTCTCAGTCTTTTCTCATGCTCTAATCGAGGTCTCTAACCTTCACACGTGTAGTGCCTCATGAGTTTGACCAGCTAGGCAGAGAAGATCATTCTAGTGCTTCGGACATAAGGAGTTAAGACAAAAAAAAAAAAAAAAAAAGAACAAAACATATCCCCTGTTCAAGAATTTTACAGTTACTTTCAAAATTTAAATCATCCTAAGAATACCCTTTGGAAACCAAGTTGTTCCATGTCAGGGAAATGGGAAAACACTATGGTCAAAATTGCTTATTATTGAGGGCAGCAGTTCTCAAACTTTAAGGTTCAATAGTGAAAACATGTAATTTTATTTAAATATTGTCATCTTAATTCCTATACAATCCCCTCTTCCCCCCAGAAATTCTGATGAACATAACAAATTAAACCGTATACACTATGTAAGCAAGATTTTCCAGGCTGGAAAACAAAAGCCAAAATTTACAGTTTGCTTTAGCCCTCGCTGAATATTTCTATGAGTCCTAATAATCCATCTTGTAATTTGTCAATTTTTTAATGCTTCGGGAATAACTTTGCTGTTTTACTCAATGCATTATACAGTGAAATGAAGCTCAGTTGTAATAAAGCTGAACTCAAGTGAGACTACCAAAGTGAACTACATTAGCTTGCTGTGGTACAGTAAAACTAATGTCTCGGTTGCTTACTATGGTGTGCACACCAGTTTTGAGAAAGATCTGATTTCATTATACTGTTCCATGTAACACGGGTGCAGTAAAACAGCACAAGCTAATTCTTGTATAGTTAAAGGTATGACAGATTTGCAGTATAAAGTTAAACAGCAAAGAAATGCTTCAACATCATGTAGTGAAACAGGTTTCACAAAATAAAAAAACATGCAGAAGCTTTTTTTTTTTTTCCTTTTTTTTTTCTTTTTCTTTTTTAAGGTCTCCAGCTGCATCCTACGGGCTCACTCACTGCCACACATTACTTGCCACACTATTAAATGACTCCTCTCAGCTTTGGCTACAGAAGGTTCAAGTTGTAGAGCTTCTCCAAGGAGTTCAGATTCTCCGCCTTCATCACCTGAAAAACAGCAGCTTTGATTCAGGCAGGCAATAAAAACCAGTATTAACACCAAGTGCAGCAAGACAAAGGACATCTAGGTTTACAAGAAAAACATTACAAAAAACAGTAGTTGCCATATGCTCATATAAAACCATATCCAAGATTGTGAATACAAAGTCTGTTGCATGATTATTTCAGAGCCTAGTGTTCTGATGGTCATGTTCTTCAGATCTAGCCCCCCAAATTAACTGTAGTTTCCTACGTAGCCATATTTACACATTTCATTACTTGTATCACTTTGAGGTAAAGAAACAACAACTGGATTTGCAATCCTGCAGTACCTCCCAGGCAGAAAAGGAGACTGTTATGCTAGGAGAAAGTGTGCTAGCACAAACACATAAACCCTATGAAGTGCTCTGGAAACAAGAGCAGTAATTGAGCACAAGTGGGACCATGCAACATTCATGCCTACGACGAACCTTTCCCCTTCTTTCCTCTTGTTCTAGTTATCCCAGCTGGTCACAGCTCTGCACACACTGGCACAAGACAGCCTTAAGCCTATTCTCCATTATCGCTCTTCAAAAGAGAAGAACAGTTTTGTAACCGCATCTAAACTCTCGATGACATGAGCTGACTTGGATCAAAGGTGACAGACGAACCACTAAACAAAACTGCACGTAGACAGTAATAAACATCAATACAGAGGCAGTCTTGTGGTAAAGAAGAACGTCAGTTTAATCGGATGAATCGTGAACTGACCTACAACTTCAGGAATGTTTCAAGTCACAGTTTGGCTGGTTTTCTGGTTAGACGACTTTGGAGGTCTGAGGAATCTAAACACAGAATAGCATGAACTTGCTCTTGAGCCAAGTTTGCCGCCCTAATGTGGTAATAGCTGAGCTAATGCAGAAACAGTACTGATGCTGAAATTCATGGCTTTGCATCGTGCCACGAGGACAGCAAAGCGCACATTTGGTATGTGGCTATACCAGCTTGTTTGGAATAAGCACAGAGTTTTTAATACTCACTACAGCGTGGCACAGAATTGCCTCCAGTCCTGCCTCCCACCTAACTCCACTGGGCTTACCAGCAGGAACTCGTTTTTCATTGACTAGTAAGATGACAGAACTTGGGCTGGCCTTCATGGGTATTCCTTTGTAGTGGTTTTTGTGGGGTTGTTTGTTTGTTTTTGAAACACTACAGACAGATTCAGGCAAGAGGTCAAAACCAGGCCAAGGAGTTGTGACTTCCATGCACTTTTTGTCAAGGTCTCCAGCTGCAGATTCTAAGCACAGAACCACAACCACTCCCATTTTGTTATATTTCCCCAAAAGCTTCAATTAGACAAAAAAATGTTTACACAAGAAGCCTTCTATGGGCTAGATTGTGCAAGAGTGCTATCCAAGAAAAGCAGTGACCAAAATAAGAACACGTGAAGAACTTATCTTTGCATGTGAAGTGACCTACTTTTTCCCTTTTCACTCAAAAATTAGTAAAATTTAATTTGAGTGTTCTTCACATAATACTTTTTTTTTATTGTCAGTCTGCATATTTAAGTAACTAAGGACATGTTTTCCAGCAGTTTAAGATAGAAGACTAACCTGTCAAAGCAAGACTGAAAGTATAAATGGTAAGGTGGTACATGACTCCAAAGCAGAGTTTCAAATAAACCTTTTTACACAGTCATCTCAGAGGTCATGGCTTATTGGGAGAAGCAGCTCAAGGTGTGTGTGCACACATGGTAGAATAAGGATACTTCTATCCTCACATCGGCTTAGTAAATACTACGTACTGACGGACCATGCACTCTGTAGTCATGACGGAAATTATTATATGGTTAAAGACCTTTCAGTATGAAGAACCTGATTTTAAGCTCAGTTTCCTTACCCATTCTGAAGTCAATATATCCTTCTCCACCACTTATCACCAACATTGATTTTAAGGGACTCTGGTTGAAGGACTCCTGGGCTGGTTTATCAGCTGTTAGCTCTGTTCCACCACTGCTCTGTGGGCAAACAACCTGACCTGGATTAAAAAGAGAATACATTTTTATGCCACATCTCACAGAATAATACCACCTGTATTTGGTCACTGGATGACATACTTAATGCCTAATGATACACTTAACTTCGGACTCTAGCATCTCTTCAGCGAGGGACTGAAAGCTAGCTTTGCTCCGATTTCACCTCTAAAGAGATGAAGAACCTGTTCAGGTCAGTTCAATGGAAATCAAAAGAGAATTAAATGCCTCTTGATTGATTTCACAGCACAGGCATGCAGATCTAGAGAATGACATTGGAACCGACCTAAAGACTTTCAGACACACAACTGAAATGATTCCATGTGTGTCAGTCTATTAAGCAAACTTCTGTCATTTACTTCCAGCACACTAGGTGCGTGCAAGCAAAGCACTTCTTTCTTTGTGACCAAACCTTTTTCCTCCCATTAAGCAATACTGCACTTAGGAACCAGAAAAGCCTTGCAAATAATACATAATAAATTTGTTTTGGAATGTACAATTTCATACATTTGCTATCTTTACCTAAACACTATGTTTAACTAAGCAAATGGGGGCAAAAAAAGTAGCTTCGTTTGAAGAATGGTAATAAAACCTCACCAGGTACTGCGACAAAGAATTTAACAGCATCACGGTGCCCATGGAAGCAAAGCTGTGCATGTGCCATTGAACAATACGGTATGAATGTTCCTGGAGTCACTTTGTCACTGTTTTCATCGCCATATACACGTATTACACTCCCCGGACGGTTTCCAGAGCCTGCTGCTGCTTTATTAGCTGTAAAAGAAGAGAAGTGTTTTCTACTTGAAAATACAAATTACAGAAATGGTTATTTGTTAAGAAACCTTATGGTACCATCTAAAAGCTAAAGCCAACTTAGATAAAAATGAAACAGGAGGGCAGCAATGCCAATTCAGACAGAGCTGGAAAGAAAAAAAGATCGCATGCTTCGTTATTTTAAGTACATCAGAAAATGGAGCAGGATTCTTATTAGTCTAGCATAAACACCAGATTTTAATATCCTACTTTTGGAAAAAAACAATTTGTGAAAGGACTGTATCTTTCATAGAAAATAAGTACCTCTAATGTCTTCCAGTATGAGCAAATTCAATGTACTTAAACATATAATTAAAGACAGTTTCATTCCAACTAATCATAGGGTATCCCCTTGCCAGCAAAAATTCTCTAAAAATAGCCACCTGTGGGCATGAAGGAGCTACCCTATTGTAATTCTACATCTAGTTTTTACTGAAAAGTTTTAAAATCCATTAAAACAGAGAAGTACTCATGCTAGACATACAAGCCATCTCCATTCCAAAGACTATCAAAGGAGTGAAAGAAACGGTGATTTGTAACAAGACAGTAAATGATGTGGATTAATGACAAAGTTATAAGATATGGTATCACATTGGCTGGAAGGAAAACAAAGTCTGTATGAAAGTTCAGCTGCAACACAAGATGATACACTAAACTGCTGAGCAGATTGGTGGCCATTTAGCAAACATAAAACTGCTGCAATGCAGTAACTGCAAGTGGAAAAACATTTAGGAACATACAAAGGGTAAATCTATAAGGAGTGGGAAACAGCCTTGAAGTGGCTATTAGAAGCCTGAAAATAGATTTTTGTTCAGGATCTGCACTTACCCCTCAGCCCCAGTAAACGTCCCTGGTGGAGGATTACAGCTAAAGTGAGAAAGGAGGAAAGGGGAAATGGATAGGTATGACAGTAGAGGAGAAGGATTAATGAGAACCCACCACTCATATTTTGGTTTTTGATAAGGTAGAGCTTAAAATTTTAGCTCCTAAAACCAGTAAATATCTAATTACAGAAGATTCAATAAAAAGTCAAAGAACAGTATCTTGTTACAAAAGTTTCAGTACAAAATGGACAATGAAAGCACTGCCACTTTCATGTGCTTTATCACTATAAAGCTCATTATTGATTAGCAATGTTTCCCCTTTCTCTCTTTCCTTGGTAGGAGGCTACCAAAATGATATGTAACAACTCGTGTTTTCAAGTGCCCTTTTGAAACCTCATCGGCAGATCTGGAAGATGCCTGGCTATGGAGACCCAGGGAACTGAGATGTGCAATTGCTCATGTGAAGATCCAACTTTTTGAAAACCGTGAATATTTGTACCAAGGGTTCTCAAACCCACTATCAGGCTACTCACAAACTGTTGTTCTGACTCATAAACAACTAACAAAGCCAAAATTAAACTGAATAGCTTTAATAGGGATTTTTTCATGTTCACGACTATTTTAAAACAAACTCCTCTGGAAACACTGAATTAAGCTGGATGCAAATTAATAGCTATAATTTTTGAAAGCATGATTTAAACTATTTCCAATTCATGACAGGAAGTCTGTCCTTCCTTAGTACATTCATGCAATGCAAAAAAAGACATTTACTGAATGGATGGAAAATGTAATGGAACAGTATGAGAAACAATGCATGTATGTGCTGTTCAACAAAGCAGATACAACGTGAAGAGTTTTTACTATTAAATTACCCTAAAATTTCACCTGATGGACTATACTTTCTACATCACAACAGTACAATCAGGACTATCAAAGTGCCATATTTTATTTTCTGAAACTTCTGCCTATGTGTTTTAACATTAGTCTCGGGTACAAGTGTTGGGGTGGTTTTTTTGTTATT
The DNA here is from genome assembly GCF_000687185.1 of Egretta garzetta. Taxonomy (NCBI): domain Eukaryota; kingdom Metazoa; phylum Chordata; class Aves; order Pelecaniformes; family Ardeidae; genus Egretta; species Egretta garzetta. The sequence goes on from NW_009259586.1 coordinate 5,330,610, forward strand.
TTAAATGCAATCAATTTACACACATATTCTTCCCAAGCTTTAACTATTTAAGATTTGTTTTGCCCTTGAACTAGACTGTTCCCTTCTCCTGAGGTTCAACTGCCCATATCTGAATGCTTCCCCTCCCACCCCCAAATAGTTTCAGCCTATGACAAGAGTTTGGGGTCTGTTATTAAGCAGATACCTGGATTTTCATTACTGGAATTTAGTGCCCTACTGGTAGAACGTGTTTACAACTCCTATAACTTTTGAACATGCTCTTTAAAGCAGTCGGTACTACTGCTGTTCCAGTCCTTTATACCAGCTTTATGATGAATTCTCAAGACTAAAGCCAGTCAAACAGTATTAGCAACAATACCAACTTGCTCAAATCAAACACAAATCTACTTTGGTGATCATATGGCAATCAAAAATATGATTAATTTGAAAACTAAAGCCATCTCTTACAAGCAATAAACTTCCATAAGCACTGCTAATGCTCATAACACCTCCAAGGCTTCAAAGTGCCTCTTTCCTTCAAGCCACAGCAACTCTGCTCAAATTGAAGCACAGGAGATTTTGGAGATGTGGATTTTTGCTGTAAGCACGTACACAGATTAGGTGCTAAACATCACACAGGCCCAATCTGTTACAAACCTGAAAGATTCAGAGCTGGCAGTAAAGCTTTCTATCCATTAGCAAGCATCTGAATGGCGCTTAATATTCTCTTTTTGTGTCTACAGTATATTGCACAGTGCTATTCATTTATATTTTACTTACTTTCTGTTAATGGAATGGAGATGATGACACCATTTCCTGTTCCTACCCATAAACGATTACAAGACACCATAAGAGCTGTGATTCTCACAAATGAGAATCCCAGTTTACCAGTACCTAAAAACAAAAGATGCTTTTCATCAAAAATTATGAGCAAGAATAATTTTAGTTCCATAACAGAGAATCTTAACTCCAACTCCCAAACCACACACACAAGTAATTCCCTCCCAATTCAAACAGAAACAAGGTAGAGGAGTACATTAAGTTGTAAAGATAATTAACAGTGTTTCAGCCTTTTAGGTTAAGTTGCGAACCTATACAGAAAGACACTAACGTTAACTGCGAGAAAGCACAAAAGGTACAACAGCTCCATAATGCTGCACCATAAAATCTTTGGGGGCTTACAGCACCAGGGCAGCTTTAAAAAAAAAAAAAAAAGTGAGTTTACAGATATAAGATAATGGTTTCTCATCCATTAAAATTAATTTCTCATCCATCAGCACTACGAGGGGAGCAGGAGGCAGCTGACCAGCTAAGTGCAATGGCACAGTAGTTTCTTCTGAAGGATTTCCCATGGCCCGATTACCTGTATTTGTTGTGTTACGTAGGTAATCAAACTGCTCTTATATAAACATTAATGAAAATAAAATCAGAAAGCTTATTAGCTTCAATAGCAATAAAAATTTGCTATTGCGCATTTGTATTTTCTTGAAAAAGAGGCAATTTTTCCAGGCAAGTAATGGATTCTTCCCACGTTTAGATTCAAAAAAAAAAAAAAAAAAAAGAGAAAAAAAGGCATCAGTACAGTAAAAAAAAGAGAAAGATCATAGTGTCTCTATTGATGCCTGCCCAACCTGACCACCATTTCCCTTGTTAGTTCTGAGCTTTTAGGGACACCTTAGATATCAGGTAGGATCAGACTTATCAGTAGACCTATCATTCTTACCATGCTTTACAGACTGACTTAGGCTTGCGCTTCCAGATTCAAGTTTTCACAAACAGGATTTGACTAGCCTTCCACCCACCCTTCCCCCTGGTCTGCAGTGAGACTTGCCTGATCCATACCAGGAAAAGAAAGCTCCAGACAGCAAGAGGTGTTAAGTACACAACAGTTTTTCTTATCAACTTACCTAGCATTTTGCTTACATAAGGTTCAATGTCCACATCTTGTAGATGCTGATACGTGTGTGCATGATAGAGACGCAGGGTGGAGTCCAAACGAATAGACACCCATACCCCATCACCCACCCATGCCAGCTGCCTCACTTGGCTTTCTCTTCTTGGGTGTGCATCAAATGACTTCTATGAAAGATTGGATTTTAAATGAAAA
>NW_009259586.1:5332706-5364280 GCF_000687185.1 Egretta garzetta
AGTGAGAAAGACTTCTCTGTTACTCTTACACTGTCAATACTGGCAATTTTCTTAAGTCATCTATGACCCGCTGATTTGCAAGATCACTAGCAGATACAGTGCTTAGCTTAGTTACAATCACCATACGACGCTGGTAAAGTAATAGTAACAATTCTGATTTCCTTCCCTGGAATGTGATCTCAAAGCCATAGTTTCCTATCGGCTCTTCATTTACATATCATACGCCAGCCTACTCTGGCTTCTGTCTCCATTTAACCTGGAGCTTTTTTGGTATGAGGTCCTCTTGTCACAGCACAAGATACATATGCCCAGAAAGTGCTTTTCTTCCTAGTTCTGTCAAGCCTTGCTCTTGCATACAAACCCAACCCAGGCAAAATACACCCTATCCACCAGCAAAACAATTAATTTCATTGTTGTATGAATTCTTTCATTTCCGTTTTCCTGGGTATACAGTCTTCTTCATAAAAATAGATTATTAATTGGGTGCTTAATATTTTCAGAAGAGCTGAGCAGTCACCCTTGAAAGGTCTGGCCCATGTCTCAGACCAATTAGCAGAAGCTGAAGTATTAATACTGCTAACGGCTTTCAGAACCTTAGCCACTTTCTGTACTTGAGATGGCAGGTACACATACAACACTGCAGAAACACCAGCTTACACACTTTAGGTAAACAAACTATTCTGTAACTGGAGGGAGAGTACATTCAAGATTAACACTTACAAACCTCTAAAGTATGCAAAGACAGATTATAGAGACGGTTCCAGGTAGGTGGAGAACGTAATGAGGCATGCACGTAGAGAATAAGCTGAGAGCTAGCCTTACAAGCTCTGTACAAGGACACTTTCCAGTTACTGGCCAGCTAGAAGTGGACAACTAAACCCTCAACAAATTGGTTTCAATAAATGAGAACTGTCTTATCATGGCTTAAAATCTTCCAAAATAATGACACCACCTTAAGAAAACATAACAGTATTTCCCAAGACAAATTTTTTTGGTTGCTTGTTTCTGTACTGAAGAACAAATAACTGTTCTCTGGAGTTACTCTGGAGTTTGAGCTATAGCATGAGACGGCATTAAAACATAACATCTAATTATTTTAAACACCATTTTAACTTGCCTCTATTTTCATGGCCTTTGGTTGAACAACATAGATTTTGTTCCTGTAGCCACACCAGACTTTGTCATGTACCACTGTCATGCATCTTATCGAATGATGTGGCCGGCCCAGGTCTAAGAGGTGATAGTTTGTCAAATCCCACTGACCATCTTTAAGAACAGAAGGAAAAGAAAAAAACAAAGTGAAACATGGGTTCCCATGAGTTTAAAAATCATTTAAAAGTACAGGAAAATATCTTAACAGTCCAATATTTTAAAAGCACTATAATAATACAGGTAAGTCAATACAAATTTATGGCCAGGCTCCTGATTAAAAAAAACTCAGTAACTAGTTACACGAACCACCAACATCCCAAATGCTACTTTGTTTTTAATATAATAAGGTTGTAAAGTGACTCATGTTCAAAACACATCAAACATTTTTAAAAACAGCAAGTTTCCTAGTGCTAAATGCTTTACTTGGATAGGCATCAGTATGTATTACAACAAGCTACTATCCACACAGCGCTACGCACTTGCTGCTTGACTCAACGTAGAAATATTGGCCCAGTACATCAAGTTCTTTTTTAAATATGCTGCAAGATCTTAAGAAAGGTACCTGAAATCTACTAAAAGCATACTAAATTTGGTCATTCAACACAAAGTAGAATTCTTCTGTAGAGTGAGCTAAGTCACAGATCACTGATATTTATTCGAGATCAATAAGGATTGTAAGCCACTAGAGTTATAAAAAAAGCAAAAAAGAACACTAAAACCGTAACTTCACCCCAGATGCATCTTTCCCAATATTTGCATTAGTGCTGTGCAACCTCTAATTCTCCTAAATACTGAGCACAGAGATTTAAATTCCACAAGGAAAAGAACAAATGAACAGAGAGTCTGTGGGAACAAGCCAACATATATGTTCCAGTTACTCATAGTAAGACCTTCCCCTCCAGGTCCTTATTCTGGAGGCTGAAGAATGGAGCTCATCCAGGAGTGGTTTGGGCAGAAATTCTGAAGGGATGCTTAAAAAATTCTCATTGAAGGACTTGGCCACAGACAATTATTAACACTAATAACAAAACAGAAGACATGACTATTGAGTGTGATGAAAAAGCAAAGGAGATGATGATCGAAGCAGACTTTATCAACTAGCTTTTTGTTATTTAGCTCAGATATATCCCATTCTCCTTCTCAGAGTAAGAAAAAAATTCCAAGAACGTGCCGGGACAGTGCAAAAATGGTACTTGAAACTGCAAGTGAAATACTAGAAAGATTTCTCAAGACAACCTGTAAAAGGCCATTGGGGAATACATTTTCAAAAGCTATAAATGGCATGTTTCTTTCCTAAATACTGCTACAACTTCACTGGTTTCAACATCTAAGAGAATGCTTACCAACTCCTCGGTGAAATATTGCTAGTGTTCCATCAGCTAGTGCAACTAATACTATTCCTTTTACATGTCTGGGGAAAAAAGGAGGCACAAGAATATACACTGTTAGACTGCATTTCTCAAACTGCAAGTTTAAAGTAAGGTATAAACATTTGATGTTTCAGCATACTTTTTATATTCACGTTAGCCCTAGTGTTTTGATTCTACAACATAGCTCAAGAGAAGGGACAGTAACAAGGCGTCAAAATCCAGTTCAGAAAGCTTAAAATATATTTAACTACACTGCCTGAAGAAAACATTGAGGATAACAACCTGTAACTGTTTTGAGTATACAGCTACCAAGAATACCAAGTATACAGCTACAGCTCATCACTTGAGCTATAGTATTTCCAACAGATACAAGGTTCCTTTTATTTTCCTTACTCCCCAAATGTTTTCTGCTGCCCCTCAAAGAATATGCATGCATTTATGGAACTGACATTCCCAATATCTGAGGAGGAAATATAAAACTACTTTGCAAGTATTTTAACAAAAGTTCATTATGATTTACATGACATTCTTTCAGGACTTACACAATACTGAGAATAGAATCTTTAAGTTTAATGGCATGAACACATTTCCTCCACTGGGCCACTGACGAATGAACATACAGGCTGCAAAGACAAATCAGGAGGGATTAAAAGCACTAGGAAAGGTCTACCAGACAGGAAAAAAAAAATACAGGCAAAACTCCTATAACTGAAATCCACAAAGGGAAAGTAAGTTTTCATCTTCCACCGAAAACTGTGTATAGACCAAAAGGAAGAACTACACGAGCAGGCAGAGACCTAAAACATTACCAAGTCCTTTGCAGATACACCTGCAGTAAAAAGGGCAATATATTTTTCTAGCATAATAAAATATTGAAAGTTATGGAATTATCAGACCATAACAATTTGACTACAAAAAAAAACCCAACCAAAACTTGTCTGCAGATAAAAGTGTTATTCGCCCCAAAGAGCTTGCTAATCACCTACAATACTTTCTTTGAATTCTATAGTGCCTAAATGTAGCAAAGCATAAAGTTTAGGCTCTCTTGAGGTCTTCTTGCACCTAATCTTGACTCGAGACAGTTATCAGGCCTGTAGGCACAAGAAGCAAGTTTAGAACAATTTTTCCAAATAAATTTAACAAGCTTAGCATTTTCTTACCATCCATTCTGTGCTCCAAGCCACATTGTTGGCAAAAGGCTACTCATTTTCTGTGCTTCTTCTCTCACTAGGTCTTGCTCATTTGGCAAAACTGCAATGTCTTTGTATAACTCTGACTCAGTACTAAAAAAAAAAAAGGTTAAAATACATTGAATGAAGTGCATAGATTACTCAGATAACCTAGGTAGTTACTTCATTGGTGCTAGTTTCTACACTGGCTTTTGAAGTACATGAGGTATTTAAAAAAAAGTAACTGTGTATGAAAGTACAATGAAACAGATGAAAACCTCAATAACTATGAATTTCTTCAAGTGGCCATTTACAAGAAAATTTAGGTTCAATTCAAGCCTGTCAGTATTGCAGATATCTCTGGGGAATGGCAGAAGAGAGTCGCAACATCAGAGGCACATGTTAAGAGAAACACTTATAAGAAAAGCTGTCTGATACTTTTGCACCTGTGTATGGAGAGTGAAGATTCCTGAAGATTTGGAATACCAATTACTTTCAAGCTTCTCCACTCCTGTAACTACTCACAGATTGACTATTCTGAGAAAAGAACATTTGAACAACCAGTCGATTGGAAGAAAGGAGTGTAATTCTTATTTAAAAAAAAGTAATAGTCATTTCATGCCCATGTTGTGCTCCTGCAAACTTTTTTTTACTTTTAAAATACATTTTAAGGGGTATAAGGACTATGTACTTAGGCTGGTACACTGGAGACGCCTCTGTTGTATTCTGCACTCCCAGAGGATCTGTAAAGACATGCTCTGTGTAGACTCCAGTTTGTGCAATGTCAGCTGTGTCTTCTCCTGTCCCTGCATTGACTTCTGTTGCTTCTGTTGCCTCCTCTGCTGTTGGAATGTTCTCATCTACTGAATTATTTTCAGTTGCAATGTCTATGGAACAAAACATTTGAAAAACTTTTGACAACTGCAAGAGAATTCTCAATTGTTTAAAAGAGCCAGAACTTGATACTTAAAAATTAAGTAAATAGCTGTAATACAAAATCTGGATTGTGACTGTTTGGTTACCTCATCTAACAAGGGAAAAAAAAAAAAAAAAGTCAGATCAGAAACAGTGCAACCTACCGTTGCAAATACCAGCAATGCAGCTACTACTGTTGCAACTGCTAACAGTGCGACTACTACCTAAATTTGGGTATCAACAAGTGTCAAATGCACTTTTAAGTAGCAACTGCAGTGACTGATAGCACAGATTGCCCTTTAAATGACTAACTAGAATAGCAGGGAAATCCAATCAAAACACAACTATGGCAACAGTGTTATATGCCATAAGAAAATAAATAACATTCAGGTCCAATAACCACATATCCATTAATCATATCACCATACAGCTCTGACAGTTATATGACAAAGTATTCAGAACGCCTAGAAAGCAAACAGCTTCCCTTAAATATCTATTAAGACTTTACAAGACTTAAGGCATATATCCACATTCTCTCTAGTCATCTGTCAGCAAGGTCTGCATTTCAAACACTGAATAACTTAGAAGCTCTCTTTAGACCATGCAAAAGGTAAGAGTTGTCTCAAAAGTACCTGAAAGAAGCAGTTGTCTATTCCTCCACAAAGTTTTCAGCTACAACTATACACTGCAAGTATGTCAGACTTAAAAGGCCGTTTCCCACAGAGTACTTGTATTATGTTAACTTCTTTTATGTTATCACTGCTTACAGACAAGCTATTATATTAAATACTTGTACCATTCATTTCTCCGTTACACCTAATGGTGTTTGGCCATCCCTGGCATACTTGTAAGATTTTCATACCTGACTGTTTATCTGTCATTGGTGAGCCACCGTTTGCATCATGAGCTACAGGTGCTCCCGTGATACCCTCTGCAGTACAGCCAACCACTGTTATTCCTCCTAGCAAGCTATCAGTTTCTGCAGAGCTGTTGCTAGTCATACTTCCACACAGGGATGACTTGTCCACTTGACTGGGATCTGCTTCTTGAGACCCTTCTTCTCCTGCAGGATAGTCTGTTTCCCTTGCCCCTGAAAGAGATTAAACTCACGTGTTTCTTGTGGGCATAAAGGGGAGTCACTTTTCTATCTAATAACAAACTAAGCTTTCAACTGAATGAACTCTCCAGCAACTGAGATTTAACATGCAGATACCTACCTACAAGCTTATTTTAACATGATCAGCAGACATTAAAGATGCTGTCACAAAGCTCAAAAAGCAAAAGCTGTGTCTACACATGCTGCACAGCTAAATGTCATGCACTATTTTTCAATCTACTGAGTTTTCCCAACTAGTTTATTTCTATTTCAAATAAATTCAAATTCCATTAAAATTAGATTTCATAACAGTCCATATATGCAGGGATAAATTCTTCATAAAGATGTAGCTAGATAACTGCAATAGATCCTTTGTTCTGGAAGAAAAGCTGCTTTTCTCTTGTGCAACCCTCTCAAATACATTTAAGACTTAAAATACTATACTTGGTTCCTTGAAATTTTTATCATACTTTATGCTGGTTTGATTTTATAAGTTATACATAGTTTCAATGGAGCAAAACATTCAAACTTAACTGGAAAGAGATTTCTTCTGGGCTTACTAAACAAAACTACTTCACTAGAACTAGGGCTACAGACTTCTATAAGCGTAAGCCAAGAAACAAGAAATCCCAAAGCACAATAAGTTCTTCTCCAGAATCATTGTATCCTCCTACGAAACTTCCCTCAGTACACCGTCCACAAGCTCTCAATGTAATAAGGATTCCCCCTACAGGAAGCTCCAAGACTTGCTACTTATCTTCAAGAGGCTGAAGAGGTTCACAGTTCCATAAAGCATTGGTGCTATTGCACAATTTATAATACAGCAGAAAAAATACTTCTTCCTGGTTACTTGTGTCTCTTTACCTTTGAGTTAATCTAGGTTTACTCTACTGCTGTAGAGTAGAAATCCAATAGTTTCTCCTCCAACTCAACATCTTTTATTGCTGTATTACAGTAACATTTTATCACACTAATTGACAAATCTTTGTTTTTTTCATTGCTTAAAAAAACCTGAATAAGATATAGTTAAAAAAGCAGGAGCTAGAACATCACAAGTCTTTACCTGGTACACTAGCAATACAAAGCACATGAGAATTGCAAACAATGAAACTGTCCAGAATATTTCCTGGTTGATTAGCATCAATAATGATAACTTTTGTAGCAGAATGTGTGCTAGTACAGATCCAAACTAGACTGGATAATTCTTCCTGATGTTTCAGCTCCTTCTGCTGGTCCTGAAGGAGAATAAAGGCAGAACAGAAGTGAACAACAACAGGAAGGTGAAGAAGAATACAACTATTAGCCTTTGATCTTGTATGTTCTTACGTTAACAACTACAGAAATACACATAAATACATGATAATATATTCAATGCCACTGTAAAATCACATGTATTTACTTGTTCTCTATGTACTTAAAATATGAAAACCCCTCGTATTTCATACTTGTGTAGAAAACTACAGAAAATAATTATACTGCACAATTATACAGTTAGACAAGTATAAAGCTACATAAGAATACTATTTACGTGCCAGCTACCATACTCCGTATTGCCACAGATAAAGCACTTTGAAATTAAGCCTTTGTTACTATGCCCTTAATATGAATTCCATGCATTGCTTCTTCACGAAAACATGAAGACTAACTTATTTTTAAACAATGGCACAGACACCTGAAAACCTCTTTTTTAAAATGGCAGTCAGAACTTGAACAATTCTGTCACAAATGTTTTTTAAAGCAGCCAGCATTGGTATAAGCAGTGCATCATTTTGATGTAAAATTGATCTGCTCCTCAGATTTGCCAACAAGGGCACACAGGAAAGAATCACAGTATTTTTGTAGATGGATTCAATAACCCAAATAACTTGGGCTAACGGCTACCCAAGAAAAATCTATTTGTTACCAAGAAACCCGATTACAAAATATATTATTAATCTACAGATAAACGGTAAAGATGTTTAACTCTATGAACTATTCAAACTGTGATCTTACCTTGAGCTCTTGGTCTAGTCTATCTAAGCTACTTTGAGATCCTGTTTGCTGCTTGTTGCCATCCGCATCCATACCAGTCATGTCATTGTAGAATACGCTAGCACCAACCACAGACCCACCATCTCGTGTTTTCCCTCCTGATAGGTTTACCCCTACAGCACACCACAGCTTGAAAGAAAAATAAATACTTCATTTAAATGTTAAACTAAAAAAAAAAGAAAGACATTGTTAAATATGCTGTTATATCAAAATGATTACATATCTGCAGTCCATTTTAAGGAATTCAGCAATTTTAAAGTCATGTACATTTCTACTGAAGCTTAAATTCCGATTCACCTATGTTTTAAAAAGAAACAACTTTATTTCAAAAAGGAAATCATTGGGTCTAAAATAAAAATATTCAAGCTATAGTTTGTCCAATTCTCTATATCATCACTGTAAATATCCTACCTTCATAGAGGTATCCTTCTCATCTAAAGGTCTCAGGTAAACAGGTACAGGCAAGTTCTTCATCTTACTATCACTCTGGCCACCATTTGCAACCTAGGGGAAAAAAAAAAAACCAAACCCAAACCAGAAAAGGTTTCCCCTTTAAAAGAGGTTTACAGTCTGTGGAATCAGTTGACCAGACTTTGCTAAACATGATTAAGAGTTTTGCATAGTGGTTTTCCTTAGAAAGACTCTTTTAATTGCAAAAGTTAAAAAAAAAAATATGCTGGAATGACTCAAACACAAGCTGTGAAATTATACTCTGTTCAAATTTCACAAACATGGAAATGAAAACATAGGCATAATACCTGTTTGTATTTCTGAGGTAGACTCCAGCCAAATGCTTGCACTCTACCATCCTCTTTCTGAACATGTGCTTTCACTTGGCGATACTGCTCTCTCTTCTGCTCTCTGCGTGAGGCTAAACTGGCTTCAGTTCTAGGGAAGAATGATTAAAGAACCTGTTATTTATGCTCTTTAGAATTCTTTGTGTAACGGGACTTGCTATTAAACTCAATAGACAAGATCTCCGTGGAAGCACTGGGTTACCACACATCACCTACAGAACACCAGGTTTCCTGTGAGCTATTTCTAAGGGACCTGTGAAAGACAGGCAAAGCCAGAAAGTCTGTTGTCAGTATCCTCAAAGAAAATTTGGTTATGTACCTTACTTTGGGTTATGTACCTCTACTAGAAGCTTTAGAAGTTGTAAACCAAAAGGATACATTGCCAAAAAGCAGCACAGGAGAAAAAAATTCACAGATACTTGTTAGCCTGACTCATGTTGTTCTGTTTTGCCATTGAACTTCAAGTGAAAGTACTTGTACAGTTACTGCTTAGCTACAACACTTGCATAGAGAAGTGCACCAAGTGCTGCCTCCTGTGCCTAAAATTCACTGTTATGAAAGACAGTGATATCTCCCATACAGAATACTCCTGCCAGGTACCCAGAATACTCATCCACTGCTGCGCATTTCAGTCTGCACTATGTTGATTTCTTCTGTATCAACACTCACTTCAGGAGACCATTATACATCACTTAGCAGCAATGCTATTTATCTCAGAGGATTAAAAGAACAAATACTTGGTAGAGCTATCTAGTATTATAAAACCAACGTGACTTACTCTTCACTGAGGAATTCAAAGGCTTTAGATTTGTCACTAGGTAATTGAGATAAGGTGCTGCTTCTTTTCTTGACTGATGGAGTAATATGTGAGGTTGGAGCATTATATTTAACATTGACAGGAGGTTCTGGTTTCTTAGCTGTATTGCTAGATGAACTGAAGAGCCTGCTGAAACTAGAAGAAGGAAAAAAGATGAGAGTTAACATTTGTATGATACATCCAAATTTGACTATGCAGGCAAAACACTGCATATGCTAGCCTGCTCAAGCCAGACTAAGAAAGTGGAGCCCAACATAACAGCAGCCACCACACACTTAGCAACACTCTCAAAGCACAGAAACTCATGTCAGTAAGAAAAATTCTTAAATTATTATCCCATTCATTTATCAAATTTAATGGGATCTTCATCTTGAATGAAGATCTACAGGGAACCAACAAAATTAGGATATGAACATCACACCTGGAAGACAGTTTTATGAAGCATGTTAGTTCATGCACAGAGCGCTTTAAAAACCCCACCATTTTCTAGGCTGCAAAATAGTTATCAGCAAACCACAACATCAAAAGGACGATTTGACAAATATCTTGCTGTGAATAACACTGTTTTAGATTTAAAGAGCTTGAAGTTAGAAAGGAAAATTTAACAATTAGTAAGCTGTACTTCACAGAGGAAAAGGAAGCTGAAATAAATGCAGTCCACATGAGCTATTCATGTTTCTATTTTTCATCATAACAAAGAATCCAGATAAATGTTCAGAACAAGAGTCCTGGTGCATATTCAGCTAGAAAAAATTACAGCACTTTGGCATTTAACTTCACAAAGTGCACAGCCATTCAGTATGTGATGCAGCTTACGATACATTTTGTCTTCAAGAACAGTCTTACCGAGCTGGCATGCTAGGTAACAAGAGGAGAATGGTTAAAACATCTTCACCTGCCAAAAGATAATTAGCTAACATACAAAAATGTGCCAGCTAAGTGGTTAGGGTCTTTTATTTATTTTTGCCAGTGATTTGTGTTTCAATACTTACAACTGCCAAATGCTTGATCTCTTCTTTTCTTGCATGGCTGGATTTTCTCTTGATGCTCTACAAGACATAAATTCCAAGTTCAGTGAGTAAGCATTCATTAAAAAAAGGAATGGAACGGTGTGTAATTCCTACTTAAAAATTAGGATAGCATATCGAAAGTATCAAACCCTGTTTCTTCACACTGACACTTCTGATCAGAGGACAATATTGAAATCCTCACTAGATGAACTGAAGTTACATAATAAACATCATCCACATTTACTTGCATCACAAACACAACTGGTGTGCTTTTCAGACAGAAGAGACAAATCTGTGTAACACTTTGCAATGGCAACAGCTAGAAGAAAGCAGCAAATGTTTTTAAATTCTTCTGCCTCCTCTTTTTTAATATTTTAACACGGCCTTTTATTTTGAAACCTCTTATTCAACACATCGGTAAGTAAATAAGGTGATCATTCCTGAAACCACAGATAGATTAACATAGATAGGAAAGGATTTCTACGGGGAAATAGCTATAGAAAAGCAAGCCACGTCTGCTTGGCAATGTTTTTTTCCTCCCCCTCACAGACTCAGAGCCAAAATGGCTCACAGGTATTGAAGACAATAGAAAGAAAAAGAAATCAGATCCTATTGTTACACCTGACCGGCAGGTGGCACCCAATGACACTGTTACCTCTGGACACAGACACAGCTCCGGGGATGTGACAAGAACCGGCTGGGCTGAGCTCTGGGCCAGAAGACTTTTGTTTTTGAAATCATACCTCCCAGACAACTTAACATTCAGGATGCAAACAGACCAGATCACCACCTTTATTGCTTATATTTAACAAACCTTGCACAGGTTTAAAACTGTGTTTTTTCCTGAACAGCTGAAGCCCTTACAAATGGGTTACACTCAATCTGAAGACTGTATGTTATTCCTGGTTTGACGTCTCAGCTGACAACTGGGCCCACTGCTTTATGGTATGTGCACGCATAACACACAGTAATGTTTTTCTGCCCATCAAATTAATGTTATTTATGGTGACCAAATTTTGTAACTGTTCCAAAATACATACATTTCTTCAAGGGATGCTTATTTAACATCATATGAAGTAATGTATCTTCACTGAGGCCTCACCAAGAACCCGTTTTGATGAGGTAAGTTATATATGCAAATAATTTTGAAGCAAAGTTATTCATGGGCATGTGGGGAGACAAGCAAAAGGGTAATTAAGGCCTCAAACTACTGACCAGATCACACTGCAGCTAAAGAACAAAAGCTTGCAAAATCCAAGGAGCTCTATCAAAGATTTAAGAGAGCCTTTTACCTTATCATCTCAGTCCATCGGACAGCTTCCTGAAGCTCCATCAACCTCTCTTTATACTGATTTCTTTCCATCAGAACACGGGCCATTTCAACACGGGTAAAACGCTTCCGCTGAGCGGTGGGGACATCACTCTGAACACACAAAAAAGCAAACATAGGACAAACAAAGGAGCACAGTAGGGCCTTGCAAAGTCAGCCTCTGCCATCCGATAAGAGTCATTTTAGGGCACAATTCCAGATTCCAAATAATTTGGGGCTTTGTAAAACTAACTCAATTTTACCTTCCTCTCCCCCCATCCTCTGTGTAACATAATCCAAATGACAAACAGTTCTTCACAAAGAATGTGACACACAATAAGGGGCAGGGAGGAAAGAAAGGAAACTAGACACAGTCAGCTTAAGTTTACTTGTGCTCTTTAGATCTTCTATCTTTTCTATACATGGAGGAAGTTTAACACTACCTATATTAAGCAGTAAAGTTTAGTGGTGTTCACTAAACACGTGAGCTTCTAATGGCCCATTGTGGATTATACATACAGAACCACACATATACACATACACCTACATCATCATCCTCCTTAGCTTTCTGTCTTGCTTCCTCTGCTTCTGCACGAGCTCTAAATACAAAATAAAAAAATAGCTATGTTAGATACCACAGTGGGGTTTTTTTCCCCCCTTTCTTTTTCACAACCATGAAATTAAACTTACTTTCTCAGCTCTTCTTCCAGTTCCTTGTTCTTCTCCTCAAGCTTTTGTTTTGCTTGTTTTACAGCCTCTAATTCACCTTGTAGTACATCCTTCTCACAGGTCAATTCATCCACCTTTGCTATCAAATCATTCTTCACTACATTCAGTGCATTTCTACACAAACATTTAAAATACACCATTATGAGAATGACTATAGCCTGATTTTATTCTTGAATGTGAAGACCTACAGATTTCTTACATAAAGCTCCTGTAAAAAGATACAGCTTGCTAAAACAGGTGAATCCCTCTCTCCCCATATCCTCAAATACTCAAACACATTCACACCTCTCTATTAGAAAAAAGTACTGATAGAACAGTTTGCTTAGAACTTGAACTCCTCAACAGTGCTCCAAAGGATTAGCTCCTGTAGTTAGCTGTGCTTCTAACAGGAAAGGCAAGGAGTTGATCTCACTAGGACATAGCCCTGCATTTCTTGCAGCCTCACAAGGCGAAAAGCAGCTTTTGCTTCTGAACTCCTTCCTTAACTTCCAGAAGAATACCAACTAAGCTACGTATTTAGCCAAACATACCTACAAATTCAAAATACTGATACCAGCACTGCTCTCAGAACTTAAACCACATTTGTACAATTTCAACTTTCTGTGTATAAAGGTATTAAAGAAGTAAGAAAATAACAGAGAAGGTCAGTATTTTTACATACACATTCTCACTTACTTTGTCTCCAACAGCTGAGTGTTTTCCAAAATAAGGTTTTCAACCTCACGACCCATTCCTTTCCAAAGGAAACAAACACATGAAATTAGCAGATAAAAATGGATGTTTTTACAAAACCTATGTTTTGCCATTGTCTAAAACCAGCTGAATTTTAAGTACGACAAGCTTGTCAGAAAAACTGTGAGCTAGCTGAAGTTTCAGGACCTACCTTCTACAATTACCTTTCCCCTCCACCTTCTTCCCAATCTGCCTTCAATTAAAACCTAAAGGCAAGCCTGGCTAACCACAGGCTAGCACTGCCTCCACCTATTCTATACATTTTGAAGAAATTACAGTACCACTAAGTCAAAAACCAAGCATGGCATTACTGGGGAAGTATTTGTCCACAAAAAGTTAAGTTTAAAATGCTCGACTATCTTTTATATCATGTTAGAAACGAGAGTTATCAGTTATAGACACAAGACATGCTGAATTTAAAGCTCAAATTGTGAAAGCCCTGCAGATTTCCCCAGAGCAAATGATACCTTACCAAAGAAATTATGTTCTTTAAAGCCCATGCATTCCATGTAGAGCAAAAACAAGAACAAGAAACATTTCATGTAAGGTGTAGTATGAGTGAAGAGCAATAAAATACTTAGACTTATGAAGTACGAGTGGATTAAAACAAAGCCATCACCAAAAATTTGAAGTGGAATGTGGTGTGATTAGAAGCAGGATTTATATGAAAGACAGATGTTAAAAGAGTTAAGTTTGCCACAACCATTTCTATTAGAAATGTCTCTTAGGTTAGACCTCTCTTAACTTAATTAACTTAATTATTAACTTAATAAAAGTCTATCTCATTTTCAGTGAAATAATTTAGAAGCACAGTACTTGGAAGAAATGCTAAGCCATTCAGTAAAGGTTTCAAATGAATATGCTACTATGGAAAAAAGTGAACTTAACTCCTCATGCAACTACTTGAATATTATTTTAATTTCTGGGAAATAATTTCTCACCCTATTGTTTACATGCCTAAAATAATATAATTTGCAGGATTTTCAAAAGATAAACTTTCAGGCAGAAAATAATTACTTCACATCTTGCACAGCAAAATAATTACCAAATTACAAAAACACCTGATAATGGCAGAAATTATGCTAACTCAAGATTAAGACAACAAATGAAAACGGTATCTTAATGGTGGAGGCCTTTTAAAATACCCTGTGAACACAATCTTCCAAGCAACTTTGGTAACAGAAGACTTAAGAGATACTTGCATAACAAAAAAGTATCTAAAAATAGACATGCAAGTCAAAGTTCCCTCTTTTGGAATTTCTCTCTCTGGATTTTGGATTAAAAGTAAATGACATTTAATAGTGAAGGAACTTAGATCAGCTATCGTTACTTTATCAATTTCTGGAGAAATCCCCTATGCAGTCATCAAGAGGTTTTATTCAAGTGGCTATTGTTTTTTAAATATTTTCAGTATTCACAGATAAAAGTACCTAGGATCACTTCCAACAGGTTTCAGGATCCTTTACCACGCAAGAACAGAAACTAGAAAGCCGAGAGTGCAAAGGCAAAAAAAAAAAGTTACCAAGCAGGGAAAAAATGCAGAGAATGTATTTTATGAGAGCAGCAGCCAAGAACGCCTAACTGTAGAAGCAACAGATTTCAAAGGATTTTTTTTTAAAAAAAGAAGCATACACACCAGAATATTCCCCTGGGTATGCAGCCCAAGAGAAAACAGATTAGAGAATCCCAATTAACTACTTTTACAGAACTGCAAACTAAAATTTAATGCTCACTTAGAACAGATCCAAATGCTTGAAACACAACAACTACCCTGGATGCAGATGTGGTTTTTTTAAGTAACACAGTAATTTGGGCTATGGTTGTGCTCAAAGTGAAATCATGATTATACAGTAAAACTTTTAGACCAACACATTCTGCACAACAAACGCAGTTATAACAATGTGTTCATTTTGCACCCACCCATGTTTCTAGCAGTAGATTTACAGAAAATGGTCATGAAGTCAGTGACAAACTTTTGATATGTTCTACTAAAAAGTATAATTTTTTTTGCCCACGGAAAACGAAGCATCTATTATCAGGAAGTCCTGACACCAATTTGATTTCTTTAGACAATTTGTCATGTAGCGAAGGGCTGGAAGTTGCTGTATGTTAATACTTCTCCAGTATCTATATTTTTTGCATGCAGAATGTGTCATTAGTTGTCCTTGTGACAACAGAGTGCAAGAGTTTTGGATGGAGTATGTTCCAGCAAGGATGGGGTGGGCCTCACTGCTCAGGATTCAAAGCAGCAGAGTGACAACAAAGAAAAACCATCTCAGACTGGAGATAGGTCCATTACTCCTAGCGAGTAATACTTTGCAGAAATGTCACCTACTTGATGTAAAATAAGTTTCTGGTGGAACATTGAACAACCAGAAATCCAGATGCACACACAACGGTTCTAAAAAGTACTGTTAACATTCTGTGTTTTTGCCAGGGTCAGATGACAGAAGCAAATAAAAAGCTGATTTTCTGTACAGAACCCACTTCTAAAACACACAAGAGTGAAACCTGCATTTTATACGTTCCATAGTATCAGCTTGCTTTATTTCAAAATGAGGTCTGAACATTGATATGGCCAAAAAATACCTCGTTATGTTGTTTATAGAAAGATCCTTCTTTTAATGACCTTTTTGCCCCTGATCAAGTCATATTCCCAAAACTTACATTTTGTTTGGTCAGCACACAAGTAGCAGCAAGCTGCTTAGGGGGAAGAGAAATGTGGGTTCTCCCTCTCCTTTCAGTTAATGGTTTAATTCTCAAATTACACTCATTGCACTCTCCGGCAGTTCTCTCTTACAAGTTGAATTCCACAGAGAGGTGATAAAGCCAGGCCATTACAGATTGGGCACAATCCGAATTAAACTACCTAGAACTAGCTCAAAATAAAAATCCTTGCTTGAGATAAAAATCCTTGTGTCAGAGAACATATAGGGAAAACTGAAATAGAGAATCATGTGAGAAGTGCCCAAAAGATTAAGGCTGATGTCGTTATACTGAAAGAAAGAACAAACACTTTCTCCTGTTTTTTGCATTCCAATAACCACCTTAGGATGATACTCAAAAGATTTTAATGCAAATGAATCCTAACAGTAAAACCAGCAAGGATAATTAAGCACTCTACTGACAAGGAAAATTCTTCTTTAAATAACCTTTCTTACCCAGTAAATCTGCACCTTCATCCACATCTCCAATTAGGCCAGAACCAGCAGATGACAGCTCTTCAAAGAGTGACTCTGTATTACGGTCAAATGCTTTGTTCTCTATGCCTTTGGTAGGAGTGCTATTCAAAGAATTAAAACAAGACATAAAAAAAGCAGAAAAAAAGAAAACCAAAACACAAAACTTTCCCACATTGAAGAAAGTTTCCTCTGTTTTTACCAGTAGTTTATTTTTTAGCCCCCCAAAAACCCCAGAAGTAAAATTTTCAGAAGCTTTCAGTTGGCTTGGAGCCCTAGATTTTATTTTCAAATACTACTTTGGCATCAAGAAGCCAAACTTGAGGTAGCTGCTGATTTTGAGCTGGTCAGGATTTTAATAAATTAAAGGATATCAAGTTCTGGCATATAGAAATTCAGCCCCGTCAGGACTTTGTCTGCCAAAACGCTTAAAGAACAGACAGCTCAGCCAAACTGGAAGTCATTTAATACAACAAGAATGCAAGAGAACCAGACAGAGATCAAAATATTCCTCTGGCCAGAAAGAGGGCTTCTTTCACACGAAGATGTTACGCCATTAACATTCACTATACAAGGTCATTTTTCCCATCTCATCACAAGAATGAAACACGCAGACACATAAATATATTTGAAGGACTTGTGGCTAGACCCTGAATTGTTCAGGGCTTGCCTAGAAGATCAGGCACTCTCCCCGCTACTAAAACAGCCCTTGTTTGGTTTTTATGGGGCTTTAGAGCTTTTGAAAGAAATGTTACCCTTCACAAGCAAAAGCCTGCAAAGAAGCAGACTCAGGCAAAAGCATTCTGCCAACACTGGGATTCCACCATCAGAATCTGATAAATAAATGCTGTAACATTTGCAAAGTCAGTCATAAATCTAGATTTTAAAGATAAGGGTGAAAACACAAGGGCCCAGCTTGGAAACTGCTAGCACCTTGAAACCTTGATCTAGGGAGAAAAGGCCTCTTGGTATAGACCCTTCGCTTGAAATACGGAAAGAATATTTAAGCATTCCTAAATCTGCAGTAATATGAAGTGCCCTGAACATTCATCAGGTGTAGCAACAGAATGAAGAACTGCTGTTGCACTTAAACAGCTGAGGAATTTGGAGAAGTAAGGTCACAGAAGTAGGAGATTCACTATAAAATGCATGACCATGATCTCAGTCTGGTAAAATTTCTAAACAAGTCATGAACTCAAAACTGAAGCCTAGTACCTTCTAAAATTAGTCTTCCTACTCAAATCACAACACACAACTTACCTGGAACCCTTATATCCACTGAGATCTTTATCCATATCCAACTCTGGTGTTGACTCAATGATTGCCTGAACTTCAGATTTTTCTTCATTTTCATTTCCACCTAGGGAAAAGCAGGTGGTATGTCTCCATAAAACAAAAAATCACCGTGACATGTGACATTACCTACATGTAGTTGTTACTAATTAATCACCAAATTAGCAGACTTCCGTTCAAAGATTTATCAAGGTAATTAAATGAGAAGACCTACAGATTTTGACACTCTAGTGCAGATGCTGGAATTTCTAAGTCTCTCCTTAATTTAACTTAAGTCACCCAACGGTAGTTACTTCCCACTATTTCTGCAACCAAAACCAAGCAGATGTCGATCATCTCATGACTTTTTGTGTCTAGATGAGTGCCACTTCTGCTGTTTACACAGAAACATCATAAATAATTCTGATTCTAGAAAAATAAGGACTAAAGCCACCAATAAACAACAGACTTGTATCTCCTACCAGTATTCTGTACTCCTATAAATATTGAGTAAAAAACCATCTCATTTGTAGCACAACAATTAAGATATTTCATAACAGACTAAATATGAGGTCCATAGTAACTATACAGTAAAAAGTTAAAGCAGCTCACCAGTGGACACATTTCTTGTTTCTTGAGCTACCTGTACTTCAATATTCTTGCTTACGTCCAGCTTCTCATTTGGCATATCTGTGTCCTTTGCAAGCCCTTCAACATCTTCCTTTTGTGGAGTTTCAGCAGGCAGTACGGGTACATCTGAAGCAGCTGTGGATGCTGGAGTAGTAGATTTTGAGCCTGCTTGGCTGACATCAGAGAGCTCATCCTAAAATTGAACATTACCATTAAAAAAATGAACACAAATTGGAGTATCATTAGAAGACTTAGGCATATAAACTAAAGAACAAACACCAAAATTACTGTATTTTACTGAAGAATATGCATATGCAAAGAAACAGGAATGGAAAGAATGCTTTAAGCCAGTACTGCTGAATTCATCTTTAGACTATGGCTGTTTCAGTGCTGTTAAGGGGGTTACAGCTACATAAAACATGCCCTTATTTTTAACACTGATGTTTGATCTCCACCGATAATTACAGCCACAACTTTAGGGTGCTTTTCTGTAAATTCTTCCAGACAACAGGCAGCATTCCCATATTAATAATCCTTCTAGCTGCACAATGAACCACTGAATCTTCCCAAAGCCCCAAGTACGGCTATTAATCCAGCCGTTGGACTCAAGATGATGATCATTACTCAGGCAGGGCTGCATCAGGCTCGGTGTTCGAGGGCAGGCTAGACTGTGTCTGATACAACTGGAGGCTACCTGATGGTACCAACAGCCCTTTTCTGGACCTTGACTCCTTTCATTCACATTTCACTCCTCGTTCAAGACCAGAGCTGTAGCAGTATCCAGACATCTTAACTATGACTAAAATAGCTCACAACAGTGAACAAGATCTCACTGCAGATATGAAAACAAATTGATCTGTTTAGGCCAATATTTTCTAGCTTGCTGCATTAGAGGAATGTCCTTGGGAAAAATCAAGATGGAACACAGAGGCTGGTATGTGCAAAACGAAGGCAGGATGATAAGTTTTGACAAAAAGTTCTTTTAGGGTTTTGATTGGTAATCAGAGGTGAAAGCAAGGCTCCTAGACCAGTCTGTGACATTTAGAGAGAACATGTCTGTTAGCTCAGGAAACCTAAACTTGCCGAGAAAGCAGCAAGTTTAGATTTTGTGTAGCATGAATTCATTGTACGGCTAGCATCCCTTTTCAAGAAGGAATGAGACTGAATTTAAGGTTATTTAAAAAAAAACAAACAAGAGAGACCTGCATATAGACACACATTCTCTCCTTTGTACTTAGTGTAAGATTACTAAGAATTGTAATGTCTAAATTTTTACTTTCGGAACTTCCTGGAAAGATAAGATTTTAATTTGGTGGGGGGGGAGGGAGCAAAACACATTTATATATATCAGCATAACTCTAACGCTTGCATCCTATAGTGACATTCCCACATGGAATTTCCAAGCCCTAGAAACCAAATTCAGCACTTTCATGACCTGCCTATTGATTACCTCCAGTTTTCATCCTTTTTTAGTACATTCCAAAATAACCAGTTATTAATATTTGACATTCTGACAAAATTATTCAGAAATACAGTCAACTAGCAGACATCTCTAAAGGAGTAAAACACACACACTTACCCATATAGTTATACAAGGCAACAAAACCAACATATGAAAAGGTTATGAGAGATACATTGTGTCTGTTAAAAAAAAGGAAAGCTACACAATTTAGCCAACTGCCTTTTGAATTGGTGAAGTTCAGCTGCTGGATAACGATTCATACTTCAGCAGGCAGACACAGAAGGGAGGAAATGGTACCCCTTACCACGGGAATCCGGAGTTCACACAAACAGGGAATAAAACCTCAACAGAGCTGTTGGCTCTGTTCAAACATTTCTACATCTTTGTATTCCAAAAGCATCCGCTAACTGATGCGGCACAGACTGATGACTGACTTCCACGCACAAAGCTCAAGAAAAACAGCTTGATAGCGCAAGAGAAAACAGTGAAGAGAATGGTCCTTTCCTTAAAGGAATTTCAAATAATCCCATCTATTTTATATTTCTGAACTCATTATCTACTGTATTTTTTTACCTAACTCTTGGAAACTATACTGATTAAACTATCATGAATGTTTCTTCTAGAACTAAAGAAAATGAAATGCAATTCCATTAAGTGACAATGAATTAATCAAAATATCTCAAAGCCTAAGCATTTGAAAGTCAGTGCTGTGTTGACTTGGCAAATTTGACTTTTTTTGACAATGCTGCCAAAAGACTTTTCCTGAAAAAAATTAGTTTAAAAATTAGATAATTAAGTCTGAAGTAGTAGCTCATCTGCAATGTTTTGCAAAAATAAGCAGAAGAGAACACATAGTACATAATCATATGTTGTCTTACAGCAATACCCCGCAATGTCACTGCTGTACAAGCTACAGGATACCCAGTCTTTTCAGTCTGTGTTTCTCCCTGACACCTACTCTTTGTGATACTTTTAGAGGAAACACTGACCATTAATGAAATGCTCATGCATGAATGAAAAACAGATGCCTGAAAGCAGCAGAATCTTACTTGTGCCTTGTACTTGACATTAAAAGCAGAGGACATAAAAGTATTAGAGAAAAAAAGTTTCAAATTCTGGTTATGACTTCAATATATCATATTATTCTACATGTTCACTTCAGAAGTACTTTACATTCACAGCTAAAAAGTGAAGGTGCTGCTTTGGACCCGAGGACTTTATTTGGATTAAAGAGGTTTGAAAAAATTACAGTCTGTGCTGCTTTGTAAATTCTCTTTTAGCAGCTCATTATTTTTAGAGCTATACCAAGAAGCCTATTTTGACAACATATAGTAACCAATATAATTTTCTGAGGGGACAGGATGGGATTAGAAACTTCCCTTTATACCTCATCTCCACCTTACTTTTAGCCATAACTTTTAAGTTTCATTTCAGTCAGCTCTCCTAAAGTCTGTCAGTTTATTGATGTTAACCGGCATAGGACAAAGGGAAGAAGACAAATTTAAGATCCAAAAATGGTGCTAGCCAAGAGTTTAAGTGACAAATTTTTAGACCCAAACTCCTGTTGTCACTTTCCTACATTTATAATTAACCATTACTTACACTTCCCATTATCTCCATGTGACCTCTAGGCAAAAAGCCAAAATCTGGGTTCCAATAATGCCTGGACAGTTTTTTAATTCTAATCAGTTTAATATTCCCCTGCTAGGTATTAAGTTCACTTTGGAGGAAATTCCCCTCAGCTGTCTGCCTTTGCAGAAATAACAGTGCATCCATAGTCTTTCAAAAAAATCCCCTCATCAACATAAAGATATAGGGGAGCTTTACACATTCTGGAGTTCCTCACCCTGCAGATCCCCCTCCCGCTGGGCTCTTAGTGCACCCTAACCCTGACTGCCAGATTCATCACGCTCCAAACCACTCCCCCATTCTTCCATTTCTGCAGCTTGTTCTATGCCACCCTCTCACTGTTGGAACACAGAACAATTGCAGGAATTATACCAAAGCTACATGTAAGGGAAATTGTAATCACAGGCTAATTTAGGAAAGTTAGGTCATTCTCAACGCTGTGGCATACCTTCACCATACACCTGATAGTAGGCAGAGCCTGCGTTAAGAGTACTGCCTGTGTAGTAATCAAAGCTTTCCTTCTAAAAGGACATTAAACCGGCAGACCTGTTTACATTATCTCATTACATATCTAATATATAATGAACAAGTGAGTGACCTTTGGAAAGGGTCCTTAGTCAGAAAGAAGAAAACCACTCCTGTGAGTAAGAGGAGACCTAGCCATTTGGAAAATGCAACCCAAACTCCGTTTCTTTCAGTGATTAAGTTCCCTGAAAGCTCCTTTGTGTAAGCAACATACTTGATTTACACAAAGATGGTTTAGGGTTTTCCCTCCTCCCCTTCGATTTCCTTATTCTCCCCTCTAAGGAGCTACAACCTGTTTACGGGAGTTTCTCCTAACGCACAAGGCAGCCAAGCTGAGCGCTCACCTTTAGGCTTGTGTGGGACCGTGGCTGGCTTAGCTCGTGGAATTTCCAGTGCTCTGACCCAGGCGTTTCCCCCGCTTCTCTCTGAGTTTCAGGCGTAAGCAGCGCATCTCCTGGCGGTAATGGGAAGATGCCCAGTGATATCGGACGCTCCTTTCTGTTTGAAAGAGAGACAGGCTTCATCAGCCATTTCAGATGTCACACCATTTATTTTCCTGTACGCCTTTGAAATCAGCAGGGAAGTGGTAAAATCATAGGTTCAAACATTCATACGCTATGCTCTATTAAATATGCCATGTAGCATATGCAGTTTGTATTACAGCACATAATTCCTCATTTCACATTATTTAATTGTAAATAGTCTATTTCATGGCTTTAGGCAGCAGTTATTGATTGCACCAAAGCTAATCTATAGTAAACAAATTTTACAGCAGTCAAACAGGATTATATGATGAAAGTGTTTCCTTATTTTAGATTAAATTAGTTCTCAGCAACCACTCTTAAAAATACCAGTTTGCACTTTATTTTTGCAAGATACAGTACCCCGTAACTTCTACAACAGCCAAGAGCTAAGTCATTAACTGAAGCATTTGGGAAAGTGGTAAACCATCAGCTTAAAGTTCAGCTCTTCTCAAAATTGATGGTATTTTTCTTCTGAAGATCACAGGAATTACACGGATATGTATAGCTGAAAAAAACTGGGTCAAGGAATTAGCGATGTTAAAACTAGCCCAGCCAGACTGCTCAGTTTTAACCAAGATCAGTTCAACACTCTACTTCACCCTAAAGCTGCACAAAAGCTTGCACCAGAAAGGCAAATGACTTAATCCCAACTCTTCACTGTCTTTATCACTTCTCCATGGCAAACAATGTTGGGAAATTCCAAAGCTTCGTATTAAAAAAAAAAAAAAAAAAAATCCCCAAGTCAATCTTGCTGTCAGTAGTGTGATCAGTGAACAAAAAGATTAATTCTTCCTGCTACCAAGAGACAAAAACATTGTGTAGAACGCAATTCATAGGATGCTATGGCCAGCCCTGAATAGGAAAAATATCAGCCAGGCATAGAATTGAGATAAAGCAAAGTATTTGTTCAGTCAGAACAATGAGATGCAGAAAAAAGGACTGTGATCAACTAGCACAGCTTTAAGTATACTAAAGACAGAAGAAAAAAGTGTGCAAAAGTAATGGCAGAAAATTACGCTTCTTGAGAAAGCCTTGCCTGTGAGTACCCCTGCAGAGACAATGCAGACAAAATATTGAGATTTGAGAGATCTCCCATTTTAGCATTATAAAAAGTCAAATCTCAACCATAAATGCTTCCTTTCGCAAGGCATTTCACAAATTAAACATAACCTAGGCAGAATTCTGTGCAGAATTAGTACCTGAATATAAGTTACATGCAAAAATCTGAAAGGGAATGTTGAAAAGCAAAAGGAAAAGCTAAACACTTCCATAAATTTTTGTTTTGGGGTTGTTTCGTTGACTTAGAAGACCAGGTAGTCAAGAAGGGATTGTATTTAGCAATTACATGGTGAATTCCGTTTGGTAAATTTTACATTGCCAAAAAAAGCAATGTTCAAATAGGAAAGAATTTTAATCAGCATGAACCTTTCCAGTACAGGTATCCACAGATGCTCCCTGTCACAAAAACCTTTGCAGCTAATTCTCACATTGCCTGTATCTTGGCCTTTCTCATAAAAATTATTCCAAGTTACGTTGTTAATTCAGAAGTAGCTTAGTTTTAACAGAGCAAAGGAGGGAACAAAGCAAAATCAGTCAGGGTTACAAAATAAAAAGCATCAGATACTCTTCCAGCATCTGCAAATGAACTGTGCTGAGAAGTTGTAATGAAAAATAGCCACAGAACTAAACAGGATTTGCTTCCAACGATTCCTGCTATTGTAAGAGGTTCTGCTTTTCTTTAGATTTCCCACAACTCCAATGTGTGTGGGGAACAAAAGACACACCACACAAGCTTAGATGATGTCAAAAGACAGACGGAAACCATTCCATTGGTTAAGAAGTCCAGCAACAAAAAAAGGAAAAAAAAAAAAAGCAGCCCTTTGGTGGGAAAGCGAGCGGGTGATAACGCACACATTGTGAAGGGCCCTTCGCTTTGGGCAACGCCTCCCGGAGCAATGGTTCAGAGCAGGAGGATTTGCTTACTTGCAGGATATGCCACAAAGCTTATCTTCTGGGCAATCTTCAGATGAGGGAATTTAAACAAAATGGGTACCAAAAAAGTTCACAACTGACATTTGCTTTTTTGTAGAATAGTTTTAAATAAATTTTTATAATGAACGTGTTTTGATGTGCTAAAACACGGTTTGGGTGCACTGCAAGACTACACCGTAAACAGTTTGAAAATGGGGCTTATTTTGGAAATGAATGTTATTATGTGCATTTCTGCATCAAAATAAACTAGCTGATTAGACGGAAACAATTTCAACTTATTCACTGGTTGTTGACTAGAAAGCAAAGAACCCCTTCTACTCCCCCAGTGTCCAAGAAATATCTGAAAATACGACAGTGAGCAGAAGGCAGGCACGTGTTTTAAAAGCCTCAAATAATATTCTGAAGTGATGTACTGAAGCATTTACAGGAACCTTTAGGATAAGCAACCAGATGCTCTGTTCTAAAATCCGACTAGTATTAAAAAAATAGAAGCAGTTCTTCTACAATTAGATTCCGTCATCCTATATTTTTATCTTTTTTAAATGAATAGAAGACGAAGGAACTGAGTTCCGATTCCTGTAAAGCCTAAAACTAATGACTAGGGGTGGGAAAAAGCATAGCTTCACCAAACCCCTCAAATCCATTACATATTCTCCAGGGGAGCAAAGCACATTAAAAAAAGTCTATTTCTTAAACCATCCAAATACTTAAATATAAAAAACCTAATAGAAGTTACTGAACATTAAGCTCAATATTTTGCTTTGTTTTTTAGAGTTGGGGTTATATGGATTTGGTCTGTCCGTCGTGTCTGTCCCCCCCCTTTAAGCAAGCACAACCTTACTAACTAGATCAGTCTATAGAGAGTGTCCTGGTTTACACTTTAAATTTATTTTATTTCTTTGTATTTAAGTATTCATACATATTTATTATCAGTTATTAATAATTGGTATTTCTTTTATCTATTGATTGGCTTTAAACCTTTGGAACAACCCTTCTGTGCTCAGCAACCCAAGTTAAAAACGTGCTACCGTAGAAAGTCTACATGCACCACATATTAAGGTATTAAGACTGTTTTCCAACGTTTTTTTCCTTTTTTACATAAAGTTTACTATTAAATTTACAACCACCATTAAAGTATGTCAAGTTTTCAGGTCAGAAAGCTATATTTTAAAACTTTTCCAGCTGTTTTCCTTTTGTAATTACAGTACTAAAACATGTCAAGATGACTTTTGGTCACAATATTCTAATGCATCTCTGCTACTGCTCCAGGCAACTAGGACAAACGGAACGTAACTTGAGGGGGGACAGAGAGTTGGCAGCTTGCCATACAAGTACAGAAAAAGAGGAGAGGATAACATTTGGCTGAACAATAGTGAATAGGCTTTAAGAGCTCTAATGCTTAAATAATGAAAGATTTTTTCCCACCAATAATCAGATTTTTTTTTTTTAAATAATGTGATAATTAATTACTGTGCTTTTGAGCAGATCATCAATTAACTGGTATTACATAATTCTTCTGATTTAAAAAAAAAGTAAGATTTAATAGTACAAGGCCTCAGACTGCTTACATTTATGGCTACACAAGACCAGCCAAGTACCTGGCAATACATTGAACATCAGCTTTATCCGTGACATTACTACCACAGCTTTTTTTTTTCTTGCAGGTTACAATAAACCAAAGTCATAGCTTTCTAAAAAAAAAAAAAAATAAAAAAAATAAAAATACATAAACTGACCGTGTACTTGCTTAAATAAAAGGCAATGAAATTTGAGTGAATAAAAAAAATACTGCCATATCCCAGTCCATAAATATTATGTTTGCAAAAGAATTTGAAACACATACATCATTTACATCTCTAATTTACCCTTGCTCTTTCTCTTTGAAAGGAAAACGGAAAGTAGAGAAAAAGGAAGAGTGCGTGAAGCCAAGGTTCAGTAGGTCAGAGTACCTGAGTATCCTTGGTAGGTTCTGCGTCAGAGCTGGCACACCAGTGGAAATAGAAAAGTGCACAAGCAGCAAAACAGAGAGAGATACCAAGATAGCCGAGTTAATGACCACCGCCCCGCCAACGAAGCCAAACACAAATAGCAGCATGCATCCAGGATTCATGGCGCTGTGCTGGCATGGTGAAACACCGGAACCAAGAAGGCTACACAGGGGCCGAGGGTGTATCTTTGTAGGCAAAGTCTGTCATTCAGCCGCTGCCACAAAAACAATGCCATCAGCAGCAGCTTTCCACTCTTCTGCAGCAGCTCCAGAGCAATGACATCACCGCTCTCCTCCCCCTCGCGCCGGGAGCCGCCGGGCTCCTCGCAGCATCTATGCAGCAAGGCAGAGACACGGCCAGCCCCGGAGTTATCCTCCCCTCCTTCCACGCAGAGTTCATAGGCTAGAAAGCTTCAAAATCTGCATAATATATTCACATCAAGCCCTTAGAACAAATGGGTACCACGATACGCACCTTCACCAACCCGCACACAAAGCCGTGGCAAGATACCAATTATTTTGGGACAGCTGCTGACATTTTCCCTGCCTACCCGAATGCAAACACTCAAAAAAGCTGAAATTGTTTAAGGCTAATGTACCAAGTGTATCTCCACGTTTAGCAGTACAACAGCAAAAGCCTCTTTCTACTGATTTCTACACTATTCTCTTACCGCATTCCAATCATACAACAAATCTTTCCGATTCAGCCAAACTGTTGTTGTAGGATTAAAGAACAAAGTCTTGCAAACACAAATGAATGGATTTTCTTTTTTTTCCTTTCATTTCAGGGTGAGAGCGTAATAAATAGCTTACCTAATTCTACTGTGTGTTGTGGATTCTAGCTGATCACCCCCTGTTAGCTGATGAAGTTTGGTTCTTTCCAAGTGCTCCATATAATTGTGAATCATCTGTTTAAAATGACAGAGAAACAAGAAATATTTAATAACATTTCCTTTTACTACAGCTGCATAATTCTTGGCCAATACAATATAATCTTCCCCTGTAATGCTAAAAATTAGCATTCAGAAACATTAAAGAAATAGATAAAGGAAGAAGCAAAATTACAGCGTGTAAAACCACAAACCAGAAGAGAAGCCCCTAATGAATTAAAAAACTGGAGAACTTACTTGTGCATTCATGCACAGGAAACATGCTAAGGGCACATAAAGTGCATATGATATTACAAACAAGAGTTCTGAAGAGAAGTGCCATGTTCAAATCCATTTCAGAGGCTCTTTAAGACCTCTATGTCCAACAGATATAAAATGTACTATATGACACAATACATTTCACTATAGCCTAACTGCAAAGAACTGCAAAGGTCAAACAATGTGCACCTCAAATATTAAACAAGCTGAAACTACAAACTAAAAATCAGGTTATTTCCACAGACAGAAATACAAGGTCAGCATCCCTTCTCTTTTTTCTTTCAGTATCCAAATAAGTTTAAGTTCACTTATAGAGAATACAGAAAGCTTTGGTTTTAAATGATCTAGACTGACATCTCATAACAAGGACAGAGTGCCTGTGGATTTTTGGCACTCGAGAAGAGCTTTACTTGCTTGCTGTTTCTTTTAAGAGACACAGCCACAGGCCAACGTGCTGACTTCTGCTGTCATGACTTATTTAATGAACCTTGATTGCAATCAGCCAAAGGATGTTAATACCAGATATAACTGATCCAGGACGTGCATGGGGAGAAGTAACAGGTATCGCTGCATCACTGCAGAAGGTTAATTTGGACATAGAGCTTTGAAATGAAAACTGGGAAAGCCTGAAGAGAAGCCTACATGACATTTGGTATTTTTAGCATTTCTGCACTCACATTCAAAGATGAATAGGGCACTCAGAACAAAAAAAAAAAAAAAAAAATGGGGAGAACGAAATCATAGGTCTACTGCAGAAGAATTTAGTGCACTTTTTTCCTGAGACATATTCAGGTCACATCTCAAAGGCTTCCTCTAGAAAAAAAACCAACCTATTCTACAAAACCGTAATTTCTTCTGCTATTCTAGAAAGGGTATACACACACTTTTAGAATAGTGTTAACAGGCATTTGTACAACTAATACTACATGAACTTTTCTTTGGGGGGCATTTGCATACATTAGGACTAAATTCAGCAGGACCTGGAAACATACATCTATGTGTTACTTTTAAGTCAGAGCTGATGGGCCCAAGACACAGTAAGCTTGACCTTGAGAGGCTGCTAACCGGTTAGTACCAGCTTCTCCACAACCACTGCTTGCCAGCATTAGCTATAGATGAACATACATTCTTAGTCTGAGATTATTTTTTTTTTTAAAGCAAACTGGCTTAAGATAGCCTGACTGATGGATATTCTATACATCAGTAACTTACATGGTAAATATTGGTTACATACAGATCCTGGTTTTCCCAGCATTCATCTGAACTAATTAATATAAGTCAAACCAGAAAAAAAATCCCATGCTATTTTTAGAGAAACATTATATAATGTACTTTTAACTGCTGTCAAAAGCTTTTTATCCTCCAAATATAAAAGCAGTGTTTTACTAGGACCATCTCATTTTCTTTCTGATTTTTTTAATGCTTGCTCATACACAGCAGCAATCAAAAGAATTGAAAGCTCCACCTTCAACTATTCACATTGCTTGGTTTTTCTGTTTCCACCAAGCAACCAAAATTAGGTGTTCCAATGGTTCCTGTGCATACACAATCACAAGTTTATTATAATCCAAATTAATTTAGAAATTCCAGGGGAAAAAAAAAACAATGCATAACTTTGAAATGCACCCTCGACCATTCTGTATTCTGTTCATGTATTCCCTCATCATGGGAGGGAGCTATTAATGAACAGAAGCTGACCAACCTGCAAACACTACCATTTGCAGCACACCAATTGGTTTCCCTAAGTAAAATTTTAAACAGAACATCTGTGGTGCTTTTTAGCTAGTGAACAGAAGCTGGGTAACTAGTACCTTTCCAGGGAACAGCTAACACATGGGGAAAAAAGAGCAGGGTCAGTAAAACCTGCACAACTTTTGTGTTTTGCAAAATACGTGGTTTAACCTACTTTCTTCCCTCCCCTCAGTCTATTCTTTTGTTTACTGAAATGTCTCATCACATTTATTACCCACATGCAGAGACTAGAGGGCAGGTCAATTGTTCTGCAGATGAAAATACTGCTGATGGTAAAACAAGCAAATCTGAAGGTCACATACTTCAGCATAAAGCGCATAAGCTATAGGAACACAAAAATGGGATGAAAAACCAAATGGGAGCATCGTGTGCAGTGCAGCATGCCAATCTCTCCACAGATCCAGGCTATACGTGCCCCAGTGGTGTCCCAAAAAAATCAGAAAGACAGTGGTACCGCCACGTAAAGTCCACGCACTGCTTCAATCCAGGGTCCCAAGGATAAAAGCTGACAGTACTGGAATATTGCCCACAAGCAGTGAAGTTCCTCACCCTCCCTCCCTGTGGGACAGGGATGGTGATGGGGGGCGGGGAGGGGACACGACTACACAGCTGGTGCTGTACAGTCATGAGACACAGCACAGCATATGGATTCTCAACTTCTAGAAATCAGTTAACGAAAACATTGAAATAAAAAAATTAAATACTGAAACTTGGAGGGAAGTTAGCTCACTAACTGCTCTTCTACAACATTTTGAAGACTCCCTCCAAAACCACTGGGATTTGAACCAGATGACCTCCAGAGGCTCTTCTGAATTTAAATTACTCTAAGTCTCAACATATCCTTGAAGTGCCACAGTGATCAAGAAAAAAAGTCTAATGAATTAAAACATTAGAAACCTCAAGTGCTCAAAATTTGATCAAAAGTTTTGCTGTTTTGAGATTTCTCTGTTATCCAAAGAAAAAAAAAATAATATAACTGACGATTTAGAAATTGATATAAATGGAGTAATTGCTCTCCACTCAGCATGATTCTTACTGAAGTTACAGCAAAGGACAGATAATAAAGATAAAAAAGACTACATCTACTACCCTTCTCTTCAATAAGAGTTGCAGTCAATATTTAATCATCCATAACCTTTTACTACTGACAGCTCACCTCACTGCCCCTGAAGTCTGCAAGTATTCTGAATACAACCAGTTGTTCCAAGGAAGATATCATAAACACTGACCACTTCATCACTGTTGTAATTAAATATATTGCTCAATTACCATTAGTTGAGGGGATTAAAGATAAACTCAGATCTTGGAAGAATTACCTGACGTAGTTAACAGCATTTCACAATTCATTTGAATTGCTAGCTCATTTTGGGGCACATCATGTAAAAACTGACTTTAATGAGCTTTTGAAGCCATTACAGCGTGAATATGAAAGTCACTCCCTTCGAATGCAAGGGACAGCAATGCAATGTCTTTCCGTTTCTGAAAACACTCAGATTGGTTTCCTCATACAGCACGTGACAAGTTCTGCAACTGTAGAACGCGTTACAGGTTTTTCTAATCTTAAGCTTCAGCATTCAGTGAAAGACAACGAACACCCTGTCACTCGTTCCTATTCCTACCCTTACAAATACAACCGCTCCCAACGTACGCAAGCCTGATACTTTCTTTGTCACAAACATTTAAATGTGGATATACCACGTTCTGGTTATTGTTACCTGCACCTTTTGCTTAACCAGGTTGAGAGCATCTCCTTTATACCTTCCTTTCTGTTTCTCTCCTCCTTCCTTTCTGTGTCAATGCTTTAACTCCCCCAGGACAGGTTTTAGTAATTCTTTCACTGTCAGACCAGGCTCTGTGCTACAGCCCTGGCTGTTCATCCTGCAGCTCCAATCAGGTTTGGCACAAGCAGCTCCTCCCTTTGGGACTGTACGACCAACTGTGTATATATAGATCTTTCTGTGTCCCACATAATCTAGATTTATTAAGGTAATAGACATTTCTAGAATCTCCTTGATTCAGTACAAAAGTCCTAAACAGATTTCCATGTAACTACCTTTTACATTTAAGGATTTGTGGTGAGCTTGTCACCTAAGTAAAAGCATCATTCCCACTGGTGAGCTTGATGCATCTTTATCCACGCATAAGATTACGTTGCTGGCAGATACGATGGTACATAAAGATGTTAAATCCAGGCTTTTTACATCAAGCTGCTAATGCCTGGTGTAAGGCTTTAGAAAAACTATTTGCTTGAGCAGATATCTAAAGTTTAATCTCAAAACCTGGTACCCATTCTTAACCACAACTGTAATTTGACATCTCCACTTAGCCTTCTCTTCCTGCTTCCCTA
>NW_009259586.1:5364512-5386333 GCF_000687185.1 Egretta garzetta
GGTAAAAAAAAAACCTTCCTTAAAAAGGGGGAAAAAAAAAAAAAAAAAAAAGGTTTATTTTGGAAATCTGTGCAGAGAAGTGCCACAGGTATTAACCAGCTCTCAAGCAGATGCTAAAGCATTGCTTTCCCTCAGTTTCCCAACAGAGTAGTAAATGTAAAACAGTCTGCAGCCAGGCCTTTAGAAAGCCAGTGCCATAGTTATGAAGTGTGCCCCATTAACTATGCAGAAAAAGAAAGTAAGACCCTTTACCTCCTACTCAGGGGGTTTGCTCTGAAAGAATCACTAGCAGCAGCGCGTCATCTCTTTGCAGCAAAGGCAAAGAGCACCAGCAGGTATGTGCACAAGACAAGACTACTGTTAGACAGTTAATACAAGAAGTAAATTTTCTATTAAACAGAATAGTGTTTGGGATAAAAACTATAACCAAGTAATAAAATTCCCTTCTGAGTCTACAGAGCAAAGGTCCAAAGATTTTTGGATTACACCACTGTCAACCATTCAACTTTCCAGCATACTGCCCTTGTGGCTGTACAATCATTTCCTGCATCTGGTCCTTTACAGCCAGGGAAAGATGGAAAAGAGACTTTGCATAGTTAAATTCCAGAAGTCCAGATTCAGGAATTCCCGCATGCTGCTCTATTGCTGATCTGTTCTGAGCATTGAAACAGAGCAAGATGAGGACAAGATCAAAATATGCTGAAAACAGAGGAAATGTAAGGGACCAGAGCATGTTAACTAAGCAGGGAATCATGACATGGATGTCAGAACACGTTCAAGGCTGCATTCACACATTATGTTCTGACTGAACACTTTATCTTCTCTGCTACCTGCTACAAATGCCCAGCTACACTCCACCTTCCAACCTACCAACCCAACTGCTCAGGTTATCATACCCTAACCTGTTTAAAATCAAGTCAGTTAGCTCAGCACAGACTTATCAGGGGAGGAAGCTTAAGGGGATATATTCCCCTTGCACTCATTAGCTCATCTCCTGCTCTATAGAGAGCAGCAAGAAAGACAGAGGCTAATTTGACAGAATGATGAAGAAGGCAAAAGCCTCTTCCCAGAGGTTTAAGAAGCCAAGGCAGCCCTGCTCTCTCTGCAGCTGCAGACACCTTGTTGCTAGGGCAGGCTGGTGCCCTGGAGCTGCAATGCAGAGCCCGGCTCCGGCAGGCTGAGCTCCAAGGAGCACTCCCAGCACTCAGCGCACACTGCGGGAGAGGGATTCAGTTCTCTGGTTTGCATCGCTGGTGTAACTTCCCACGGCTTAATCAGTTTAAGTAGATTTTGGTCCATTTTGACTGAAACTGTTTAGGTGGAACTCCAGTGAGCTGCTGAGCCAGCGAGCTTGCTGGGCAGTGATCTCCAGCAAAGAGGCAGCCTCAAGCAGGTAGGGTTAGTGCTGGAAGAGGACATGGTTACAGAGCCTCAGTGGAGTCAAGAGTTGGAAGAGAAAGACATCCAAGCCTGCAATACTAAGCCGTGAATTAAAGAATAAGGGGGGAAAGGGGGGAAGCAAATACCGAAGACAGGCAGAATAGAGAAAAATTGCTAGAAATTAAGATTGCAGAAAATGCAGTCAAGTCACATCTTTAATGCGACACCTGTCAAAGTAATCACTGCCAACATCTTAGAGCTAAAAAAAAAAAAAATAAAAAAATCTTTCTAATGCTCTGTTCATTATTTGGTCAACTGAAAGAAAAACAATTGCCATTTCAGTAAGTACCAAAGATGGATCGCTTGCAAGGACAATGGTGAGACTAATTCAGAAGGAAAAATGTATTCCTTCCTAGAAAAACATCAAAGTAAGAAAAGTTTCAGAAAGAAGTATTGTGACAGAAGTATTTAAGTCAATAAACTTAATGCTTAAAGTAGGTTGGATATTTGCCAAAGTATCTTGCATTAAACGAAAAAAATTACTACACAGACCTAAACCACTAGAATTTGTTGGGAGAAAGGGAAGCAGAAAATCACAAAGGGGATGGGGGAAGACGGGCACTAGGATCAGACAACCCTTTCCACTCCCCAGGGATTTCAGTCTGACTCAAACACAGACCAGATACCAGCATTGAAATGCTGGCCTGGGACAGTCTGTGACTACAGTACATCGGGAAGTCTGTACTTTGAGAGGTTGACAAGGGTCTCTCTACTTGTGCTCAAAAAAGTCTTTGCAAGCGAAGGTAAGGAGTACCTCATTAACTCCCTGAGGTCAGTCACACAGTTGTTAAAAGGGCTTGCAACCTTTTATAAAGAAACACACTCCTGGTAGCTATTCTTTGCCCTTAGTTCCCAGCCCAGAACGGAGCTTTCACAGCCCACAAACCCATTACCCCATCGACTCTGTGTCCTATCCTGAATATACCGTTGCATTTC
Organism: Egretta garzetta; assembly: GCF_000687185.1. Classification (NCBI taxonomy): domain Eukaryota; kingdom Metazoa; phylum Chordata; class Aves; order Pelecaniformes; family Ardeidae; genus Egretta; species Egretta garzetta. The sequence goes on from NW_009259586.1 coordinate 5,366,889, forward strand.
AGCAGCTGCCAGCTGGTGAGCTGAGTTTTGGGTACTCTAGTAATGGGTACATCCACCTGTCACCTAAAGACAGAGATCAAAATCTTCACAGACAAAATGAGAGACAACCTAAGGTAAAGGTTTTTTGTTTTAGAAGCTACATAATAAAGTGAGAGAGGTGAAACAAAAAAAAAAAGCTGAGACTGGAAAACAAAGAAAGAAGGAAGTAAACGTGCTGAAAGGAAAGGGCATAGAAAACACAAGGCCTGATTTTAGGAGCACAGACGTATGAATATACCATGTTCCATTACAACTTATTTCTTTACGAAGAAAGGAGTCAGCTCAGTAATAATAAAGCCCAAGGAAACACCTCTCCCTACACCAAAGAAAGTGAATTTAAGATGTAAAAGCATTTAATAAATTGGAATCAAACCAGCAGAGGTTGTTGTCCATTTTGGAGCAAAACCTACGTAAAAAGATATTCAGAACATTTCATTAGCATTTCACTGAATTAATGGTGCCCAATACATTTAGTTATCTTGAACTCTGCAAAACAGGATTCAATAAAAACCTGTGTCATTTCTGTTGTGATAGTACCCATAGGTTCTAACTAGAGCAAACCAAAACTTTGCAAGCACACAGTACTCTGAAGTACTTCCAATCCTAAAAGATGTAAAACTTAAGTGGGCAGCATTAGGCTTTGTCACTTCTCATTTTACTTAAGTTTCCAGTTTTCAACAGATGCAGCGTTCTAAAGAAACTACTGAGTAACAAACATGATCTTAAATACATTAGGATTTCAGTAAATATATGAATATTTTTGAAAGCTGCATAAATCCTGTCACGCAATACTCAAGAGCTATGTGTTGGTTGTGGTTCCAGGCCATTTTCAGCTGTTGTCAGTACAGCATGCTCATTTTAAGATTGCTACGGAAGTATTAAAGGCAACCAAATCAGTCATCTGTATTTGCTTTCTCTCTCCCCACATGTGGTCTTTTGAAGTAGGAACAGACAGTATTGCATTCCCCACTGTCAGCGATGATCTAAAACCAGCTATTTGACCTTTGAAACAAAGGCAAAGCAATCAGAGTAAGGAGAACTGTGCTCAATATTGGCGCTTCAGATTAATCAGAATTATTCAGAAAACCTAGTTACTAGTTAGGCAGTAAGCACCCCTGCATGGGAAAGACAACCTGCTGCTAAAAATCAAAGCACCACAAGTCCCTTTATGCTCTAGAACCAACTTAAAAAGTGTGGCTCATTTATTTAGTTTAACAAAGTCAAACTTGTCCCATCTTCATTAGCAAATACTGTTTTCAATAGCTATCAATAAGTATGGTGGGGACTTTTTAATCATGGCTCTCAGCAGGAGGCCAATTTTTTTATGGTCTTTGTTCCTTCAATGGTACAAGGAAAACCAACATAGAGAACTTCTGGAAAGAGCATTGACATTGCAATTTCACTTCTATTTCTTTGAAGTTTGTTAATGTGCTTTGAAGAATTGTCTCTGAAATATGAAAAAGTGAATTCCTAATTTTTTAAAGGTTACAAATAACTGAGAATGCTGTAAAATCGACAATCATATAATCAAACTAACGTGCAGAACTAGACACTTAGATGTGAGTTAGAAAAACTACGTATCAAGTGAAGCCTGGTTACAACCAACATTACCAATACAAACATCAGTGAACAAATGAAAAAATCCAATAATTTTCCCAGTTGCTCACAACACAAAGTTTTCCATAGATCTACATTTTTACAGATACTCTGAATTCATCTTGACGTAACGACCTACCTCTGTATGTCTTGAATGAAGTGCATTGTATTCTTTCTTGAGCTCTGCCTCCCTCTCCTCAAGTCTGCTAACTGGAAGAAAAATGAAAAAAGGAATTAAAATTAAATTCAGAGTTCTAGTAAATGAGACTGTGACTTGCCTAGGACTAGGCAACCAGATCAGAGATGAGAGTATTCTTAGTACTGAGTAGAGAAGAGCAGGATAAAAAGTATGTTGGTTCCTGTGTTTTTAAACTCCCAGCAGTTGAGCTTCCCGTCACCAGCAGCACAACCTTACTATCTGCAGTCCTCATAAAAAGACCCAAACCTATTTTCCCTAGCTGACTGCTAGTCCAGCGAGAGGGGATTTTTACGTTCAAGGACAGCTTACGGCTCGCACCAATGCAGATTGTTTCACACGTGCACATGGAAAACATAGGAAGAGGCAGAAGCCACATCACACAGCGAGACTCATTGTCAGACAAGAGCTGTGAGCTCCAGTTAAGGCTCTATATTGGTTTCCCAGAATATAACCACACAAAATCTCCAGAGGTGTTTAACCAGGACAAACATAAACAAAGTATTTTTAAGATAGCTTCAAGTCTTATGGTGTGGTACAGAAATTAAGGCTTCTGCTGGCATTCACTCACATTCCACTGAGTATTAAAGCAACAGATTCAGGGGAAGAAAAGATTTGAGTATTTCTGTAGGTATTGCAAGAAATTAAAAATACATCTAGCAGGTTTCATAAAACTTTAGACAATAAGATCATATTAAGAGGAGCTAAGCTGGAACAAACTATGCAATTAATCTGCAGAAAAATGAAGAGAATTCAGAATTTCTTCACACAGCTAATTCCTTCCATTCAAACAGAAAACACTTTTTGCTGCTTAGATGACAATCCCATCTTTTTGTTTAGGTATTTCTGAGCAGGATATTTACAGGACAGAAGCATGTGTTTCAAGTTCTGTAACAGAGTTTCTCTTCTTCCACTTGCCACATATAAATACCCCTGGGAAACTTCAAATTTATAGTTGCTCATCTCCAGAGACTCACTGCCAAACACACATTATCTAAAGAGAAATGCCAGCATCTTCTTTGCCATTTGCACATTTTCGTATTGCCAACTGGGTCTTCTGAAAATCAATTCTCAATATACCATTTCTTTTTGTTCCACATATCTGTATTTTGGCACAGTATTTTATTGTAAGTATGTTTCAATCAAAAAAAAAAAATCTTTGCCAGAGTCAAATGCTGGAACCAAAATACATAATTGTCTGCTCACTCAAATCTGGGTAAACATTCTTAGCTTTTAATCTCATCTTGCTCTTAGGAGAGCATTAAGTTTCTTGATACAACCTTTTGCACTCCATCTATAAATATCTGACCAAAAGTATTAAATTGAATTTTATTTATACTAATGCAAGATTGAACACTTTCATTTCTGCACTGTTATCAGACTGAACAAGAGTTCTGTGGGTCCAACAGCAGCCAGCGAAGTGTTTACAGCACAACATAGATAAAAATAGATTTTACAGCACAATAGATACATAAATATGTATTTTTGACATGTAATGCAAGACACAAATAATACCTAATGAATGGAGGATTTTAGTTTATTATTTTGGGGCAACAGTTGTTTTAAGCCCCCTCATACGTTTAAAGGGAGGTTATATGAAACCTTGCGCCTACCAGAAACGAGTGTCAGAATTTACAGTGATGAAGTGTGATGTGACAAACCAAATTTTATCCACTTAGACTGACGGGTATTCTAGTAGTAGTAGTGACATTTTACAACAGCTGACCATCAGAGACATCCCAGCAGTAACCAGTTGGTAGCTACAAGGCAGAGCTCAGCCGCTTTGGCTGCCCGCACCCCATCCAGCGGCGGCTGCTCGCCTGTGAATCCACCACCTCTTTGCATTACAGTTCCCAGCGTCTCTCCCTTCCCCACAGACCAAGGGCCTGATAACCTTTCCGCTGTGCTAGACCTGCTTTAGGGCAGGCAAATAGCCTGGAAATCAGAAAGTGCAAACTGCATGACTAATTGGCTTCGTGTTCTGTGAAACCCACTCCCTCCCCTAGAAACAGTGTCCAAGCACTGGGCAGCCCCGCCGCAGCCCCGCACCCAGCTGCCTCCCTGCGAAACGCCGCTGCTTCGTACGGGGTGCTGAAGTCGCGGTTCCATGCGGCTTCACCAGGAACCTGCAAAAAAACCCCAAACCACGGCGATGCACCCCGACGATGTTCGGTACGCGCATGTCTACACAGTACAGCCAATGCTGGCTCCTAGAGATTAGTTTTATCTGGTGGATGCTGAGAGAAGTATTTGACACTGTGCATTTAATGAAAATCAACGCTACATTAGGTGTTACAAACACCCTACTTTCTTCATAGCTGTCCATAACCTACCTTCATGAAACCCACAACAGCGTTTCTCACTGTTATGGATATAACAAACACTTTCACTACAGTTGTTCCATAACAAAGCACACCATTTTCTCCTTTTAGGGCTCAATTTCAAGTAGTTCCTTAAGCCAAGTCACAGAAGACAAAAGTACATAGATACAGACGCTGCATAGTCAAGGAGGGTATCTTCATTAAATCTGATAATTATTTTTGTTACATACAAAGGTTAAAAAAAAAAAAAATGTAGGCCCTAGAAGATGTAGTCGACATCCAGCATTTTCTTCTGGAAGTCACTCCCAGCTGTGTAACACATCACAGTCCTACAGCTGGAAGTTTCAGTCATAAGAGGATGTACACGGAGTTTATATACCCCCAGACACCACATTAACAGTCCTCAGAACAGGCTTTTCCAATACCAGCAGGACGATATGCAACACCAGAAGTCTCTTCTACCCAAAACACACCTCCCATCAAAGATAAGATCTTGACAAAACAAGCAACCAATGGATCGTGCTTCCCTTTTCCAATTAAACACTGGAAGAGATCAGATATTCCCTGAGAATCAGAGATCACCACAGACTTGAACACAGAAGATACTTGAACCTACTGAAGAACAACCAGAATTCTGAGGAAGATCACCAGATTCTGGCCCCAAAACCTTGGAGAAACTTAATAAGTCACTATTAAAGGTAGACTCCCATCAGCAGTAATGGGAAACTAAATAGGAGACAAAAAAATGCTTTCCACTGGAATCCAGAAGCACTTTTAAAACCAAACTGTTGCCAGTTCCATTTTACTCCACCAGCACACAAGAGTGGAAGCCTGGCACCACCCTGATTACATCCCCCCAAGAGGAATGGAGCGGGGTGCTGCCCGACGCACGCTGGGTCCACAAAGTGGCAACCAGACACAGTTCCCATCAATACGACTTTTAAGTAACAATAAAAAAAAGCTCCTCTGATATTGCAGTCCAAGACTTTTTTCCACTAACATATCAAATTCTTAATGGGTAAATAATAAAATCAGTTTGATGATATACATCCTAAAAGCAAGATACCCATTGTGTCTGTTGTAAAAGGTCTTTATAAAGCCATTATACCCTCATTACCTCAGGGAAGATATTACATTGCAAGATCATATTGTACAAGCTATTACATGTGCAAAATAAAATACACATCTAAAGTTTCACTACTCATAGTTGCAAGTCTACATGGAAAAATTTTAAAGGTCTTTCAACACCACAAGTATGAGCATAAAATGCAAATACTGTAGTATTTTTAGGCTGATAAGAAAGCATCCCACTGGAACACTACCACAAACTCATACCCAAGGTCCACCTGCAACCTTCTCCAGTACTGTCAATATCCTAACACATTCAATGACCTGAAATACCAATCCTAATCAAAGTTCTATCAAATCAAACCAATCAAACCTAAAAATGGGTGATTAAATATTACAGCAAACTAGAGAGAAGCCTCTGGAGTTTCTGTCTCCTGACAGCATTATGAAGAATTAGGCAGCAAAGCTGCCCACCCTGCCTGTTCAAAAATCAGAGCTTACCTCCCAAGTCTGATGGCTTTTACCAAGTTTGGAACACCCTCCATCTGTATGTTGTCCTCTGCCTCAAACTGCTGATAAGCCTGAGGGGGAGAAAGAGAAACAGACCTGCTAGAATGCCATATCCAACCAGTATGATGCCTTCAAGAGGAATTACAGGTTCCTGCTACACAAGCCAGGACAGAGATCCAGCTCCCTAACAAGCCTTTCCTAGCACTATCTGACAGCTCTCCTCATAGAGCTTTCATCCAGCTCCATTCTTAGAAGCAGGTCCCATACGAAAGTTAAGATACAGATCAAGCATAATCAATCCCATGATCAGGTAGGACCTTATGACCTATTAAGTAGTCACTAATGAGGACACACATCAACCACGGACTGAAACAGGAACTGAGGCTATCAAATAAGTATTTAACCTGAAAGTGCTAAGACCTGGAAACAAGTAAAACAAGTGATAAATTTGACTCCTTGGCAAGACCAACATCTTCAAGTGGCTCTTACTAGTGTGAACTATAGGTCTAGTTCTCAGTTTAAAAAGTAGGGCAGTTTCAATTATGAAGATAACGTAGCTATCAAGAATGCTCTGTTGATAGCAAATATCAATTCATAAAGCTGCATGGTCTTATCCCTAACACTTCTGGACTGTTCAAGTATCCACCATGTCTCAGATCCACAAAAATCACTGTAATTTATCACCACAAACCAACATGAAACTTAAAAAAATCTCCTTAAACGTTCTGCTACAACCATTCAACATAAGGAGCGCCATATGCCAGGATATCCCTCACAAAGGTTGAAATTCAAATGAACAGGGATATATACAAGCCAACTTCTAACCAAAATCAAGTTAAAAATAATTTGAATGTAGTACCAACTTCTTGCCTAGTCTCTGGCCAAAATAGCATTTCACTTTTTGATTGATTGACGACTGTTTTGAAAACAGTGGGATGCTTCATTTATCCATTTGGCTATTGAAGGCAAGTAACTTTTTGAGAAAATCCAACATGAAGTCAGCATGAACACAGAAGCTACAGCAGAAGGGATTTGTTTTTAAAGCCAGATAACCAGTGACAATTCAGGAATGTAAGATTGTAAAAGACATTTAAAGCCATTTTCTCCACTGCTGCAACATTTACAGCAATAGAATTATTATAACAATCAAACTCCAGCACCTAAACCACTAGCACAAGACACTCTCAATTTAAAAAAGTACATGAGCAGTTAATTATATGCCAGTGGATTTCAACCTCCTCTCACCGCTTTTGTTCAGGTATATTAATAGAAGAGTTTAAAGCGGGCCAATCAGTGCTCTAATTTTCTACTCCATTTTATTTTAGCCTCCAGTCTTGTAGCATGACTCGGTGCGATCTCCTGAGCTGCCTGTACCCTCTGCTCCATCTAGTGGACTGCTGATTCCCACACCACCATACAGGACCAGTAGGTACTCCTGGAACTTCACAATGTAACGCAGCCATGAAAGTAACCCAGAAATGCTTTAGTCGGAAACAAAGCCTTCCTTTCTGATACATTTTGATGCTCACACTTCTTACAGAAAGATTCTTCAAGTTTAGTAAATGATACCCGAGGCACAGCACAGGGGAGGGCAGCAGGGGAATCTGCCTTCTAAACAAATCAGTGTAGATGAGAAACAACTGCACTAAGAAAAAAGTAGCAGATAGTAAGCTCCAAATTTGTTAATCGAGAAATACAAGAAGTCAAGCTGTTCTCCTTTGTTGGAAATAAGATTAGTTCTGCTGTTCTCAGTCTTTGAAAAATATGTAGGAACAATCCAGACACCCACCGAACAAAACTCAACCTTTCAACTCCTTTCACGGATCTATTGAAAAGCTTTCTTTCTAAAATGTTTTCTTCTTAGTATAAACACTACAGTTGAGCCATAGCTAGAAATAGCATTACTGACAGATGTATGTCATACCAGCTAAGTTATTCACATCATCATGTGCACAGATACGCAAGTCACAAGTCAAATCTCAAAACAGTGTTGAGCTTCACAGCCTTAAGTTCATATTAGAGTCTCCTTGTTAACTAGACAGGCCCATGTTAAATTGCTGCTGCAGCTCTGTGCGGGTTTATCTCAGCATACTGGATGCCTTCAGACTATACATCACAAGGTCGTCTACCTGGGTGTACGTTACAGTAATACTGGTGTCTGGAGAGCTCAGATGAGAATAAAATACCAAATAACTTAAACATCCTCAGAAGATTCACAACAGAATCTGGACTCGCATTTTCTCTTGAAGCCAGTGAAAGCCACAGTTCTGTTTAGCTTATGCGGAAAACAAATCTGCATGTTTTTAGGTCAGCTTCCAAAACATTTGTCTCATATCCCAAATAAAACCTACCACAAGTAGTATCAATTGCTGCACGATGTCACCTGATGTGGGAAACACAATCATCCCAACAGTTACATCACAACATTTGCAGCTCTGAAGACCAAGAGCTGTTTCTTGGTTTGTTCTGGTGTTAGGGTTTTGGGGTTGGGTTTTTTTGTTTTGTTTTTTTGTTTTGTTTTTTTTTTAACATATGTAGTTTTCCCTAAATATAATCTAACTTGAACACAAATTACAAAGCTAAGGTTTGATAAACTTATGAGTTATGAAAATATATCTGTGCCTTAGTTGTCCTGTCAAATGCTGTATGATACCTTGGTTGTACTTTAGCACTAGGCAGATCTAGAAAAGAAACCAAATCTTTCAACTCCCACAGCCTACCATCTCCATCAGAAAGCACTTCAACCACGCAGACATTGTGTTTTTCAGATTCTCTCGTAAATAAGTTACTCTGAGAAGGATTCCTCCAGAAAGCATACTCCAAAGCTGTTCCATTCCTGTAGTAAGTCAAAATACACTACAGGACAGTGTATTTTGTCCTGTAAGATGACAGGACATCTTATACGCCAAAAAACTTTATTAACTTACAGCCTTTATTACATGAAAAGAAATTACATTCCCAGAGAGGGAGGCAAGGAAGGGAAAGAAATTAAACCTCCTGAGCCCCCACATAATTCAGTGGTGCATCATGTGAGCAGTGCAAGGCACTCACCCCGTTTGGTAACTGGAGACCGAGCAGAATCCAAAGCAGTATCATGTGCCCTGGTGGAGCATTGCAGGACTAGCAAGCTGCATATTGCTATTACAAGTTTTTTTAACAGTTCTAAGTGCCTGGTTCTCCCGACTCAAGGTTGAAATTTGAAACATTCTAATGCTGCAAACTAATTACAAGTGTAGCTAGGGGTCTCACCACAGCAAAAACCTGTAATAATGTGAGAGTCAGTTATATGCAAGCTCTTGTAAGAAATGCTTAAGATTCTATCGAAGACTGGTGTCTGCCTCAGACACATCATTGAAGTGGAAGGGAAGGAGAAGAGAAGAATTTTAAGTGTTAAACTGTTATTTTTTGAACACCTGGCATTTCCACACTTGGTGCATCTCCACAACATTAAGAGGTGCCCTCTGCTGTTGAGAAAAAAAAAAAAAAATCCAGGAAAGCCTAGTCAAATCATAAAACAAAACAAAACAAAAAAAAAAAAAAAAGATTTGCTCACACTCACTAGAAGTTTGCCCAAGACCAACAGCAAGAGCTGCTGAAAACTCTGCCTGTACCAACATCATTCCTAGACAAATCCCCAGGAACTTTGTGATATTTAACTTGCTTTAACTTCCACGAGCCATAGGCCCTTGAGAGCACTGGCTCTGCCTTTCCGCCGTTCCCTGCGCAGGTAATGCTGGCAGCCAACCCACACCAACACGAGGGCAGAGACAAACCATGGGAAGTTACAGAGAAGAGCAGCAGCACAAAATGAGTCGAGGAGACAGACCACAGAGCCACACCACTACAGCACATTCCTGTGCCCAAATATAAGTTGCAAATCCTTGCACCTCTGCTCTCCTCAAAGCAGTTGTAAAGTTTACCAAAATATCCCAGGATGCAACATGTCACACTGTTTTTGGCAGCAAACTTGACTTAGGCAACCACCACAATCCACCAAATACCAGGACCAAGTGCTATCTATCACGCAGCAGTAGTAACGCCATGTATATCTGCCCCCACCATTCAGGATTTCATCATCTACTGTGGCTCACAACCCTCCCAGCAGTGCCACCAGGTCACGCTGTCATCTCCCTCTTGCCATTTCCTCCTGTGAAAGAGCAGAGCACAGTAGTTCACTCATCTAGGAGATTGCAGACAGCAATTGTTTAATTTTGTAATGCAGGGGGGAAAAAAAAAGTCAGTGAGCCACAGGAACTTAGTAACTGTGACACAAAATAAGCTTATTTCACTTCTTTAATTTCAAACGGCAGATTTATTCCAACCCAGCTGGCTGAATATGTGGCTATGAATGTAATCCCACATGATAAATTTAAATGCAAAGAAATATTTCTTTTTCTCTTTAGTGTGATGATCACCAAGTCTTCAAAAACAAGCACTTATAATTCAGGATATAACGAAACTATGGCTTCTTGAGCAACTTTAACTGGTGTGTGCATTTAAGCATGTACAATCATGCTGACCCTACCACGTAACTTAAGAGCTGCCCTCTCCCAGGGCTAGTCTTCACTAAACGCTCAGGGTGGACGGTGTTCAAGAGAATGAGTCAAAACTTAATGGACACAACTTGTTCTCACATATCTTGCTTATTTGAGGAGAAAAAAGCATATAGCACAAGAGCACAAGTAGCACTCTACAAGAACCAAAAAGTCTTCTAGTTAAAGTACTACATGGGACCATGTCTTACCTGTTTTCTATTCTAAGCTATTAATTGTATCATAAACTGATGTTGCTATCTCAGACTCTATACTCCGACACAAAAAAAGAAAAGCCAGGTTTTATTTGCTTACTTATTCTGTGCCAGGCATTTGCAATTCCAATTATCAGTGATAACACTACCAATATTTTGAATGTTAATGTGGTAACAGTTGGCAATACCACTGACTAATTTAGATGTACATGCAGTAATATAGGAAGTAGAAAAGAAAAAGGATTATAGCTAGAAGACTTGTAGCCACATCCAGTGAATTAGTGACATATTGGTATCTCTGGTATCATAGGACATACAAATCACCTTGCCTATAAAACAGAAAACAAGATAACACAGTAGAGTTGGACTACTTCAAGAATATATACACTAGTATGGTTTTTACACCCTAGAAAATTAGATCAGTGAAAGCAGTTCACTTGCATAATATTTGTTAGGTGTTCAACAACTGTGTTTATGCCCCCTTTGATCTTGCTCTGCATGAGCAGCACGTCAAATCTTTGCAACAGTCTTTCATGTTGTCCCAGACAAGTTATCAACCCAAATCAGAAGCAATGTTCAGCACAGCTCTATTGTTTCTCCAAAGTTACATTTTTTGCTATCACAAAAGGTTTTTTTCCCCAGTAAAAATGTTTTGGTACTGTTTAAAAGTCAGTGTTCTAACACCAGAACTTTATGCTGCCATGATAACTTTTTCAACATTCTTTCTTATGGAAAAAGTAGTTCTAGCCAACACCCAGTGGTTCTACTGGAACAATTGAGTTTCTCATGCAAATATTTTCATTAATGTGATATACACACAATGTAATTAAAAGCTTAAAACTGTTTTTGGATTTTTTTTTGAAGGCTTAATATTCAAGGCAAAAACCAAATGTCACACAAACAGATTCACAGAACAATATAAAATGGCATTTTGTACATCAGTAACCAAGTGCAATTTCTAGAAGAGAAACTCCAGGTATAATGCCACATACGTTGCCAGGGATTCAAATTATTTTTCTTTTTTTGTTCAACTATTTTGTACTTGTTATTTTATTAACAGAAAAAGTAATGGCATATATGACATGATGCAATCTTGATGCCGTAATCCTGTTGTCAGAGTACAGGGTTTCCCATTAACAAGTTGTTTGGGCTGTGGGCTTAGAGCACAGGCCCTCTGAAAACAGTGTCCTTTGTTACCATAACAGACCACTCAACTCTGGTTCAATTGTTTTCTTTTCCCCTCTTCTGATGTTTTTAAACACACATACACACACACACACTTCCATTCACAAGAATCATAGCATTTCTGATACAAGTCTCTACCATATGCTTTACAATTACCCATTTTAGCTTGACTTGATCTATAAAGACACGCTCCTGGAAATCAATGATCCTGCTTTTCAGTAGAAAAGACTGCTTGAAGCATTCCTCCATCCCTGTCTGTATGGAATCTGAGAATATTTTAACAGCAATGGACCTGAAGTAGTACATGCCTCTAAGATTTGCCTACAGCTTCCTAAACCATTCGAGTTTCAAAAAGATTCAGCTCTGCATGCCCCCTATGTTCACCTTAACACTACTGTACTAATACTTCTACCTTGCTATAGACTCACTCATGCCAGTGAAAACTAAACTACGGGAAGATTATTACACTTTAAGTTGAAAGAGAGCTGTAACTTGTTGCATTATGGGCAGGAAAGGTGGCTGAGTAGAAATAAAGGAAGAATGAATAATAAAAAGGGGCTATTTTGACAACTGGCACTCTGCTTTTAGAAACTGATCTTATCTCAACCTTATCAGGCTTGATACAGTCTTACTTTACATTTCTGCATGGCCCAGCAATAAGAGCTGTACATTAATCGATAGGCATGCTAGTCTTATGTCAGGAGGAGTTACCTCAGAAGCTTGACAAAGAGTTCAGATTAATTTATACTGATCATTATTTCTACACTGTGCTAAAGAGGTTACATGAAAACAAAAATCATAACCTTTATTACGTGTTTAACAGACTCACAGCAAAAAACCTTAAACCATCATTCAGCAGCATATGCCTTTCATCTTCAATTTAAGACTGCAGGGTGGGGGAGATGACATGAGAAGAAAAGATTTCTGTGGGTCTGAGTATTTTTTAACTTTACCCAACTAGAAGCAGAAAAACTAGTGATAGAGTTTCATTTGAGACTATGTACCCAGATAAGAAGCAGTCCAGCAGAATAAGCTACAATATATTTACATTGTAACTCTCAGTATTTCAGGGAAACTGATCACTGTTATCTTTTTCCAAAACTTACACAAGTTTTCGTAAATTACACAAAACATCTCTGAAAGTGGAAGTGTTCTTCCTTAACCCTTTTCCTATAAAAACTAAATACCTCACAGAAATAAATACTTCAGCAAAAATTATACAAAAGCTAATGAGAATCAGCATCAATGGTATTCTCATCCCAGTAGTGCATCTAAACCCAAAGATTACATTTATTTTTAGCACAGACAACAGTTTAATGGAAGAAAATGAGCTTATTTTATGATGCCTAACAAGGGAATAAGTTCTAAATATCTCCTGAAAAAGTTGCTAAACATGAAAACAGCATGGACTAAAAGGAAAGCAAAACAACAAGTAGGATACCAAAAGAATCAGATTACAAGTCATGAGTTTAGGTCTAATTTGTTTACCTCAATTCTAAGGAAGACAAACTTGCACAAGAGTTAAACCTAGTTATCTGTCAAAATATAGGAATCTGATAGCACAGATATTTAGCATAAGTTTTATCATTTTACAGAATGAAATTTAAAACGCACAAATATCACTTACAGGAAGTGCAATATATTTTACTTACTTTGATCAGCATAGTTTTTTGCTTTTAGTTCAAGCTGTCGAGTTTGTGATTCTAACGCTTCCACTCTGGTCTGTAAGTCCTTTTTCTCTTGTTCTTGAGAATCTTCAAACTCGATGAATTTCTAAACAAAAAGAGTAAAGTTAGACTCAACAATTAATTACAGATATTTTATTTCAAAGCCTGAGCAAAGTTATTTCTCCAAAGAGAAAGAACAGATATAGACTCACCCCTATGTTTGTTTTTAAAAAGACTTTCACTTCAGGCAGCATGTAGGAAATAGCACAGCAGCCCTTCACAGCAAGGAAGGGTGCAAGCAGGTGTCCAGAACAACAGATCTACAGCCCACATTTAAACACGAAGGACACTAACTACTTTAGTCCGGTGTCCGTCAGCCAAGCATCCCACCTAGGCTGCTCTGTGTAATTGCTATCAACTAAGTGCCAACTACTTTAGAGAAGCCTGCTTGGGACTAACATAAACATGAATTATTTCATTCTTTCCTAACTTCACACGCTTGTCTGCCAAGACTGCACGTGAATACAGTCTTGGTATCCTTTGGTTTGACGTAGCATATCTTCACCTGTAAGCCACCAAAGTACAGACGCTGCAGTAGGGACACGCCAGCAATAGTGCCAACCAAAATTACACGCTCTCTTTTCATTCCCACCCGATTTCTGTTATCATTTGATAGGTTATAAAATGCTTACAGTCTTCATCAAATACTTAATAACCAGCTCCAACAATCTGTCAACTGCATAGAAAACTACTTAGGGGCACTCTGCAGTCGTGCTGATCACCATCATCTCCTGCTACCTTGGTTTACCAGCTTCATGTCTCACAATATTCTGGAGTTCACCAATGCATCTATCAGTGTTTATATTTTATAACTTAAAGTTATCTCTTCATCATTACAGCAATTCTAAAAGCCTCTTTTTTGCTATGTATCTTAACCAAAAACTTAAGAAATTCACCGTGTACTGGTAGCACAAAGAACCCTTCTAATAGCCAAAGATGCCTTAGGCCATGTTGTACTCTCCATTCTGCATTGCAGAGAAGGTAAGGCCACAAACACAAGTCACGCAGAAGGCTCATCAGGGAGGAAAAACACACCAGAAGCCTTTGCAGAAAAAAACCCCAAACATCCAAAACAGCTAAGGGGTCAGAAAGCAAGCTGCAGCTGGGTACCACATGGAAGCAAAGAGACAGAGGAGGCAGCAACTTAAAACCAGAAATGTTGTAGGCGATTTTAATATTTTTTGTTATGTATTGCTAGGAAAACTTAGTGGGAAAAATACTTCAAATGTTCACACATCAACTTTCAATAAGCTACTACTAAGTTCCAGGCAATATGTTTTATAGCTTTTATAAAAGCAGAAAGTCATAACCCTATGAAAAGAGCTTCAGTTTAGCAGGGTCATCAGAAGAAGTTTTGATTAAAAACTACTTCAGATGTAGAAATGCATCAAAATCTATGAAGTGGAACAAGAGTTCCTTTCATACAAGCTTTCCATAGCTATCACAGGACTAGGCATGGGGTTCATATGACTGTGCCTGAAACTAAATCACGAAACAATTGCGAAAGAGCTGACACTAGCCCAGGTAGCACTGCTTTGGGTTCCGTGATTTGAGCTGAGTTCTTCCCCCGCTTCCAAGAGACAGATGTGCAGAAGTCTTTCTACCCCTCAACACAAAGTTTGGGAATATTAATTTGTCAACGTAATACCAAAACTCAAACTTTAAACTTGTTTCATCTCTCCTTTGTAGTAAAGGGTACAAGAGTTTTGCCCCCTTTATATTACAGATTGAAGTCATCTCTGGCTTATTCTTAGCAGGCCCCCTTTTTATAAAGGGCTTCCAAGTTTGAGAGAAATTTAGCACTGGGGCTAAAGATCAACATGGTTTGTTATATTAAACATGGGAAAATACAAAAGAAGAACTATAAAACTGTAACATCTTTGTTTAGCTGCTTCTCTGATGATTTCTGAAAGTCAGATGGGTCTCATAGCTCGCAAAAGGCCAGTGACAATTATACTTTGGAACAAACAGCCGTTCAAGACCATCAATGTCATTGTTACTCATGAACTAAAGATAGATATAATGTTATATTTCCTCTCAAGTTCTTCAACTGCGCCTATTAAAAGTGGTTTTGTATTGAAGTTAAGTGGTTTGGTTATTTTCCACTAGTTTACCTTCATTTTCTGAGAGTTTAAGCCACATCTCTTCAAAGTATTTTTATAATTAGAGCTGAGCGATTTTTGTTTCCCCTGCTGAAAACCATACCTGATCAGATCATGGATCGAGTACTTTAGACTTTGAACGTTTCTATTTGGTTTCACCTCTCCTTCCAGCGACACAGGCAGAGCCCCAGAGGATTGATCACCTCATCCTGACTAAGCCTGTATGACTCTGATGGAAGGACCAGGCAGATAAGCCACCACAGCATAGTCTGAGCATCCATACTAAAATACTTTTTTTTTTTAATTTATGTTGACAATACACTCAAATATTGCACATCTGCACTGTGTAAAGTATATACAGCAACATACGTAGGAACATATTAGCCACTCAGTATACGGATACTACGCATTCTCTTATTTTGACCCAAGCTACTGGTTACACAAAATACCAAGGCAGACATAAAAGAAAAAAACCAACTAGCTTTCCTCATTTTAAGCGACATCCTGTCTAGGCCACAAAGCCGTATCTCACAACTCTAACAAGAAGTGAGGGGGGTTTTGCTTTTTTTTTTTTTTTTTTAAGAAGAACAAGCTGAAGGACACCAACAAATCTTTAAAACAATCAGACTGAATACCAAAAGATTACGGAAGATGGGGCTAGAACGGTCCTTAAAAGGTCATCTTGTTTCAAGGCTCTGATGCTCAGTGTTGGTGTCTAGATCCTAATTATCATCAGGATATAATGAGGCGTAAGCACAGGATGTGATGCACGCCTCCCTCTACGTGTGACTGCTGCTGAAATCCAAGCCTGTGATACCTTCATAAACTATGCTGGGCAACTCCCATTTAATCCATCCCATTTTCCCCAGGCGGTATCAACTCTGTCATTTAAGACAGACATTTGTCTAACCTGTTCTTAAAGACGTCCAATAAAAACTATGAAAAAGTACTTGACAAATAAGATTCAGAAGCCTTTATGTAATCAATTTTAAAACTACTTACAGTTTATTGCAATGATTATTGCTGTAAACAAACTCAGCCCACACAATGGAACGGCACAGCGTACACGTTTGGAGCCCTCTCTCATGCACACAACCATTTAATCACTTCGTAACACAGCACTAGCCAAATGAAACGCTTTTTCCTACATTTACATCATCTTCTGTTTCCTTATATTTTAACTTGTTTTCCTGTCACACGATCCAGGTGCAATACTAAATGCCTGATGTCAGGGTTCCACCTGCTTGGCAGTCTATTACCCTATGACATGTACTTCAGTAACTTTTTACTGCGATGCTGCCAGCTTTTCAGTCAATGGCACGTTCTTTCTGGAGTAGGTAGAGAAAATTAACTGAGAAGCCAGCTCAGCTGGACTCAGGGTAGAGAAAAATACATTAACTGAAAACAACCTAGTAACTTTTAAAGTATTTTAGCAAGCTTTCTGTATAATGGATCTCAATTTTGCTCTCATACAAATTAAAAATACTTAATCTCTTACTGCAGAGTGTTTACTTAACATACAAGCCTAAGGAAGAAAGTTAACTTTGGGAACAGTAAGGGAAGGCAGCCATCAAGTTCACACTATTACTTAAGCTAATTTTCATGGTGGCAAATCCTTTTTCATGGTTGCAAAAGTAGCGACCACGTATTGAACAACAGATTTCAAGAACAGCTTAATCCCACCAACAGCAGAAAAGCCAAAAGATACATTAGACGGCTTGACATGTCCAAAAGGAGTAGTTTTTATCCTGTTTCCAAGTCCACACAAACCCCCTTCTGCTAGCCACACACCCCCAGGTATGGAGCAGCGTACTCTACAGAAGTAAAACTTATCAGCTTATGAAACAGCAGAACCCCAAATCTTTCTTCCTCTCCCACTTCTTTATGGCAGGGCATGCTGCCTAACATTCACTAAGTGGGAAGATAAGTTATGCAGAACTGTGAGCAGAACAGCAGAATAGCTGGTTCCTCTATTTCTTTAGCTGTACCGTGAAATGTACCATGTTAAAAGTCAGACAAGTGACTTCATAGCAATTAAAAAGATCACAGTTGTTACCTAGAAGACTCAGAAGTAGGCCCAGAACTTCTGAAATCATCTTTTTTTAAAGTCACTATAACAGAAATCCACAGGCAACAATTTTCAAGATGTTTCTTTAGTAAAGCTTCTTCAGGAAAGGAAATAAAGGAGGCAAATTAGGAAAATGGTATAAGGAGATTCCTCTTTAAATAGTAAACTATTAATATTCATCAAGATACTACTGTAAATAAGAATTCCTCCAACAGCAAACAGAAAGTAAAAGAAGATATGCTAATTCTTCAGGACAGTCAGAACAGATGATGTGGATTATTAAACTTAGTGGCTCAAAATTCTGCATTTTGCTATCAGATTACACAAGCAAGCTCTACGCTCAAATGCACTCACTAGGCCAGTGACATCTCCAAGAAAAATAGTGCTATATTCATGGGCCCTCCTTTCCTTTCAACCATATGCCACCCATCAGGTTCTCAACGTTCAAAAAAACAGTTGCAACACTCAAGTCTGAATAAAACAGGTACCCGTCATGAACATACCACGCTTTATCCATGTCAGACATTTGCACATACGTGCAGCATAACCAACCTCAGCACATATCAAAAAGATGCCCTTTGTGCCTACAACTGAAATCACCGTCTTTGATCTCATTGCACTCCAGAAAGCATCAGTAAACTGTCTTGCAGCACAAGTGCTGGTTTTGAGACTGCATAATCCTTGTCCCCTCAAGTTAATTTATCATGACACAAAGAAACAGAGCTCACACTGAAGTACACTACCAACCTAAGCATGTACAGCTCCTGAAGTGCCACAATAACACAGTTAATACCGTATTCTATTCCATCATATTGCTACGGTTTCTGTTCTGCTGCCTGCTTTTTTCAACGTGGTAAATGCTGCCTGTGTTTCAAGCCCAATTGATTTTCCTCATTAATTAGTTCAGAAAATATTTATCAGTCTCTTGCCCTCTTAAAATGTTTTCTAAAAAAGCCTTTTACATGCAGTCTGTGTCAGAACTAGTAATTAAGCCTTTACAGCAACAGTCCCCAGGCTGAAGCCCATAAAGCCCTGTCAAACAACTACACATTTGACAAGGAGGATGAATGGTCTGTTGGTCCAAGAGTTTGGGGGACACCGTTCACGCCACACTACTTCACAGCACACCACTGAAGGCCTGGAACAATTTGCCGGCGTCATTTTTCACTCACTTATAACCATATTGTATACAAATATTTGTACAGGGCTAATGTTTTTCAAAGTAAGTTTTCATTGTCAATATTGTCTTCACCCTCAGCATTGTTATTTTTCTGATTTTCGGGAAATGTACAAGGTAAGCACAACCAGAGATAAGCACAGGACACGAAGTCTGGAAATAGACTTGTAAGATGGTTTGTTCCATTACAGATAATGCTGTCAATCCAATTTCCTACAGGAGTTTGGCAAGACAATGAGCTGGAGGAAGTTATCCTGCACAGCCGCCTTCTATTGTATTGCTTTATAATCTTGCAGAAAATAATGCTTCACAAACTTATTTACGCTGGAGTAATTCTGAGAAATTTTTTTTATTTTTTTGTGGTAACATCCTAAGTCAGAGTTTATGCCACTGAACAGTCGGCACCACCTGTTGCTGCCTGCAGGTTTTATGTGCCAACTTTGAAGAGCTACAGTCTAGACAGCACTTATTTCCTTTTTTTTTTCCCCGTAATGCCTCCTCACTACTTTTTGTAAACACCCTCTACAACTGATCTGCAACGGACAATCCACCTCCTGCCACGGAGAAAATCCAGGGGGAAGGCGGAGGAGCGGCACAGTCAGTGCACGGTTCCATGGTTGCTCTGCAAAGCAGCGCTGCTTTTCTTCTACGGACCGGCTGACTGAAGACCAGCGCTTCGGGAGGGCTGCCGAGGGGCCCGCCGGGCCGA
>NW_009259586.1:5387734-5392002 GCF_000687185.1 Egretta garzetta
GCACGTTTTCAGTAGAAGGTGGAAGGAGACGCTGCCCGGCAGCTGGCGTGGGAGCGTTATTACTGCACCCCGGGAGGCATAAATAGATCAAGTGATTCATTTAGGGGTGACTGACAGAGCTCAAAGTAAATTTTAGGACTTCGCAGCTCCCAAACCACGCTTGGGTCGCTGTGTTGGCTCATCTCTGACAGCAGAAAGACCTTTTCTTTCTAATGAGGTCCCCTGATAAATTAATAGCAGAAACCCTGCTTCGTTGGCAGCTGCACAGCTCAGAAAGCATCTTTCACTCGCTGAAAGACATTGGTTTTCCTAGGATTTGGAACACTGACTTCCACTCCGGATTATGTGTTTTATCGTGGGAATAATGTGAGCTATTCTAGACGTTTACTGTAAATTTGAAAACGTCTACTGAGACCGAAAAGTTTTAGACTTGCTTCACATTCCTCATTTTTATCATACAATGCACTCTTGGGGAAATTGCCATTTTTTCACTGAGTAGATGGATTTCGTGTAACAGGGAGCTAAGGAACCAGGTGGCCTGGCGGCAGTGCAGGAACAAAGAAACTGGGTATTTTAAAAAATACAAAAGCTTGAGAAGTGGTGGAACTTTAACTGTGGCCATTGCACTGATTTCCACTGGAGAGCAGCAGAGGTTTGCACTGTGGTGGTTTCTCTCATTTGGATGGATTTGAAGACTCAACTGTGCTTTAAATGCACGCCCTGCGTTGTCTTTATGCACTGAGCTCGTGGGCCTGCGCAGGAGTGACGAGAAGAAAAGACTTCAGCCCCGTATATTGGATTTTCATGTGTGAGTTCTGTTTAGACATCATCCTCCTAAGCTAATATTTAACATAGTGCGCCCAGGGCATAGGCAGTTCAAGTACAAATTTATTTATAAACATGGCAAAAGGAAAGAAAAGCTGCTTGCCTTTTAATTACGACGAAACCCATCATTTTAGCTAAAAAAATAATTTAAAAAAAGACACAGCATGTACTTCCCTACTCACATCTCCTCAAGTGAAATTTTCATTTGAATTACTGGAAATGAGCCCTACGAAAAGATTATTTTTTTTCATATTTCTCTTCAGCTGTTGTCCACTGAGAAAAAATGCAACTGCTCTGTGTTTGCCTGCTGCCTGCTGTGGATTACAGTCGGACGTGATGCGGGAGTGTTGAGGGAAGCTGTCTTTCAGCATTTCTCTCTCCCTTGAGGTCATACTTAGTTCCCCATGTGCCTCGGTCGTCTGTGTTGTGGAGGACACTGAGAGCCTTTGGGGTGGCGGTTATTGACTGGGTTTTTTTTTACTGAGCCTGAACAAACTGTGTAGGACGACTGCAGACAGCTGAGCTGAGCGGAAGCTCTGCTCTGCTCTCGGGGCGATCTCAGCAGGCCGTACCTAAGGGCGGTGGACTTTTAACCGAGACCTCACCACATTATTCATGCGGAATACTGCGTAACGTGAGGACAGCCCTAAACAACTGCAGATTATTGTGAGGATAAAAATACCAATTGCCTTGAGTTGTGGCAGAGATCCTTTTCTCTATGTTAGCGTTTAACAGTTATTGCCATCGTACTTGGCAAATTGCACAAATGCATTAGCTCAAAAAACATACGTTCCGACAGATGGCAAAAGTGGGTCAAGGTGTCTGCTGACAGCCTTTAAGGGAAATGGTCTCTGAGGATATGCTATTCTTATCCTGTTTCTATTAGCAGAATTGATAGATGTGGTTTTCTTTCACAGCTGGAGCAAGCCCGACACTGAACAGGCAGGCCGTGGCCACTAGAGTCGCAGTCAGACTGACGAGTACAGGTAGAGGAGAGCCGTTTGTGCTCGTCTTTGATTTCTACTCACCTGGGGGTTTTCTAACATGGATAAATGAAGTATTTAAAAAGGTGAACATTAGAAAAATTACCCAGGACCCAAGTTGCAAGTGGTGTAAAAATGTGTCTTACTGACAAGTCTTACCACTGTGATCACGTTTCATGACGTGCACCTTGCAGTCAGTGTGAGACCAGAAACTCAGGGATGGATTGAAAATAGAACGAGTTACGGAATTATATCCTAGTTTTTTGCCAGGAGATCAGGGGACTTTGATGGCCTGGCGATTTAGTACACTAATCAAGCACATGAAACAGCACAAAGAAACCTGATAGTAATGTCTTTGTAGCTTGGAAGCAGTGGCTGTCTGTGGTAACGAGTAGAGTAAAATGCACTTCACACTCTTGGGGAAAGAACAGCCTGAAAAAGAAATGAGTTTTCTGGATAATAAGAAAAATTATATTCCCTATCCCTAGAAATAACCATTTATTTGGAAGTAAATTGATTTGCAATTTACCAGGGAAGAAAATTAGCCCTTGAATCGGCATGGAGTGAGAAAAGCTTAACTGGGGACTTTACCCAGAGGAAGAAATTTTAATAAAAGCTTAATTCTATGGTGCTTTATGTCTTAAAGCACAACAGAAATCAAGCTAAAACCAGATGAATGATAGCAATGTTTAGCTAATGAAGAGTAGTACAGCCACGAGCAACAAAACATGTCAGACTTACGAGTCTGGTTATAAGGAGCAAGAGGTGCACAGCACAAAATGCAAGTCCCGGTGAGAACTCCCCAGATGTCCTGAGTGGTACAGATAAAGGCTGTTAGCCAAGATCATTATAAAGCTGGGGCCAAAATGGCAAAGGTAGCTGCTATGTTTACATTCTCATGAAATTTGGAGACATGCACAGTCAGTCTTCTGCCTCAGGCCTGTTTTTAAAATCTCTGCTGGTTTTAAGTAATGTAAATGGCTTGAGCTCAGTAATTATGCTTAATTCACTCACTGAAGACTTTGAAGGCCTTTACTTTCCCTTCTTCAGACTGTCTACTTCTTTGCATTCTAGGTAAACAGGTAATTTTCAATGTAATTTAGTAGTTTTGGTATAATTTTCAACGAGCAAAAGAGCTGCTCATTTATACATTAAAAATAGCAAGGAAGCGTGCTTCTGTGGTGTTTCATGTACTATATAATGCCTAACATGCCCTGCTAAGCATGGATTAATCTCAAAAGTGCCAAAGATGACCCTTATTTAATCAGGTTAAAAGACTTGGCAAAGATCACACTGCAGACCTACTGTAAAGCTGCAAACAGTGCTTGCCCACCTTATGGCAAGTCCTCAGCTTTAATTGTTAAATGACATAGTTTCAGCAAGGCTGTAAATAGATGCCCTATTGCTGCTTTTAAGTACGTATTTTTCTAAATATTCTGTTTCTAGAGACCTTTTTCTGTTTATTTTAAAATATTATTTTGCCTTAGTGAGAATTTCGGTATTAGAGTTGGTAATAGTATGAAACATCTTAAATAAATGTGTATTGAAACAACGGAATATAGTGGGCTGACATTATCAGAATACTCAGAAATACTCAGAAGTCCAAAATAACTGCAAGGGGGGCTTGCTAGAATATACAATGCTGTGGTTTGTTAAACGTCTTTCATTAAATCAGAGACCTTGGAAAGACGAGTACATGGTAGTATGATCATACCTGGGAAAAAAGACTCCTGAATGCTTGTAAACAGGCGGTATGAATAGATGCTTATGTCAGATCTATATTCTCCCACCAGAACTAAAAGGAAGACATGGATGTGTGACGGACTGCAGTGAAGAAAAGGGATCCCTGGTAAGGAAATTCACGCTATCAAAAAGCTGAACTGATCCCTGTTAAGCAGCAGCGAAGTCCTGCCCAGAGGGAAGTGAAATCCACATTATTTTGCTTTCAAGAAGAGCCAGGCAGTAGAGCCTGGGAAGTTCATCCCAGTTTGAGAAACAAGAACAGGACAAGCACGGATTCCCTCTCAGCAGGACACACTGAGGACACAAGAGCTTGGGGCTCCAGATGTTTTATCCTCAGATCTCTCCGAGGGAGTAAAATGCTCACGGCAAAATAGTTGAGTGGCAAATTGTTGAAGGGTGTTTTGACTGGGAGATCTAAAATAGTATAACTAGCCAAAAAAAAAAAAAAATCGCCTTCATGAAAGAGCAAACTTAAAGAAAACAGAACAGTATGATGATGTTTTTATTTAAATAATTTTGTGTGGCTTTTGTTAAGCAAAAAATGCGATTCAGCAGCTAAGACTTCAGTGCTTAAACAGGCGTTTCCCTAGCAGCCCCACTTTAAATAACCCGGCGAGGAGAAAAGCAGGAGATGGCGGCGCAAGCTGCGGCCTCGCTGCTGCGGGCCCCGCAGGCGGTGCGCGGCGGGGTCAGCGGGCTGGGGTTCCCGGCGGCGAT
>NW_009259586.1:5392444-5396826 GCF_000687185.1 Egretta garzetta
GCGGGCTCCCCTCGCGTGGGTGCACGCAGAGCACATCCGCAGCAAAGCGATGTTGCAAAAAATCCCCCCAACCCCCCCCGGTAGTATTGGTTTACGGATGAAAATGGTGCATGTGCATTTATTCAGCCTACTTTGCCCTACAGTGCGGGCAGCAGCCTCCCACGCCGCGCTTCAAGATGCGTCTGTGACAGATGGATCTGTTACCTTCCGTTCCACCTAAAGCTTTTCCGATTTTAATATTTGCTAATTGCTTGTTTCTATATGTGGCGCCCTGATACTGTTTTAAACTGACTTCTGTAGCGCTTGTGAAAACCCGTGTACAGTCACTGATTTATCAAATCAGGGCAGACCATGGGTTAATGACCTTCAGAGGTGGCCGATTTAATTATAATAATAGCTGATATTACACGCGACGCAGTGATTGCACTTGCCTGCCGGTCCTGCAGTAATGACTTTTTCTCCCTTCCTCGTTAGGACGATGGCTTCTATCTCAGAGCGCACCTTCATCGCCATCAAGCCCGACGGCGTCCAGCGGGGGCTGGTGGGAGAGATCATCAAGCGGTTCGAGCAGAAAGGATTCAAACTGGTGGCCATGAAATTAGTACATGTAAGCTTTCCTGAATTCGTCTGTCTCCTTTTTCACGTAAACTGCAACCTTGAAATGGAGCAGCACACCATAATGACAGATGTAGTCTTCAGAACAATTAAACCTGAAATTTTGAGAAGTCTGTGAATATTTTGGCTATTTTGGAAAACTTCCAATTCCTAGCTCTGGCTAAATGCTTTAGACATGCTAAGCACGCTAATTTTAGTAACTTGATGTGCTTAGTCTGAAGAGAATATTCTTTTAAGTGCATCCTATACCTAATAAATATCTTCAAGAAATGCTAGGTCACATAAGCTGTCTGCATCGGCAAAAGATACTTTTCCAAGGTCAGCTGTGGCTAAAGCAAACAGATCAAATTCCTATCAACCAAAAGTACTCCTAGGAAGATTCTACCAAGAATTTTCAAGTGTGTGCAAGTTTTAGGATTAATGTGGTTAATCTGTGTGATTTCAGGATGCTCTTAAGTTCTTACAGTAAGCTTTTTTTTGGTTGGTGGTTGGTTTTTAATGCAGGCCTCTGAAGACCTTCTGAGAGAACACTACATTGACCTGAAGGACCGGCCGTTCTATGACGGTCTGGTGCAGTATATGCACTCTGGACCTGTTGTAGCCATGGTGAGTTCTTAAAAATGAAGCTCAGCTAAGAAAAATACACTGTGTGTCTTAGCTGTATGTAATAAGATTGTGTTACCTATTGAATTCTAGTTAACTTTCAAAAGGACTTTTTAAAGTCTAGATTCAAAGCTGTAATTAGGAAGACGTGCTGTTAACTCCTTTGTCTTTAATCTTTATTCATAATCTTTCTCTCCTTTGAGTCTGTATGTTGAGGAAGAGGGCAGGGGTTAAAGGGGAAGCCAAAGCTGGGACCTTGAGAAACAGTGAACCTGCACAAAAAGCCCACTATGAAATGCCACATATTAAGCAAGCTGAAAAATGACGGTGGAATATTTTTACTATACTCCTAAGCTATACTAAGTTTAAAATTCTTTTTTAGTCTAACTTCATTAGAAGGGATTTTTCTCCTTTTTCCCTTGATAGTGTGTTTGTAAAATAGTTGAGCTGGAGGTCTAGATCATCAGTGAGCAGAGAGCCTTGTAAGGCTGGTTACCATATTGAGATTTAAAACTGTTCTCATCCTTGGTGAGGAGAGGAATTGTGCAGAAGGAGAGAACTTCCAACAGGTGCTTCACGAATCTGACAGAAAAATCAGACATAAAAGATGTCTTGCTATGAGGAATACTTGGATGGTGATTTGTGCCACGATGGACAGCATTGTGTGATTGTGGAAGGTATGATTAAGTCTTGCTACTTCATCTACCGCTAAGATTTAATAATCTCAATGGATTTTTTTTTTTTTTTTTAAGGTGTGGGAAGGTCTTAACGTGGTTAAGACTGGAAGAGTGATGCTGGGGGAAACTAATCCATTCGATTCAAAGCCTGGCACTATTCGCGGTGACCTCTGCGTTCAAGTCGGCAGGTATATTCTGAAACTCTTGATATCGTCTAAAGACACTAAATGTCCAGTGGTGTATCATGATATATGTCATGATATACGCAGGAGCTGTTCTCCATCCTCCTCTATCTTATGCGCGGAGCTGCCGTTCCCGGTGCCTGTGTAAGGTTATGGTCTAAAGACAGAAGTCGAGTTGTGGTCTTCCCCGTCGACACAAACGATGAGCAAAGCTGGGACTGCATACTCTGTGCCCATTACTACTTTACAATAACTCACAACTTCTCTCTGTAATGGAGATCACCTCAAAAAACCAAAGCTTGCTTTGAGTTTGAGGACTGTATTACTTTTCTATCCACCTTTTCTTTTCCTAGGAACATCGTTCATGGAAGTGATTCTGTAGAAAGTGCTGAGACAGAGATCAATTTATGGTTCACTCCTGAAGAACTGGTTGATTACAGAAGCTGTGCTCATGAATGGATCTATGAGTAAAACTGAGCCTATGGCTTCTGAAATCCTTACTGTCTGCAAACAGCTGCCAGCCTCTAGCTATTTCAGAGCCCTTCATATAAACTGGTAGAAACATGTCCCAGAAATCTGTGAGGTTGCTCCGTTTTGAATATTAAATATAGTCAGCATTTGCGGCTGTTTTGGTTAAAAAACTGTCAAGTTATAGACGGAATTGTACTTTTAAAAAGCTGCTATGGGGGGTGAGAGATGAGAGATTAAAACACAGAGCGTACAACGCAGATATTTTCCTGAAACAGTCTGTAGTCAAAGAGGGTATTTTGGTAAATAGAAAAAAAATTGGTAAAATGTATTTGGTAAATAAATACGCAAATGGCTCAGCGTCAAAAGTTAACATCATTAAAATGTTAGGGGACAACTGGTGGTGTGTAAATATATTGGTGGTGTGCCCAAACGTTGAGGATTGAACTTGCTATCAAGCAAATCTCCATGCCCAAAACAGCTGTAGAAAAAACCTTATTTATTTCTCTCTCCAGAATGTGCTGTGCCTGTACAGGGAGCATAGCTTTGATTAAAATGAGAACATTCCTCTAGACTGACACTGTTTCAACTTGCTTCCCCCCCTACCCCCACCCCAGGATTTATTTAGCATTTTGAGAAAGGATTAATAGGCCAGGCTTTCTGAAATGCCGTTTTATGTGAAAAGAAGATTAATGTGAGGATGGGTGCGGGAGATCTACCTTCAGCCACTTTACTGTAGCAGTCCTCTGACATTGCACGGAGCAAGAACAGGGTGATGTTTGCTTTACTGACCAAACAGCTGATAACTTCGCTGTGTTCTCAGTTGGGTGCTTTCCTTAACAGCTGGAGCTACGAAGCAAGCTGTTCTTGGGTAAGGTATTTCAGAAGTGACTGTAGCACTATTTTCATTTATTTATTTAATCATGTCAAGAAATAGAGTCATAATAATGCTAAATGTATTCCAGTAGAGGTGTCTGCTCCTATCAGAGAAAACTATCAGCCTCTTGCAGAAATTTTAACAATATTCACCAGCTGTACTGGATGAGGACCAAGAAGTGTGTTGGGGTCAATATTATGTATTTATTTACCTGCAACATTGTAGTCATTAAAAGCAAGAGCTTAATGAAATTAGTTGTTCAAGGTCCTAGATTTTTTTCTTGTTTCAAATACTAAACTCCCCAATGTTTATTTAATTCAATGCTTATGCTACTTCATGAAGTAAAAAGAGATGGTACAAAATAAATCAAGATTTGCTGTTTCTTAAGTGAAATAAAAGGAAATTTTCATTATATTGTCTTAGAGCTAGTTAATGAGTATAAGGAGAGGGAGCAAATTCCCTAACTACCAAACTATAGGTGAGGTTGTTAGCTTCTCTTCTGAAAATATTCAGTGCTATAGAAGATAAATAATTAAGTTAAAGGTTGTTAGAGAAAAGGGAACAAGTGACAAACCTGTGCACGAGATGAGTAATCTCCAGTTCCATTTTTTGCTTGAAGGATTAGTTGAGGTTTCTTTTTCTTGTTTTGCTTACTACAAAATAGAGAAATTGGGGTTATCTGGGGATGTGGGGGTTGTCAGAAAGCTACCGATTCATATTTCTAATGTGTTTAGACCGAAGGACATGGAGGTCGGCCATCTCTGGGAGGGGATGCAGTACTCTGCACGCCGAGGTGTCCGAGCGAGCACAACCAGTGTCACTGATTGTAAGTGGCCCGTCAAGAGGGGACTGCATCGGTACTGCAAAGGGTGTTTCTTTAGTACTGGAATTGCAGCGGTGGTGTATGGTTACAACTAGCTCAGGAAGGTAAAGCATGTTCTGTAAATTAGTCTAAGTCCC
>NW_009259586.1:5396847-5397208 GCF_000687185.1 Egretta garzetta
CTCTTCCGAATTCTCACTGTGATGTGGGTCCAGGGACTGTGGAGTTTTACACCCGCGCTTTGACACTTCGCAGCTACATCTTCCCGTATGCCAACAGAAGAAATATCACCGATACCTTCCCTGGCTTACAGATCCTACATCGCTTTTCTGAGAAATCCCGTTTCGAGCAGCGGTAAGGCGTGCTGCTTCGGTTACGCGAGGCCGGCCGTAGGCAGCCGGCTGCAGGGGCACCTCTGGAAAGAGCAAAGCGAGTTCCTCTTAGTAAAAAAACCGTTTAGTACGGTTAAACATCCTTGAGCTTTTCGCTGGGGAAAAGGCTCACGCCCCCGTTGCCGCACCGGGAAGCTAGGCACCCTCCCAG
>NW_009259586.1:5397811-5438684 GCF_000687185.1 Egretta garzetta
GGGGCCGAGCCTGAGCCCTGCGCCGCCCTCTGCCCGCAGCGCGATGGCTGCCAACTGCGAGCGCACCTTCATCGCCATCAAGCCCGACGGCGTCCAGCGGGGGCTGGTGGGAGAGATCATCAAGCGGTTCGAGCAGAAGGGATTCCGGCTGGTGGCCATGAAGTTCGTGCAGGTCAGTGTCCGCGCCCGGGGCAGCGCCCCTGCGCCCGCTCTGCCCTAAACGCTGGCCCCCGCCTGCCAGAAGAGGTACTTCCATGCGTGTGTCTCTGCTTGTGCGCGTTTTCCTGCATCGGAATGGGAATCTGATGCTGGATTTGCACAACAGCTGGAAGTGCTGCACCGCTTGCCAGCCCAGGCTTTCCACCAGCCACAAAGTCTCTGCCCTTCCACCAGCCACAAAGTCTCTGCCCTTCCACCAGTCTCTGCCCTTTCCTAAGGAAAGCAAATTTGCTGAGGTGGCTTGATGCAACCTAGTTAAGAGAGCTGAAAGCGACCTTGACTGAAAGGTTGTAGCGGGTAATGTCACCCAGCCATCTTGTGCTCGGCTTGTTGCTGAGGATTACGGTCATGCAAAGAAATAACTGTGACAGTTCAGAACGCTGACTGCTACAGGGGAGGCTGCTGTGTCGCGCACCCCTTTGATTTTACACTGGGAACTTTAACTGAAAGCCACAATGGCATTGCAGCAGCTGCTGGTAATATGACTGGTGAAGCCAGTCGCTAATGCTGCAGCCTTACAGTAGTAACACCTTTTGTGGTATGGTATTTTGAATAAAGTATTTAATGTCAATCTGTCCTTTTAAAGGCCTCTGAAGACCTTCTCAAACAACATTACATTGACCTCAAAGACCGACCATTCTACCCTGGTTTGGTTAAATACATGAACTCTGGGCCTGTTGTGGCCATGGTAAGTGACTTGATGGTGCTTACAGATGACTTTCTTGAATATATTTGTCCTGCTCTGTAAATTATTTTAAAATACTCAGATACCATTACAGAAACACTTTTCCAAACTACCCAGTTCTGATAGTGGCAAAAGAAGACCAAAATTAAAATGAAGACAATCATGTAAGAAGTTACTATTTATTAACAAAAAAAGAAAACATGCATGTATGAAATGCGTGTTAAAATGCATAGCGTGGATTAAGCAAAATTCATGAAAGCCAGTCTTCTGTGCCAAAGAATCTTATCTTTTGGGCAAAAAAGGGTCAGGGCTTTCCCACAGAAACCCATCTTCTGTGTCATTCGTTTTTGCACTCTTCCAAAACCAATAAAACCCCAATAAAAATCACCCTAGTAGTGTCTCCTATTTTGACTATGTACCCAGGAGGAGTGCCTGCAATGCCTCGGGCTGTCCTAATCGTGGCACTACAGAGAGGTTTCAGAGTTGGCCTTGTACATCCGCTAACTCTGAGGCGTGGTAAAGTACCCCCCTCCCTGGACTGACAGCCTTGATAGTCCTTTTTACAATCACTTTCAGTTTAGGTAGTTTATGAAATTTATCTTCGGTATTTTGTATAAGCATGGATTAATAGGATTTGTCATTTTTCCTTAAGGTATGGGAAGGACTCAACGTGGTGAAAACAGGGAGAGTAATGCTAGGGGAAACAAACCCTGCCGACTCTAAGCCTGGTACCATCCGTGGCGACTTCTGCATTCAAGTAGGAAGGTTTGTGCTCAGTTTGTTACCAATCAAGATTAAAAACCTCGGTGTTGGTAGTCTTTTATTCTAGTAACTCAAAATTGTTGGTAGATACCCTCGTCTGACGGTGTTTTATTTGCAGGTCACAATCTGTAACTGCTACTTAAGAAAATGGCTCGGTACAAAACTGACTTGTTTTGAAATACAGCTCCTCATCTGAGCTTCATGTAAGATCAGTCAGTGGCTGTTGTAGAAAAGTAGCCCTAGTCACCCCGCTAGGCTTACTTAGCTCCTGTAGTGGGGGTATTTGAATTTTGTACCTGAAAGAGTAGTCTTGCAGCACTAGGTGCTTCATCCAAATTTTTGCCCATGGAGAACTACTAGGTTGGTCGAAGTGTATTTTTATACAGAGCAATGCGTTTGTCTCCTTCCACAGAAACATCATTCACGGCAGTGACTCCGTAGAAAGCGCGCAGAAGGAGATCAACCTGTGGTTCAAACCTGCAGAGCTCATTGACTTCAAGTCTTGTGCACATGATTGGATCTATGAGTGAAATGAGTTTCCACAATGAATTGTGCCTTCTTAACACGTCATCTCATTCCAGCTATTGACCTGGGAGCAATTTTATCACCATGGTTATCTTAGTCATTTTCAGCACTGTCAAATAAATGAATATGAACGAATTTGTTGTGGTGCATTCACTGTGAAACAGACAACTGCGTGCAGCTGTTCACAGAAGCCATTTTACTCAGTCTTTTGGTATTTTCCTCTCATAGAGGGCATAGTTACCACAAACATCCATGTTCAGGCCTGTCAGAGTAAGAATTCAGTGACTTTTGTTCATTGCAAAGTTGCTTTGGTGGCTATTCAAGCATGCTGCAGGTGCAAAGCCAACTTGCAGAGGGAGAGGGGAAGGGATGCTTGAGCTACTCCAGCATAGCACAACTGAACTAGGGAGAAAAACGTGATAGTACCCCATGCCTAAGCTTCCCTCCCTACACAACCATTAATACCAACTGGGAAATACAAGACCAAGCACAAAGCTTGCTCTCTATTAAATGCCTACCTCCTGCCACCTTCTTACTAAAAGCCTTACTTTGTGCTCAGACTGACAGACCCCATTACTTAAAACATGAATGGTTTCACAAATTGTGGGTGTTCTTTACCTGCGTTTTCTTAGGGGAGAAACAAGCTGGAATGCATTTATGCATGTGCCAAGGAACATTTTTTTTTAAACAAAACAATCACTTCAGAAAAAGACTTTTTATCATTTTTATTTTGTGTAAAAAAGGCAAATTTAGTGAATTATTTTCATCTTGTACACAAAGTTATAATTTTAATGCTTTTCACATCCATGCTGAAAATCTGCAGTCTCGTAAAAATGAAAGTAACATTTTCTCCAAAAGCATTTTCTTTTTCACTTAGTTAGGTACGTTGCATGAGAAAGCTTTAAATACTCTCTCTCATTGACCACACAAATTACCAAGAAAATAAAAGATTAAATTTGTACAGATATTGATCTATATATCAAATACATACAGAAATGATGTAAAAACCCTATTTGTTTAATCTTGATTCCCGCCCCAACATTTTCCCAGGGGCCAAAGCTGATGCCTTTTTTGTATAAATGGCTGTGGCTTTTTGTTTTAAATATGAAAATTAAAAGGAAGAAAAATTCAGTTTAAATCACAGTTTTTTAAAATCCCTTCCCAATAAAGGATTGTTACCAAATATATTAGCACCATCGTACAAATATTGACGGGAGAGGGTATTCACATCACATAAAACAACAATAAAAATAACAAACAAACACTGAAACCCGTGTTAGTATCCGTAGAACAAGGAATTGATAACTGCTTTAGCTTTCCTCAGATGCAGCAAGGAAAAGGTTAAAGAGTTGTATTTAAAAATAACATAAAAATCAAAGATCAGCAGAAAGATTTTGAGCAATAAAAGAAGGGTAGCTGCAAAGTGAGGTACACAACTTGCGCTACCTTACGGTTATAAAAACCTGCTATGCCAAATACGGAAATTAGTTTGACCCCATTGAAGATGGCAGATGTCCAACACTTTGCTGCTCTTTTAGCCAAGTAACACGGCTTAGGAGTAAAATGAAGATAAAAATACCGAGAGCCGTGTTACTAACAAATGCTTTACAAATACAGTGAAGCCTGTACCATGGATACCACAGCCAGCAGGTAACCCACTCTTGGAAGAGACTGTTCTCTAAATACCTGGTGGAATTTCTCTTAAACCTGTCCCTAAGAAAGTGACTTCAGTAAGTTCTTTATGTGGTTGGCGTAGGACAGATTTCACTGTACTTGACAATTACACAATTACGTATATTTTGAATTCAGAAACACACGAGAAATTTCACCCATAAATCTCAACAGGCAACTCCTACTGAAGTCACACGTGTATCTGAGAATGCGTGTCAACTCACATACTTTAGTGTTTAATGAATACAACACCTATTTTTAAAAAACATTAATAAGACTGACAGACTTCAAATCCGATTCTTGCATTTCTCCAACACAGGAAGTGTGTTCAACTTAAGTGCTAATTTTCCCTCTTGACATGTGAAGACTATAACTCAGAAATCAGGTATGAGCCTGGGCAATGCACAGAAGCCCAAGGTTTAGCGACAATATACCTTGCTCATGACTAGCCCAAGCTTTCACATTATGAAACACAACGCAACAGTTTTTCTACTGAAGTCAGGAGCTATTGATGAGAGAACAAAGCAAGATTGTGCCAACCTTGTTCCAGCTGACTGGGGTAATCTGCAAGTTGTTGCATTAAAAAAAAAAAAAAAAAAAAAAATCAACAGCAATGTACTTACCAAAGCAAACCAATGCTTGCAGAGCTGGATTTTACAGCAGGTTAAATTGAGAACACAGGAAAAAAAAATAATCAAGGCTCAAAGTGTCATAACAATGGTCTCTAATCCTACTTCTCCAATCCAGGCTGTTCAAAAGAAACATCATGGGTGGGTCAGAATCTGAGAGAATGTATTTGAAGTCTACCAAGCCTGACAAAGTCCTTTTAATGGCTATTTTAGAGCGCTAAAATGTCTTTACCACCTGAAGGTAGAGATACTTATGATCTGATAACCATATTCTTTCAACATAAGACGCTGTTATTAAAAAGGGGTCATTATTTAAGAAATTTTACCAGTAAGGGAGAAAAGAATTCCAGACATTCCTACACTATACAGGACATTTTTTACTTCCAGTAGTAAATACAAAACTTTACATAATTAACCCCTCTTGCATAGAATGA
Source organism: Egretta garzetta (assembly GCF_000687185.1). Lineage (NCBI taxonomy): Eukaryota > Metazoa > Chordata > Aves > Pelecaniformes > Ardeidae > Egretta > Egretta garzetta. Next base: position 5,402,737 of record NW_009259586.1, read on the forward strand.
GGTAAACCTGTGCATATTACCAATACTATGTACCCAAAGTTAGACCAATATTTTAGAAAATAATCAAATTGCTGGTTTTCAACTTTCTATGCACTTTTTTTTTTAAGCTCAAACAACAATATACAAAAATGGTCTCCTGGGGCTCTGTGGGTTGATGTCCTTAAAGCATTTCTTAGGCTGTAGGAACACAGACATTAATCATTTTGATTAATTTTTTTTTAAGCCCTAATTTACGGTCAAGAGTCAGATGATCATTGTACTGCTCTGAAGGGGACCTGCTAAGACCCAGAAGCACTTATAGAACACATGCAGTTAATTCCTGAGAGTTTAGTTAATGAACCTTACTGGTAAAAGCTAAAGCTCTTGATGCACATTTTTCCAGTCACAGCTCTGCAGGGCTGATTAACCATTTTACTAATCAACTCCATGAATGAGATAATTTACAAAAATGTACAAAGTTTAAAAATATGGAAAGATAAAATCCTAATTAGTAAGAGGCTCATGCTAAAATACTTTGTATTTTACTGGTAGTCATTTTCACCCTTTTACATGACTTTTGCCTTTAAAAAATCTGGACAGTTAAGCAGGTGGGGCTAATGGGATACTTGAAGTGAGACACAAGGATTCCAGGCAATAAGCAAATCCAGTTTATGAATTATACACTAGACAGTATATGATTTACATACTGTTCTCAAGTCTCAACTTCCATATTACGCTATTGCAGCAAGAAAAGAATATCGCAGGCTGTGCAAAACTGAACCCATTTTTTTAATCCACAATGTATGGCTCCTTTTAGCTCACCCGAACCCACATGGAACATCAGTTTTGAATCTTCACAGGTAAGGTGAACAAGTAAGATGGTAAGGAAACACCTAGGTCTTTCTGAATGGAAAAGAACAATCAGAAGAATCCTCAGAAGTTCCTTCCCACCACCAAGGGAGGCCTGAGTTACTGTCTGTCCAAGTTACTTCTTCAGTCTAGATTCATAGCTGAAACTAACCATCCAAATGAGGGAATTTTCTGAAGTTTTAGTTTGGCATAGGGCTCTGTAAACATTTGCTGAAGCATTCCGAGACTACAGACATTCACGTACAGACAAGAGCTTTATAGTCCCAATCCAGTGCCCACTGCAGTCAATGGAGACAAGGCTACTGATATCAATGGGCACTGAATCAGACCCTATGGAACTTTAAAAAAAAAACAAAAAAACAAACAAACTTATATAAAAAGAAGTATTTTAAACTAAATAAAAACATCTTGAAAAGTTAAAATCTTCCTCAGGCGATGGCTCCATTGCAATTGGGGCTACTCACTGAGTAGAGCTTTACAGGACTATCTTCCACATACAATTTATGCCTCTAAATTAGGGCTTAAATGCCTTATCTTCACAATAAAAAAAAACCAGAGGCGTGACCAGTGCAGTTCACAAGAGTCTAAAAGTCTCCCAACTTGTACCAAAAAGGTTCATTTGTTATGACAGTTCATTTGTATTTGCAACTATATCTTCCTCCAACCGCTTCCCACAATCATGCTAATTAAACTTTAATCTTACCAAAAAATTAGAATTTCAGTTCTTGTTAACAATGCACAATAAATCTGAACTTGAAAATATTACAAAATTCTTTCAAAAGCTTCAAATACAACACAAAAGTGTCCATTTTTGTTTTTAATAAATTGAAAAATCTTTTTCACTAAAATAGTTTCCCCGCCCTTCCAAAAAATTCTGAACTGAGTCTAACTCATCTACAGTTAGCAAAGTGCCCCAGGTACAGTCACCTGAACTGTACCATCGAAGTGGGAACAAAATCAGTCAGTCTTGGAGAAAGGCTCTTTTCCTATCACCAATACTCTGCCCCTCACTTTTCCGAGCTGCCTTATGGTTCTTGTTTGATGTAGTAACTGGCAGATCCGTTGCTTTCCTGATCAGATGCTCCTTGAAGGAAGCTATACTCTTCTCCATCTAGCAACTCCTCCTTCAGCTGCAATGAAGTAACTAAAAACAAAAGACGGAAATTAAAGATGTATAAAATTCAAAGTAAGTACAACTCTTCCTTAAATCTACTTAGTATTATTTAAATTGGCAACAGACCCTAGATTTCCCATGTTCTTATATTCTACATTTTAGTGATTCAACACTCGGTATCCCACAGAAAGCACATGCTTTCTGAGTGTAAATTGAGCCTTAGGTTATACTCTAATATTAACATATTTGAACAAATTACTTACAAATAATATATTCTCTACAGGGTTTTCTCAAGAATTTAGTATTTTAAAACACTGGTTTAAAAAGGTAGCTGAACATGTTAATAGGAATAATGACTACTGCTCAGAACAACACTTACTTTACTGTTAACTTTTGTTTACTATTTAGTTCCTATTTAGTCTTTACACAAGTAAAAATAAGATCAACTGTTGGCCATTTACCATCTATGAATCACGTTACCTAGACCGTTTACAGTAATTGGGCTATGTGAGACAAGAAAGAAAACATTGACAAAGATTTCTCAATACAACATGAACAATTTTAAGATCCCAGAAGATGTTTCATTCAAGCAAAACATCTTTTTTGTAGTTTTAATCTTCTCTCTTCTTTCTTTTGTAAAAAGAAAATAGAAATGAGACCTAAGACATAAAAAAGATGTTATGAATAGCAATAATGTCACAATTACTTTTCCAGTTTCATAATGAATAAGTGATAATTATCAAAATATGAGCACAATGAAAAGAACACTGAAAACAAAACATGTCAAGACTTTCATTAAAGGTGCAGTACCCACATTAAAGGGTCGATTATACAAAACCAAATGGTTCTCTATGATCAAATGAATGAGTATTAAAGCTTATAGCTACTGAATACAAAGTTTATATGCATTATTAATGTATCTTGAAATGCAGAAAAAATATGCAGTGAAAGCAAAAAAACCAACCCATAACCTGTTGCTACCAGTAGCCCTGAAATAACTTACAAGCCATCTGAGTATTCTTATTATTTTTCTATGTCATCTTCCATGTTGAAACAAACTCTCGTGCTAAATAAAAATAAAATTTGAAAATTAAGATATTTAAAAAATGTCAAAAAGTTGCAGCATAATGCAAGCTCTCCTCATTTCTTTAATAGATGCCTCCTCCCACCTACATAGCCCACAATCCCTTGCTTGTTTGTTTTTTCTCTCCAAACACTTTTTCCCACATCATTCCTTTCCCGTGTGGAGGACAAAAAAAGTGCTGTCTAAATGATAAGACACGTAATTGGTTACTTGGATATGCTGCTAATACCTTAAGCAAAGGCTACACAGAGGTCAGGGATACAATCTGAGATCCACCAGGCATGTTCTTTTTCTTCTCTACCCCCAGTATTTGTAGAATGCTTCTGCAGGTACAAAAGGAGTAGCGGTCTCCATAATTTGGCTTGCCTCTGGTTAATTTGAACCTAAATCCTTACATTGAGATAATTAATGATACTTTGCTTCATTTGTCCCTATTATACAACCTTTAACGTAAGAAAAGCTTAGCTACAGCTGTACAACGAAAGTTACTTGAAAGAATAAAAAAAGCCAATGGAAGTCATGTGACCCATCATCTTGGAGTAAAAGGGATGCAGATGCACAAGGTACTCCCTTTTTAAATAGTCTCAGTGATTTGTCTGGAGACAAAGACAGACCATGTCTGATGCAATGTCATTCAAACCCCCAAAACACCAATACAGAATGGAGCAATACAGTCCAGAATACATGCAAAAGTAGGGTGGGTCTCTTTGGACGGTCTCCTTCTGCAACAGGCTGGCTATAGGCTTTTTTAAAAAGTGGTGCTGTTCAACATTTCAGTGCTTAAAAGACCATTTCATATGACTCAAAGATGCAAAGTACTTGTGTGTATGCTCAAGAAGCACCATGACTTTGCTATACTGAGAGCAAAACCATACTATACACAAACCTCCTCCTGTGCTTATGACAGTATAAAATGGGAGTTGTTTAATGAGATCTCCGATAGACAAGTAGTTTTAAAGCAGATGCTTGTCTTATTACTAATCTTACACTACTTCCATTCAAAGCCTTATTAGCACCTCTTGCAACATGCCTGCATCCTAGCTACAGCTACTAAAATGTGAGGCAGTGCACGATGCTGAGGAACATGCATACAATTAGTAAGTTCCGGCTGATCTCCAACGTGTTCCTAACTTACTATATGATGTCAGGGTTACAGCCTCCTCTTTTCGAGACTTAAAGCGTGTGGTCTTGCTGGTTTAAATTTAAACACTGAAGATTTAACTGAAGATTGATTACATTAAAATTTTGAGCTTATTTAAGGATAGCTTATGTAATCTACTTACTCAGTATTACTGATAAATTAATTTTTAAGAGCTGCTCACTCATACAGATACACAATTATACAGTCGATACTTAAACAAAACCCAGATTTTACAGCAGAAATAGGGAAAAGATCTAATTCTAAAAGGACAAACTCTTTTCAAATATTTTCTATATTAGTAACCCACAAAATTTCAAATGCAGCTTAAGTTATGAAGATCTTTTCCCAGATAACTGCCTTTTTTCTGACACAAAGGCAAAAATCTCTCATTATTTACTGTGTACAGTTAACTTTCTTTGCAAAGGATAATCCACACTAACTTCCTGCTTATATCAAATATTCCCAAATCCACATTACTGTTCAGTATTACAGAGTGCATTTTTGTATTTTAAAACTCTGCCTCAGTAACCTACAACACAGGCTACTATGAAGTTCTGAATCAGCTGCAATCCTTTTCTATGATTAATTCAGTGACATGGTGCATGAATGAAAAGCTCTCTAACAGAAAAAAATAAAACAAAACCAACGAAAATTTAAAGAAAAAAAAAAAGATTTGACGACTCAGCATGTTACATGCTAGACCATGCTTAGCTCCCCACCCTGTCCGTCAGTAACAGAGACTGATGTGGCTAGTTACCTGTTTTGAGGTTGGGACTGAACTCTTGGCTAGTCCTGGGAGGCTGGAAGGCCTCTGGGGCTGTCTGTGCTGGAAGGGTTCGATATGGAGGAGGAGTAAACTCGTCATCACCAGAGAAGCTCCTCCGCACCTCACCTGGCATGGGTGGGCTGGACAAACTGACAGGTTTCTTCACAACTGGTATCTTCCTCTCTAAACATCAAGTCAAGCTAAAATAAACGCTTGGGTTAAAGTGCATTAGGTAACTCAGACTCTTCACTGAGAAATGGCTCTGCTTCATATTCACTGATTCTGGAAAGCAAGGGCCCGCACACTGGCACCGTTCAGTTATTACCGGGAATATGGTTCTCAACAACCATGCTTTAGTTACTGAATTCAACAGACTGGCTGGTAGGACTTTAACGCATTGCTTAAAAACATGATCCACTTACTTCATACCCTATCAGTGAAATAAAAATGCTGTAAATTGCTTCTGCTGCAGCTACACTGCACAGTCGATACCCAAGCCTCTGGTTGGACACCCAAGAATATGGGCACAGTTTGAAACTGCAGTTGTTTCAGGGTGTGTGCCTAACAGAGAGAAACAATTGCTCTAGGGAAATAATCCAGTCCAGACAAAGTTTATCACCTCCAAAAACCTAGTTTAAAAATACATACTCTTAGTTATTTTAGAATGGTGCTTCCCATTTTTACAGTGTCTTATAAACTTCAATGAGCATTTTGGTGTTTAGAAAAAGTATCTTCTAAAATGCCTTCAAATTATTAAACATTGCATTCATGTAAAAATGTTATGAAAACATTTCCCTAAGATACTCTGATTCTGTGCCCAAGGAACCTTCTCTACGGTATCAGGGATGCAAACACTATAGTATACAACATCTCCACTGCTTTCAGCTATATCAAAACCATGGTTGCTAATGCTTCAGTATTCTCAGCACTGTCAGATAAAGACAACATGACAAACAAAAGCCTCGCCCTGAAGAGAAAAGGTAACTAGATTGTGCATATGCTAAAGATATCATCATGCTTAAATATTCTTCTTACAAGAAGAATTCAGGATGAGCCTTTTAGACAGATAACACTGTGATTAGGTAGAACATTGCCTACAGAATCCCAGCTTTCAAAATGCTGTGGTCACGTTATCATTTCAATAACCTTATTCCAACAAACACACCTACTAGAAAGCAGAACATACGAGCAGATACTGCATACTACATGAATTGCCTAGGTAAACTGATGATACCCTTCAAGTATTCACCTGCACCAGTAGAAACATAGTACGAAATCCTACCCACCTGATATAAAGCTATAGGAAAAAAAATCGGAAGCGATTCCCAAGCATTCACAAAAGCACTCACAAAACTTACACTTGCAATTAGAAATTAGTAAGTAACACAGTAACTATCCAGCAAACATACAAACTATGTGCAATTTGATCTTCCTTCCTTTGAATAAAAAGCAAGCAGCAATGACGCTGCTGGCTGAGAATGCAGGGACAAAGCTGAAGGCCTAAGGCATAATTCAAACAGCCCACCTGGTATTTTGCATGCACACAGAACACATTACAGTTATAAAACATTCTAAGTAAAAGTGGAAAATTAAAAAGGGTAAAATAAGCATATCTTTACAATCCAAATGCTGGCGAATGGGTTCACTGTCAACATGACAAGAGGCTTGCACAGCAACAGAATAAATCTAAGTACCAGCTTCATTGAAGGCTAGGCCAGGTAGGATGATGGTTAATTTCTACCCCTTTTGGACAGTCTCCGTATTTAAAATAGGCCAAAGACATTGTAACAGCTTTAAGAACATTATTTCATGCTCTGTGTATCAGTAATCACACCAAAACAAATTGTTTGGGCATTTCCAGTAGTTAGCAATAAAAAATGATGTTTAAAAGAAGTCCTAGGAACATCTGTATTATGATCAGCCTCAACATGAAAGGGGTAGCAACCTGACATTTAATTTTTCTAGCTTCGTTACTAAATGTGTGCTCATTAACTACTTGTGAATCACAATGACATAGGGCAAAATTAACATTATGTTGCCCATTGTAGATTTTAAAGGAAAAAAAAAGCCCAGCTATATTCTCAGCTCCAAATTTACTTCTTTTTACAGATTAAGAAATTCTCCTAAGTCAAGATCTCCTAAAATCTTTTCTTGTATTCTTTCGTTGTTGAGAAGTAAAACTTTATGGCTGGATTCACTTGTTAAATTGTTCCCATTCAGCGTTAAGTGAGTCTTAATTAGCTGGTTGTGCCAGTTTCTGTAGTAGCAAGCTGAACAGGAGTCTGACTTCCCTCTCTTTTACCATAATGCCATTATGGCAGGGTTCGCTATGTACTCAGTTCTACTGCGCACTGAATGCGTGCTACTTGCTTCTCAATGGACTCAGTAAGGAGGTAGAATACTGCATTAGAAATCTGCATCATTATACACCACAGATATGAGAAAAATATGTGGAAGTAACACCTCTCTCTGCTAAACACCATCTAGTTTAATTAAGACATAGACAGGGTTTCTTATTAATCAGCTCTGGTTACTTTACCTTGAAAGCATTACTACTGCGTTATATAGTTTTATGACTGAAATCCTTTTCAAAATGAGAATAATTTTATTTACAAGTGCTGAACAATAAAAGGCTACAGAAAACATTTTCTTAGTATTATTTCCTGTGACTCAGCACTTCTGTTGCCATAATGTACTAAGAATAAACATGTGGGAGGCAGCCAAGTATAACCCTTCATGACCTTGTTCTCTCATCTCCTTTTGATGATTAAGTAGATTTCTTAGTACTGAGCAAACAGTTTAGAAAAGAAACCCATCAGAAGTTTTTCCTTGTTTCCATAGCCCACATTTACTTCAGGCTAGTGAGAAATGAAGAACAAATTCCACTAGAGCAAATCTCCTTTCTACGGCACTAGAGAAGGGGAATCTCCTTTCCAGTGGTTGTATCACACTTACAGCTATCAAGATACTTTTGCAGAGGTATTAGGTGGAAGGAGAGGGATGAGGTAAGGAGCAGGATGGTCTGGCACAGCTTGCTAAGCTAAATCTGCTCAGACAAACCAGAATTATCCAAGAGCAGGCCTTACACAAAGGTAATTAATGATATAGCCATCTTGCCCTAGCTTAAGGCAACAGCAGCCACAACTTTCTCTAGATATTCTCAACTCTGCTCTTTTTCTGTACCTGAATTCTATTTAAAAAATACTGCTGCAAGATTGTGAACAGGATCTGGATTTTACTGTTCATTTCCTCAAACAGCAGAAAGGAGAAACAGTGCAATGTTTGAGGCACCTAACAAGAGATTGTAAGAACTTCCCAGATGCCTGCTTTATTTGTGGGACTCGCTGGTCAACTTCTCTTTACCTCCAAAGACCAATATAGCACAGGTTGCTTTCTGCAATGACTAGTGAAGAAGGTTCCAGTTTGCCTTAATACGTCCATTCACACATCTAACATGAAGACAAGGGGTTTAATTCCTCACATTAGTTCTACACAACTGCAGCACCACATCGCCTTTTGGAAGTCTCCGATCATAGCATTGGCTGTAACATTGAAGTAATCAAAACGATCGATGGCTGTCCAGAATTTAAAGACCACATCATCAGGAAATACCCTTTACTGAGAGCAGCTGCAAAGCAGCTACACATCACATATATAGATAGAGCAGCATAGTTTGGATTTCAGTAGCCTCTGTATTTCAAAGTGAGTTTTTAAGGGATGGGGGAAAACTGTTCTACCTTTCAGGGAATGTGCCGTAAAATTTTAGTTTTACACTTGGATGAACTCAATTCTCAGAGCAACAAAACTCCCTGGAAACAAGTCTAAATAAGTCAAGATGATACAGACTCTAATGGTAAGAAAGGCCTAACGTTCTCACTTAGAGGAGTATTTCACGTAATAAAACCTCTCCTAATGTCGTATTATGAACTGTTAAAAGACTGTAACTCATGTTTGCTGACTTGCAGGTAAAATAACTTTCAACATCAACAGAACTGTTGATTTGATTGCCTGCGAGGCTGTCCTATTAGAAAATGTCTTGATGAAGAAGCAGGGCCAATGCAAGATGAGAGATAATAGACCCTTTTCTGTAGCTGAGCCACCCATATGTCAACAGTGTAAAATACTGCACCTTCTTTCCAACTCTCCACTGTTGCCAAGAAAACACCAAGAGAATGAGTCAGCATAATGATCTGATGCTCCAAACATAATATACATAGTTAGGCTGTCTGGAACTAGACCATCTACTTCTATCAAGACACAATATTAATTCTTATGTGGCAGAAAAAAAAATCCAATCCCCTCCCCTCGCTCCCCCCTGTAAATGGTTCTTTTTAAAAAAAGATACTGTAAAATTTTGAGTTAAAAATCATTAAAAATTGTGTAGCCCTTAACAAGACTAAAGGCTTACCCTACGTTATTATTTACCACATCATCTCTTGCACATACATTTCTTGTACAATAGCTGTCATGTTGCTGCTGCTCTTGACTCAAGAGGTAGCTGCCTTTCAAAAACGTCAAATTATTGGAGAAGTGGCTTGAGAACCTTTGAAATGAAACTGCCATATGAAACAAGAACACAGATGGATCTGATTTCCAGAGAAGAATGATGGGAGAAGGCACAAGGTCCTCCTATGATTGGCTGCCTCTAATCCCTTTATTTCACTCATACAAAACAGATTTTCAGTTTAAAACAAGACAGTCGTGGAAATAAAAATATGGTGGAATGCAAAATGTGCATTTGTGCAAATTCAGATTGGTTGTGCATTTTGAAGATAACTTGATCCAGAGGGTAACAATTACTATGGAAAGAATCTGAATACTTCAGATTCTTAAAAAGTGTCATTACCATGTTTCACTGTGACAAGAATAGTCACATACGGCAACACTATTTATTGTTTCTGAAAATAATCCTATAAAAGTTTTATTTACATACAGCTTCTCACCGGTGTCTCATCTAAAAACCTGGCAAATAAGTCACTTTTGTTTTGAAAAGGCACCAACTAGATGGCAATTTATAATTTCTACATCTCATTCTTTCTGATCCAAGTAACTTGATTCCTACACCCATGTCACAAAGAACAGAATTAAAACTGTATTAATTGATACCTAAGGATTTTGTATAAGGCAGTACACCTACACAGCCAATGTATTATTTAACTAAAACGATGTCCAAATACCAAAAATATTGTAACAGTTATCCACCTACAAGTATATAGATTACTATTAGCAACATCAACCCTGTTGCAAGTTATAAAAAATGGTTATTCTCAATGAAATTCCTTTTATGGCATACTGCACCTTTAAGCGTAACACCAGTTTACACGCAAACGTTTCCAAATAGAACAGGGACTTCGGGAGAGACCACAAACATTTTAAACAACAGGAAAAGTACAGACGCGACTTTGTCACCCACTTTTCTTATGTCCTTTGTACTGTTGCGATTTAGCTTTTTTCTTCTGTTTTGATGAACTTGACTGGCTATCTCTTGATGCTGCAAAAAAATTAAGAATTCAAAATTAAAAGTTTCCTATTTTGGAAAAACACTTCAGAGTGTGTCAAAGCTGCTACATGGCTACAGAATTCCTCCTTAGTGACTGAATGAAGGCTGAATACCTTTATTGTGGGAAAAGCCTCCCATTAAGCTATTAACAGTAACTCCTATTACCCTCCCATTAAACAAATAACAGTTCACCAAGTACAGTTATCGATTATTATTGTATAAATTGACCTGACAGGATGTGTCTTGATGCACTAAATAAAATACAGTCTTCTCACATAAATACCTCTGCACACACTGAGTTCCCTCAAATTCAGTCTGTAAGGCATACACATTTGCAACCTTAAAGCAATATAAATTTCCAGTGATACGATGCAGAATCAACAAGTTAACAGGCTTCTTCCCCAGATCAAATAAGCATCTTCTGGCATTAAAAAATAGTAAGTAGCCACAGAAATGCCCAGAAGAACTTTAGAAGTCAACGTGTAAGAGATTAGAACTGTGTACTTCTAAGCATTAGCAAGAATTTGTCCTGTTTTTGTTATGCCTGGTGACCTAACTTGAAAAGGATGAAGTTAGCAAAACCATCACGCATGAACAAGGGCCAGTAAGCAACTGTTACATTATTTACAAAATAGGAACCCACCTTGTGGCGCTGGAGGCTGCAGTTGATATCCAGTTAGCTGACACCACCCCACTGGATAGAGGTCTGGGGACTCGCAATCCACCCACTGATCATATTCATCTTCCCACCCATCAAAGTGTATCCTCAAAAGGCGATGGATAATGCGAGTTACTGTGGCCACGCATACCAGGCGAGGTTCCATCAGATCAACAGCCTCTAGTTTCATTCCAACATGAAACCCATGGTTTGGAACTTCCTGGAAAAGCAAACACAAACAGGGCAAACATCAGTAAACAAACATATTAATTAAAATGGTTTAAGCACAGTGTTGCAGCAAGTATTTTGGTCAACTTAATGTAGGAAAATACCACGTATCACCTATGAAGTTTCCTGTACCCTTGTATTTATTTAACACTTCAGAAATATTCAAGCTTAATATACTCAAATGGTTCTTATTTCTAAAAGTCTCTCTTGTCTTAGGTTTTCAAAATTGTATTTAATGAAATGGATCAGTCCCACGGACTATGCAGACAGAAATGTAAAGATAATACGAATCACAGTTTAAATACACATGTACAATGTTTATTACCTTATTGAAAAGCTTTACAGGTGCTGCTATTGAGTCAGTTTCCCTGAGGTAGTCAAACCATTTAAAAGGGAGTTTTGCGTAACCTGTGAATTTTAAACAACATTTTCATACATCAACTGCAAATTCATGCATAAGAACAACAACAAAAATAGTACATTGGCACTGTGTTATGGCTAAAAAGACAACAAAGAAGCAAAACATTAACATCAGAAACTTCCACTCTCTGAGCTTTGGTCTAAGGGACAAGACAGTCATCTGGACATTGCCCATTTGCAACAAACAAGATGAATGAACCTCTGGATAATACAGAAAGTGTCATTTAATGTTAAGATTAATCCTTCATAATTGAAGCTTTCTGTCCACGTAGGTCCTCGATCTCTACAATGCCCCACACAACTGACCCAGAACAGATCATGTAATTAAGGACATCCAGTGTCTTTCCTGTAAAGTGGTAAGAACAAGCATGGATATTTTAAAACTTAAATAAGGCTAAAAATAGCAATAATATAGACAATTACAGGATTTCCCCCTCCCCCCCCCAATCTTAAAAGCTATTATAAAGGGAAGAAAATACTCTCTCAAATATACTTAGCTTTTGTTCATCTACTGAATATGCATAAAACACACAGGACTGTTTTTTACTTTGGGCAACTTCTACAACTGCTTAAACCAACAATTCTCAAGCTCTAGCTGGAGCAACAACAGCTTGGAAGATTTCTTGGTGGTAGTATGCAGTGATGGACATTCCAGAAAGACTGCAGCGGAGTGGGCATGGCATGGGGAGCTATGGGAAACAGCTGGATCTCATCTATGGGGGAGTAGAGAGCTCCCACTGAGTCATAGCTCAGTACTGCAGGGCCAGACTCATCAGGCAGCTAACATTAACAGTCCAAAACGCAATCCCATTCTTGAAAGTGTCTGAGCATCTTCATCTGCTACTGATTTCAATCAGAGATGAAGATGTATGGAAGGAACGAGCTTATGAAGTCCAATGATTTCACAGCAACTTATTTAAGTTAACCACATTGACAAATGTAATTTGGAAAATAGTGTTCGCATTAGGTATCTAATATCTGCATGAACAGATGCTGTTGGATAGCTAACAATTAATAAGGGTAATAATGTGTCAGTTCTGTGTATTAATGCTTTTCTTTTTAATGCACAGTTCCTCTGGCTAGATGAATGAATGAAAGGACTTGTGTACAAATAAACTTCTCACCACACACACTAGAGGTGTGTCCTTGTTAGAGCAGTCAGAAGAAACTGCCCATTTTCAAGCCCAAAATTTGGAAAGCAAAATACACCTCTTGTAAGAGCTAAGAAGCTTTGATCACTTTGATCCTATTAAGTATTTCAATGGGCATTATATTCTGTATTTTACTCCTGTTAATTCCACTTTCAAGTGACTTTTAGATTATTGCATGAGTGATTTATAATCGCCTCTCAGTGGACGATACAGGATTGTTATGGAAAACTGCAATAAAATGGAAAATATACATGTAGATAAAGAATAAGGTTGCCACAATACAAGAAACACAGAAGTATCATAAATCTGTTAACAACAAAATTCAGATATTATTGTGTAAGTAGTGTTTGAATAGTAAAGAGGAAAAGTTTCGTCATAGGAGTTTTTTTCCCCCCATTCTGTATCATCAGTTTAATGTATTTATTTCTAAATTGATTTATATGTATTGATATGGATGCTTTTTCCTCCCACAAAAACTCTTCCTATTGCAAGAGACTCTTGCACCACTTATTTTTGAGGGGTGATTATGCCCATGAATTTCTAGACAGTAAGTTCACTAAATCGGTTTACTGAAAAATAACAGTACATCTGTCCAACTGCACTTTCCACATACTCAAAGATGACAGATTCATTAGTGTGCAATAATGAAAATGATATGAAGTTATTTTCTTCATGTTGCATTACACTGTCTTTGTAGTTATTACCTAGAAAAATAATTCAATAAGTACAAGTAGAAGCCTGAAAGAATGAGAATGGAGAAAAAAAATCCATTGAAAACCATCATTATCTGCTGTTACCCAGCTAGTTACAATCCTCTTTGTAAACTGCTAGACCAAGACAGTAAAATGTAAAAATGAAGGCAATACAGTCTTCTGTAGGCATACGTGCTAGTGGACAGACAGCTTTTTCTCACAGAAGGGATTATGCAGCATACAACTCTAATGGCTACTTCCTCGAAGCTCAGGTTTGTGCATATTCTTCAAAAAATTAACAGGTATTTTGTGAATTAGCCTAAGTCTTGGATTCTTTACACTGTTCATTAATCCTTTTGGTGGCCAGGACTTCCCAAGCAATGATGTATTCTGAACAGTCCTTTTTGGTGACTAGCATACTTCCCATTCACTTAATGGATATACTACTCAACCAGTGACTATCCTCAATTCCTGACAGCAAAAGCAAATTATTTTAGCCAGAGAATCAATCAGATGTTCAATTTGACTTTTTCTAAGTGAAAAGCTTGTTATCTCTGTTTTAGATTACTTTGAAGTTATGCTGTTGTCTTTGTTTCAGACTTGAGAAAGTCCTAAAAAGTGACACGAATTTTGTAGACTGAGTTAAGAAACAAAGCATATGGCACATACAATATCACTGAAAAATATTCAAAATAAAATGTGGTCAGAATGCTATATGTACCTCTGGGTGGAGTTAGTTCAATCATGTTAATTTCACAGAAACCAACAGGGAAAATAGAAGGGGAAGTGGCATGGTAACAAAACCAATCAGACCCATCTGCTGCTTCTGAGCCATCAATCCCAATCATAAGATAGCCATCTGCTAAAACCTTTGTAAAGAAAAACAAAATTTTACATTAAATACCTTTAACTGCGTGACAAGGCTAGAAAGAAAGCATGCCATGTTTCAAAAGAGTGAAAAGTAACTCAATAAACTTAGGACATTCAATTATAACAAAACAAAAACCCCCAAAGCATACCTGTCTCCGAGATCGTGTGTACTACTGTCAAAAGTACCTTTGATAACTGCACAGTTATGAGATGAACATTTCCTTTTCTGATCTCTAGTTTATTTTTCTTGTGAACATCAGTTCTCCTTCTAAAGCTTTATAATTCAGACTATTCTTTAGCTTGCAAGTGTATTCTGCACGCCATTAATAAGAAAAAAAGACTTGCAATCATAACCACACTCCTCATTGGTAAGGTTATGCAATTCTGATAAGCTAGGAAAAAAGTACATCCTTAAAAAGTCTTCATAGACTTCCACAAGTGAGAAGGATGAGGTTTCTGTCTGAACAGTTGCAAAACATTTGGTATGATTAGCAGAAGATTGTCCTGCAAATTAATCTCACAAATACCTGTACTCTAATTAAAGGTAAGGCTGAATTTCCAGAGATTAAAGCAAAAATAAAAAATGTACGTGATTATATCCTTTTTCATAGCACTTTTATATAAATAATTAATGGATGTATTCCATAAACATTCACTGTGTGAATGAACTGCATTTCTTTTGGTTTTGAGCTTTTTTTTTTTTCCCAAAGCTGAATAAAGGTGAGTGAAAGAAAGGATTCCTGCCTACCTTCACAAAATACACATTTGTTTCCTTACCTTTCTAATAGTTGCCACACATATTGCCGAAAGGTTTAAGGGATCTATAGCTTCCAATTTCATTCCTTCTTTAAACCATTCTCCAGCTGCGTCAACCTCTTTTACCTGAAGAATCACATAACAGCACCAGAAGCTAAGAATCTAATAAGCCTAGAACAAAATATAACCCCACACTGTCAAACCAACAGATTGAAATACCTGTTCTATCATCCCTGCTTATGTCAAGGAGACCAAATTAGGTAAGTGTTTGAATAAAAAAAGCAATGCTTGTGCTGGGCATATTTCCAGGATGCCAGTAGAGTTTCAGGTCTGTTTTACACACACCAGGGACTAAAGGTCCTCAATCAACTCTGAGAAAACAGCGTTCTTGCTGGCAAACTCACCTTCATAAATAAATGTGGGGGTGCATCAAAATGTCCATCCTGTTTCTTTGTAATATCTACAAGGAATATTAGTACATATTATTCAGAAGTTTTGTTAATAGAGCAGACAATACGTTTTTCTGAATACATTAACTAGTACAATGCAATCACGTTATTGGTGTGGTAGGCCCACAGTTTATAAGACTACCACAAAAATCTAGAGGACATAAGCCATCTATTTTCCTTGTTGACTTCTACCTGAAATACCTCTGTAACACAATCTCAGTTAAGGGGGAAAAAAGTCCCATGTTTACAAGACCACTTGATTATGTCACAAAATGCGTATAAATATACATAGAAGTTTTTGCAAAAAAATCGGCAAGTAACCAATGTGCACTTACAACATATATTTTAAATATAATTATACATAATCACTTTAAATACATGCATGTAGCTGTGGCTGCATGCTTTAAATACATGCATGTGGCCAACTGTTGAATATCACTTTCCAGGGGAATCCCTGGAACTCTGTTAGAGACATTCTTTCTGGGAGGTAGCACTGTTCCTGCTTTCGCTAACTGCTGTTATTTATAAATGGTTTCAGTGAAAGTTTAAGTGCTAAGAAAACTGAAGGTTTTCCTGAAGGGATGTCTTGTGGAACGTTTTACAGAAATTCTGTTTCTGACAAGAGACGCAAGCTCAGTGGATCAGAGAAATAGTAAAAAAGGCTTTTTTTTTGGTTAGAAACCTTAAATATTTCCAAATTACCTAACATACAAAAATACTTGTAACAAAGGCTTTAATGGTTTACCATCTGTTACAACTGTCACTTCACCTTCCCTTCCCATCTCCTAATGCCCTCTAAAACATGTAAATCTTGCAATATAAAAATATTACATAGTCCCTGAATTTGCAAGTAAAAAAAAAAATTCAGTATCTAATAGGATACTTGTCCGTGTTGTATTGTACAAAAGAGACAATCATGAAGAAACCAGGAGTTTGAACTCCAGGTATCAGCACAAAATATGAGGTTTACCATGCCTCAATATTGCAGTTCAAGGTTTTCCTGCCTAGACAGTTTGTTAACCACTGTTTATCACTGAATCTTTCTAGATATGACATACGACAAATCAACTGAAGATTTATTTTGGCTTTTCCAATGCTGTAAAATACTCCAATTATACTTCTAACTGAAACTCCTAGATGTACTGTAATTGCTAAAACCCCTGGGATGCATTATATAAATTTTTAAAGATCATTATTCAAGCTAAGTTTTATTAATTATATAAAGTGACAGCACTGCTTAAGTCAGACTTCTCCAAGCCAATACTGCCCACAAAGACACCTCTAAAACACAACAAGCTTACCAGATCTTTTGAATCTGTGTCCTATACTTCGAGACCAACCAATATGATGAATGAGTGGACTGTACATATGGCACCAGAAGTCATCAGTTTTGTCTTCACTTTCTTCATACACCAATCTTAACCGTCCCCCAATGACACTTTCTACAACTGCTACCCTTGTTCGACAAAGGTGCGTTTTGTCAACAACTTCTACTCTCATGGAAGTTTTGAATGGATACTGCATACTTTCAGACACCTTAAAGTAACAGGAAAAAAAACCATTCTGTAAGAATATACTCTGTTTTCCCTTAGTCATCTGCCATCTTCTATTAAAGTGCAGTATCAATGCACTTTTCATTTAATTCAAGTATTGTTAATCAACCTGCAAAAATGACACACAATTTCTCTTACATTTCATTGTACATGGGGAAAAATGAAATGTTTCAGAAAACTAAGTAGAATAGATCCATCAGTGCTTTAATTGTATCAAGTACAGCCCCTAATACAATTCTCATATAAGTTACAGGAATTTTCCATTGACTTAATGAAAAGTTTGTTTCATTGTTAACAATGGATAAAATTACTTTGAGAAACAATTAAACCAACCCCAAGATGTTGTTTTTTTTTTTTTTCTTTGTCACACTTTAAAAATAGGATTAAAAGACTATTATAAAAGGCATGGAAAATAAACCTTCAACATAATTAAAGCTGGCCACTCACAAACATTTTTCTTCATAATATATCAAAAAGAAAGGAAGAGATGGAAATAAATGTTAATCTGCTTTGCGACAATACATTCTCTTTAAAAATCAGTATCTGTCACTTGCCATTTCCATTATCCCCCAAGGTGTTCAGTTCTTGCCAATTTAATTTGGCTTCCAACTGAGACAATTTTTAAATAGAAATAAACAACTGCAGAAAGGGTTTTTTGTTTTGTGGTTTTGTTTAGGTTTTTTTAATATTAGATGCAGTGTAAGACAACAAACAAGTCTCATACTCCTACTAAAAGCTAGGTACCATCTCACAATATTAGTAAGTAAACTTACAGCACACTATACAGGCGGCTGCCACACTTAAAAGACATGACTTAAAGACAGCAAAAAAATATAGTCCAGAGCAGATGAAAAATACTAACATTTGAAAGTATGTACTTTATTGCATCTAGGTATGAACATTTCGTTCAGTTTCTTGAAATAGTGCATGATAGAAGTCATTCCTGAATTAGAAAAATGAGTTTTAATTTTTCTTACGTATCACAGGGTAGCTTATTAGCACTTTTTTAATTTTTAAATTGGGGTATTTTAAAATTAGTATAAACTAACTAGTTTTTAAAGAAAATTACTTTCCGCTAGAGGAAACAGTTTTCCAAATACATACTGACAAGCGTGGACATAAATGGAGAATAGAGATTCCAAGGAAAACTGTATTTAAGGGAAGAAAGTACTGTATCACCCTCACTATAAGAGGAGCTGATGTGCCATTGTAAAATACTTCAGTTCTTCACATTGTGCTGCAATTTTGTTTATAGTACATCATTGATATTGCATCAGCCTTACCTTCTGAGAAAAGTCAGGAGGAAGTGTTTTGGCACCAGTAAGTCGTTTCACTAGAAAAGCTTTCCAGTTTGTGTATTTGTGTTGGATGGCTGTTGCAAATGAAGGGGAAAAAATAAGCCACTGATTTTTAATTGTGTCCGTTAGAGACAATATTAGTCTGGAATATGTAAATAAGAAATCCCAGATGACTGTTAAAAAGCCTGGATGACAATAATGACAAAATCCTCTTTAGAGAATGAATGCTACCCAAGATTAAGTTTATGGGTATGTCAGGGCAAAGAATTTAATAACAAAATATAAATAAAATCAGTGCATGTTCACATCACTGATTAGCTAACTGCTTCCACCTTGATCTTAAAAACTTCTAAGTCACATGAGATGGGCTACTCCAAGAAACACTTTCAGCATCAGTCAAATCCTTATTTTTCCAAAAGTTAAAATGATTTATTCATAACTTGTTGAAAGATTTGCTATGGTAAAAAATACTTGGATATCTGAACCATGAGCAAATTTAGTTTAATAAAGACAGACTTAGATATCAATCAGTAAGGCTACTATTTACATACTTCGAGGAGGGACTAGGGGCTTCCCACTGGTTGCACACCAACCAACTGGGTGGATGTCAGACCCACAAACGTTGCACCAGAAGTCAAGACTTGAATCATTTTCAAAGCCTTCGTATCTTAAGAGAGCATTGTAGCCTGAAAGAAAGCAATCCCATTTAAAAAGACAAGAATTAAACAAGATTATAAAAGATCTGTTAATATTTCTTTACCAATCATAATGTATATTACATTGGATTTTCTAGACTAGAACTTTTTATAGAACACTATTCTTACATCACATTGCTGCATGTTATTAATGCACAGAATGGATTACTTTGACAAATGTGCATGAGCTATCATGTAAGGCAAATTTTAATTAAAATCATTGAACTATAAACCTTTAGAAGTTATACATAGAAGGACAAAATTAATTACCCACAGTATCTGCTTTTTCATATCTTAGCTATGTGACCTTGAATTTTTAACTTTTCTTTTAACCAAAAGTGATATATATATAATGAGGCTTACTTGCTAGCTATTATGCAATTTCCTATCTCCTCAATCCACACTGCTCTTACTGTACTCTGAGGCAATATAAAAAACCAAAACAAAACAGGCATTCTCAAGCTTCAGCGAAGCCACTATAAAACAGGACAACATAGTGA
The DNA here is from genome assembly GCF_000687185.1 of Egretta garzetta. Taxonomy (NCBI): domain Eukaryota; kingdom Metazoa; phylum Chordata; class Aves; order Pelecaniformes; family Ardeidae; genus Egretta; species Egretta garzetta. The sequence continues at coordinate 5,422,461 of NW_009259586.1, forward strand.
TAGTGCTAAAACATCTGACTGACACAGCTCTGACAACCTAACCAGTGTCAACATTCTACTAACCAGGTGACCACTGACAAAATTATTAGCTCCCTTCACACTGCTATTTTGATTATTAAAATAATTTCAACTAAAATATATTCACCTGCTAATTTTACAATTCCAGCTATCCAGAAGACTTTGGTAGGTAGGCTGCAGTCGGTGTTTGGAACCTCCACTCGCACTCCTTCTGAGATATCACCCCAGCATGTCCCCATAGGTGCCTATCATTTAAGGTAGGGGGGAAAGTCACCAGTTCACCACATGAAAATATTTTTTTGTTGTTGTATTAGTGTTTTACAAGCAACTTAAAAAGATAAACCAATCAATATACAGGATAAGACATGAGCATACATTTAAAAAACAGCTGTTTTATGAAAATCTAGTTTGGTTTTGATTTGAATCTTATGTGTAGTATTGTAACTGTATATAATTATTAATGTGTATTTCCTGAAAAAACTATAGGATTCCAAGTTTAAAAATCTGTAAAGCACAAGCACAAATAGCTTATACTCACAGGTGAGCTTTATTCCAATATGTTTCAAGTAGGCGCAAGCTACTGAGTTAGCAAGAACTGTGTAGTTCTTCTGCAATTCTACTTGCAAAAAAGTTATGATACTTTAGATTCATACCTGTACCACAGACATCAAAATCTTTACATTCTGTAAATCAGAAATGTTCCTGAAAAAATGCTTAAAAGTTATTTCTTGAATCTATTCTGATGATTTATTACAGTGGGGTTTATCACCCACTGGTTTGCATCCTCCCAAGAGGAACAGGCTTTCCTACCACCTGCAAATGATCATTCTATCGAGCAAGCAAAAAGAATAGAAGGCCGAGTGGCACCTTTTTAATGAATGCCAAAAGAAAATGCACAGCTAGATTTCTCACAGAGTCTGGAAGGCTTAGACTAACTTGTTAGTAACAAAAAGAAGTACAAGCTTGATGAACTATTAAGGATTTGGGGAAACTTGGAGATAAAAATTACATTTAGTTTGCTATCTCAAGAACAATGTTTTGTTGAACAGATCACCATGAAAAGATAGTCAAAGATGGTATTGTAGAGATATCAGAAATGCACAGTGCTGAAGAATCTAAAACCTTAAAAGTGACTCAACTGAAGTTATATTGGTAACAGAACAGAAAACGACTCAGTCTACATTAAACTAGAGATCACCAAGAAGGCAAAGATTCAGAATTGTGGTATTTTAGAACAGTCATATCAATTCTAAAGGGTTCTGAGAAAAAGAAATTATTATCAGTTCAGAGAATATCCAGGTATCACAGGAACAACTGAAGGGATCCTCTGGTTCTGCGCCATAGCGGGCAGGCAGTATTCTAAGGCTGTGTCTCATTTACAAAGCTCTTTCCAAACATAGAGAACTTAACAGCTCAGTGGAAACAGCCTCCAACTTCAGAATTTTGGCTGAGAGCCACAAGTGAAAAAAGTTGGATTAATCCTGAATGATTGGAAATCACAATACTGGAATTTTGCTGGCAATCAGCAACACCCAACCAGCAGCACTAATACCCTTCACTAGTAGAAATATTTGAGGCTAGGCATACAAAACTTAAGACTCATTTTAACTATTAAACCAAAAATAAGTTACTGCAAGTATTCCAGTTTCTTATTCTTGAAGCCTGGTCTCTTCGTGTTCTGCTATGTCCCATCTACACCAGTCTAGACTGCAGAGCTCTTTTCTGCCATCTGGCAGACAGAGAGAAAAAAACAACTTGAAAGATGATGGCTTATTTTCACACACAAAATATGCAGACACAGCTTCTTAATCAAGTCCTATTACATATTCACTATCATCTCTAAATTGACATGCAGCTTTCTGAACTGAATTGGGGAAATAAACTTTTCTAACGGCATATTTTAGTCAATCGTGTTGCCTTGTATAGAGATACAGATGAGGCCAAACAATCAAAAATAGTAGTGCTGAATAATTTCATAATCCAGCTGCACTTAATCAAAATATATTTTACGGCCTGCTCATCTATTCAGTTGATTCAGAGAGAAAAGTATATCAAAACACTCCTCACACTAACTGATAATGGAAATGTCACAAATTTTTATGCCTAGAATGTGGATTGGTATAGAGGGAAATAGCAGAAAGTTAAATTTGTCCTTGTCTGTGAAAATATTGGTTCTGCTAGTTCTCCTACACCAATCCATATGGCTCACCCTTTAGAAGAAGGACGCCATCCTGTGTAGCATCACTACTGAAATGCCAGATAACACTACTGTCCTGAAGTGGTTGTTTACAGTATACCTGGTATACTGCGCCATCTTTTCCTTTTTCACTCGTTACAAATGTTCTTAAGGGAGGAAGACTGGATAAACCAGGGCTATAGCAGCCATCTTCCTTTGTATCTTCTCTGTCCTTATCTGATCAATCAATCAATGTTTGCACAGTGCTTTGAAAAACTCACAAAGCACTATATAAGTGTTAAGTCTTATTCATCTGCTGGCTGGAAGGGTAACTCTGAAGACTGGATTGGCATAGTGCGAACTAGCAGAACCATAATTTACAGGTAAGAACAAATTTACCTTTCGGACTCATGACGAAGAGATCCACTTCATGTCACTCCCAAACAAGGAAGATCTGGTTCATGGCTTCCTGCTCCGGGAGATGACGTGGGAGGGTTTATCTGTGAGCGGCAGCTGCCTTCTCTGCAAGGTAAGTTGCAATCAGGAAGATCCTGTTTGACAGGAGCACCTAAAGGCTAAGTATCCCCACATGCCTAGCTGAACAAAGATGTCGCGAGTTAAATAATCGGCTTCTAAAAGTTTTGGATGGCACCGACATTTCAGATCTGAAACTTGAATAAGGATTTTAAAGGCAAAGCGATGCTACCAATTCCTGAAGCGTAAAGATACTATGCTGATACCTTGTGTGTGAACAGTAACCCCCCCAAAAGGTAATGCCAATGTGCAACATGCTTTAAAAATAAAAAGTTCAAAGAAAAGCACTGCCACCTAGTGTAAAACCCTGGAAATGGTACCTTAGCGCAAACTATTTATTTATTTATTTAACAAACAAAAGAAACTAAAAGAATGAAAATATTTCAGTTCAGGATAAAATTAAACCGGAAGAATGACTAAAAAATTCTTAACTTCAGAAAATATGCATCTCACTAGCAACAGAGTGGAAAAGAATGATTACTATTAGTTGTGCATTAAGTTGTACGTTAAGTAGCACTGACAAAAATTCAAAGCACTGTATTTGCTTTTATTTCTAGGAATGATTTGAGCAAATAAAAGCAAGTATAGAGAAAAGTAAAAACTGTTTAGAAGAAAATGAAATTGGAATACAGGTTAGCAAGGAGCACATTGTATGTCACCGAGATATAGCACAACACAAACTGTTAAATGAAGAGTTTTCCTCCTTGCATCAGCTACCGCTGTGTGCCTGATTAATGCAATTTGGAAAAAAGAAAAAAGCTGCAAGGTGAACAAACTGTAATTCTGGCTTCCTATATGACATAAACCAAAGCAGCTTCTCTAGTTTACTGAACCATAAAGTGGGCACAGTTGTATGTACTGTTGCTAGTGAATTTCATTGGTGTCAACTCAGGACTGAGGTCTGGAATGAAGGTAACAGGGAAGCACAAAAGCCACATTAAGGGCATCAAAAGACTTCGAAATTAATTCTTCTCATACAGAGATAGAGAGAACTTCAGGATTTAAATGTTTTAATACTAAAATGTAACTGGTTTAAGTTGAAGAGAAAATAACTCCCAGGCAAAAAAAAAAACTGATGTGGGAAAATTATGTCAGACCTGAAATACTGAAATATGCCAGGTTATTAATAAAATAATCAATAAGCCAAATCCCACATCTTGTAATGCCCTTAAATTTTCTTTATTATTGATCCAAATGTTCCCTATCAAATATCCATACAGATATACCCAGTATAACGAGATACATATTTTATCTAATAACAAATTTAATGTTAGATATGTTATGATTTTACTGTCAATTAAAAACTTTTGTTTTGAACAGAATAAGCTTTATATATTCAATCTCGCAGACACACACACCCTACATGCATGGAATCCATAATAGAGATGGTAAACAAACATCGACTAATACAAACTTTGACCAATCAAAGCAATATAGTACACAGAAAACACAGCAATAATCTTTCCAGACCGACAAAAAGAGTATAGTTTCTTTTAATTATCAACATAGAGTGGAAGAGAGACACGGATCTAACAAGAGACTACTAATGTGTTTTCAGATTCTGACTGGTTTAAGTAATGTATTTTTCAAAGAAGTAATTACAGTACAACTAAATGCAAATCACACCCTCATAACACTAACTAATGTCCTCCAAAGAAGCAGAAATATCCAAAGGACACTTCAGGAGTTGCATTTTACTTGTATTAAAAAAAAAAAAAAAAAAAAAAAAAAAAAAAAAAAAAAAAAAAAAAAAGAAAACCGGGGACAGAAAAGAAACATTCAGGCTTAGTAGCACTGTTGCCAGGTAGCTTGTGAAAATTATCACGGTAAATGTGAACATTAGTACTGTATCTGTTCACATTATTGGTGCCCCATTCGACTTAGTGAATGAAGCAGTAAGAAAGAAGATATAACTCCTTTTAATACAGAATGTTATAGCATAATTGACAAGCGACCCAACTACTGTAGCTGTATCCTAGTTAAGGATGCCATACATAATGAAGCATTTTGTTATAAAAGCACAACCCACATTATCAAACAATATCTTTTGATATGTACTTATGAAATTACTTATAGCACGTACCTAAACTGTGAAAGCAAGTGCAAACATGCTTACTTAAGCACGTGGAATTCGATACAAATTCATGAAGCTATACTAATGCAAGACTCTGTTCTGGGCAACAGTTAAGGCCTCTAAGCATAAAGGGTGCTATTCAGAAAGTGCCAACTGCCAAGAGCCCTCAGCTCCTACCGATTTATGAGTTGACAGGGCTCAGCATGAATTCCAGAACTGTAGAGAAAATATGTCTCTCTTCTCCCTCATGGACAACTTCCACAAAACAAAATGTTGGTTTTGATTGCAATTTTCATCAGATAATTTTGAGCAAAATAAAACTTTGTAAGAAGATGGAACACTTCAACTTCCCAAATAAGTACGCTGAAAAAACACTTTCTGTAGGAAAGTTTTTACTGAAGAAAGTACTGACAATATTTTAAACAAGATCTAATAATTGGAATTTAACAAACACATTGAAGACAGATGGTGCTAAATATTTTCCTCATCCCCTCACTGCATTCTGTAATGACTGAGGACTTTTTTGTTTGGGATTTTTGTTACTAAAATACAAAGAAAACCAACCTCCTTAACTTCAGATTTATAAAAAGCCTTCATTTTCCTCTGTTTCTACATTACCTGGCAACATGGAGAATCTGACTAAAAGCTAAGAAAAAAAAATCCCAAATCCAAATATGTAACCAAAAGATCAGTTCAACATAATGGAGCAAGCTTGACTCAATCTAAAAAGCCTTTTGTAACTTTTTCTAATATTGCATGACCTGGTTGATTTGATACTCTGGAGTGCATTTGATGATTTCACACATTGAGTGTGAAAAAAATAATTTTGCAATTGTTCAAGAGTCCTCCTTTTACTTTATTCTTTGATTATGAGAGCATGTATGATGAAAGTAACTGATAGTGTTCAAAATGGTTTTAAAGAACAGATAAACCCAAATATACCTATCTAAAAAGTAGTCATACTAACACAGTTCACAATATAAGTTTCATAGTTGTGCTGGTTTTGCCTAGGATAGCGTTCATTTTCTTCACTGTAGCTGGTATGGGGCAGTGTTTTGGATTTGTGCTGGAAACAGTGTTGGTAGCACAGGGATGCTTTAGTCCCTGCTGAGCAGGGCTGACACTGGGCCAAGGGCATTGCTGGCCTGTCACCCCACCAGCAAGTGGCTGGGGGGGCACAAGGAGATGGGAGGGGACGTGGCCAGGACAGCTGACCCCAACTGACCCCAGGGATATCCTACACCGTATGACATCATGCTCAGCATATAAAGCTGAGGGAAGAAGAAGGAAGGGGGGGCGTTCAGAGTGATGGCTTTTGTCTTCCCCAGTCACCATTACGCATGATGGTGCCCTGCTTTCCTGAGGATGGCTGAACACCCGCCTGCCCGTGGGAAGCAGTGAATGAAATCCTTGTTTTGCTTTGCTTGTGTATGGCTTCTGCTTTACCTATTGAACTGCCTTTATATCAACCCAGGAGTTTTCTCGCTTTTACCCTTCTGATTCTCCCCCATCCCACTGGGGTGAAGTGAGCGAGCAGCTGCATGGGGCTGAGTTGCTGGCTGGGGTTAAGCCATGACAATAGTTCAAGGCCATGAAACATATTTAGATATGAATGTTTTGCAAAAATGAATTCAAGAATTAACACGGACTCTCTCTCATGCACACACACAAAAAGATAGCACATATTGAAAAATACTTACGTGTTTAAAACAGGTAACAGGAGCTGCTGTAAAGCTATTGCTATTGATGTAGTTACCCCAGCTGAAACCTTCCACAGGGACAGCTGCTAAGAGAAAGTTATTTTATTTAGGAAGCTGCTAGTGAGCCACAAATCTAGTATTACTAAGAATTTGTTTCAGCTCTGTTTATAGGACATTACCTGCTTTAGTCTTTGCCTGGTTTTGTAAAGTTGCCTGGTACTGAGCATATGCTGCTAATTTAGCCACTAAGGGTTGTTTTTGTAGAACTTTAGCCTTCTTTGTTGGAGGTTTACCCTAAAACAGAAAAAAGCTAAGTAAATAAAGTCTTCTAAACTCCCATCAGGAAATTTCCATAGGTCTGTAGCATATCTCTGGTACATTTAATTAAAATTACAACACAGAATGGAAGTTGACTAAGTATCACAAAACTACATGTAATATTAAATAAATTTAAAAACCAGTAGCAAAGAATGTCCAAAAGATGACTTTTGTACTAGTATTCCAACTTGAACAGCGTTATAGATTCATTGTTGTTTACCTGAAAAAAAGATAGCTTTTAAAAGCAGGTCAAAAGGAAAAACTTTAAATCTAATTTATACCAATGCAATTTCTTGGCATTTGTTGCAATGAATTTGAGATAGGATATAATGATATTTCCTCACATTTCTATGTCTTTTCTCGAATGTTACAAATATACCTTCATGATTAGTTGATTAATATTTTAAGTGAACAAACCAAAACGCATTTTGCAAATCTACGTGGTTAGGAAAACCATCAAAAAAACCCCCACAACTATGCTACGTAAATCTTTATGCCCTCTAAAGCCCGAAAGTATCTCGGGTATGAGATACAAGGAATTTCAAGTCACTACATGTGTGGACTGAAGATTTTTCCCTGATCTTTTTCTTGCAGAAGGGCAAGGTATGAGATCAAGGAATTTAAGTCACTAACAGTGTGGGACGAAAGATTTTCCCTGATCTTTTTCTTGCAGAAGGGCAACTACAGCAGAAATTAAATAAGTCAGTGTTCTCTGGAATTTGTTCTGCTGAGCAAAGTAATTTGTTCACGACTGACGCAGTTTTGAGTTTTGGCTTACAAAATCAGTCATGTTAAAGTTTTAATGTGTTAAGAAACTTGACCCATCTTAAAAAAGTCATGCAAGTTTTACAAATGTACATGTTTTATACACACACAGACTATAATAAATATATAAAGAAAATGGTGTCTGTACCGCTACCTGAAGTCTGGCCAGAATGCTGGCCTTCTTGGAGTTCGATGAATAGCTTCTAGAGCATGACACACTGCAGAAGCGTTTTGTTTTAGAGTAAAAAGCGTCACGGACACCAACCATTCCACACATCTCGCATGTAGCTAATCAGAGGAGAGAAAAAGCCAAATGTTAAGAGTGTAATAGAGACCTCAGTAATCATTCAGAACAAAGACAACATAAGGAAGGTCCTGTAGGTGGCACCACCAAACAGTTTCTTAGGGTTTGACCCTGAAGAGAATTGCACAGAAAAATAACTTAAGATAAGAACACCACCACAAATGTCAGTGAAACACTAAGAACCTCAAGCTCATTGGTGAAAGGGTGCCTCTTTCTGCTCCCTATCAGTTTTACCACTGGTAGAAGTGAATGACCCAGCTAAATCAGCTAAAGCCAAAATCTGTGTTTTCATGGTTCTCAAGGAAACGTCTGCTTTGAATCTGGGCCTGCCAATCTTGATTTCCTCTAAATATTTAATACTTCCGACCTGAAATAAAACCAGATCTCTTGTTTAAGTCATAAATTAGTATACCCAAAGTACCCTAGCCCACCAATATTCTCTTCTAGCTTCAGAGGCTGACAACATCACCCACCCACTGAGTTGTTCTATGAGTTTGTGACCAACTTATGCCAAAGAGACAATACCAAGATTCTGCCCAGAAAGTGCTCTACTAATCACTAATAATTTTGGCTAAAATATTTTTTCCCTGATGATGAAAGCAATCCTCCCTTTTTTTTTATTTTTTCCAGTATACTCTAGCTCACAGCAAGTGGGTAGTGAACAGGTATACACTGACAGACTTTGTACAGTAACGAAGTTTTCCTAGTATAGGAAGAAATATATTTTAATACATTGTATAGATAACAAAGAGAGAGAAAATATACGCCCAAGTGTAGAAAGAACACACTGACATTTTGCTCAAAGAATAGAAACAATGTACATGAGAACATACACATGCATGTGCATATATACACAACACACGTTTGATGGGAGGGTGGATGTTCCCATGCTATTTCTTTCCTGACAGTGGGATTCAAAATCTATCTTATTTCAGTTTAGCAAAAACAAAGCAATTCTCCCCTCCCAAAACAAACCAACCCCAACCCTTCAGCTGTTTTGGTCCCTTTTCAATCAGGACCAACTTTGGGGATTGGACCCTCACAACTCAACACAGGCTAAACCCCGTAAATACCAAACTCACTGTACTCATGCATCACATACTCACCCATGCCAGACTTGCCATCTGGATAAGTATAGACCTGTCCATTGTTCTTTATAATTGGGAGACTGGACGGCAAAGGAGCAACCTCCTCTTCACTCTCATCTGAACTGGAACTGCTGCTGGTGTCCTCACTACAACTATCATAACCGTCAAACATCCCGAATGAATCACGTCTTCTCCTTTCTGCTCGTGAAGTATGTTCTGTCTAAAAATTAAAAACAAACAAACAACAAAACCCCCAAAGAATAGCAGAGCATTCTGAACACAAGTATTTCAAAGTCAATCTTAAAAAGTTTCAAAGGTCAAAGTCAGCCTTCAAAAGTAGATGTACTAACAAACTGTTCTATTGGCATCGAGATACGAGCCACATATTGCCAATTAAATTAGCATTAAACTAGCCAATTTTTGGTATTGTGATATACAGGAAGAAAAAGCTATCTCACGATCCACTGAGAATACTCAGTAGCAGTCCATACATTTCTTTTGCTTGGTATCTTCAGAGTTCATTAAACCTGATGTGCTGAATAATGACAGCCACACAGATCTTATATGCAAATGAGCACATTCCAGATGGCTGCAGCCAATTTCACTAAAATTCATTCATTTGAGAAAGCTGGGCAGAGAAAAGACAGTTCAACCAAGAGGGCACTTATGCCACAGGAACAGAAATGAGAATCTATCTCTGCTCCCATTGGCTTGTGGGGCTATCGATAAATCACTCTGCCTCCCTATGATTCAGTTTCTCACATGTGAAACAGGAATACCTCTCTACCTCACAGGGATGTTCTGAGGATTAATACATTAACAATTATGAAGAGCTTAGTTACTATGGCAATAGGGTCTGTATAAATGCTAAAAGATAGAAAGGTGACTAATTTGCCACTGTCATATATGAAAACTTGTTACATAATAGAGTTTTCCTATAACCAAAAAATCTGAGGTCAAATAAAACATACAGTTTTGAAGAACACACAACAGTTAAGCAATTTCCAGCAAAGACATTAAAGAAGTATAAACAATAGATTAACTGATGTCTTTTTTTCCTGATGCATAGCCAATACATGCATTTTAATGCAGTGACAATTTTACACAGCTTTACTGAAACAAGGCTACTGCTACGTGAGCTGCCCTCATTAAGCTAAAAAAAAAAAAATTCCAATATTTTCATTATCCTTAACAGTATCTACTAAGTTTGAGAGGAAATAACAGATAAAGAGAAGACAAATTCTACAATAGAAGCACGAGTTAGGAGAATGAAGTATAGCCAAGAAAACCGAAAAAATATTAAGAAAGCCTTTGCCTCTACTTCCTTTTCCAAGAGCTAATTTTATTTAGAAGTCATTGCAGACAGAAAAATAATGTGATTGGACTTTTCCTTCTTAAATTGCATTTAGATTCATAGCTTTAAGATTTCATCACAGTAATTCCCCAAATCCCTTTCCTAGAGAGTAGATGCCTGAACATCTTTATTGTTGGATCTCACCCGAGCCTTTTTCTGCTGTGCTATCCCTTTATTATAATATTCTCTATTCTCCTTTACAGTCTGACTAAATCCTATTATGGAAGGATTTCCTTATAGTTAAAAGGGAAAACTGATTTCCACACTGACCCAATCCTACCATCCAATAAAAGAAACAAAACCCCAAAAAATAAAAAGAAAAAACCCCAGTAAATACAAAAGGTTATGCAATAAGGTAAACAAATTTAAAACACTTAAAGCAGCTCTGAAACAAAACAACAACAAAAAAAGTCAGTGTAATGTTAATTATGCATACATTCCTCAGCCCACAATTCAAAATTATATTAAAACAAATAAAAATTTAGGATAAGGCATAACTTGGCAACTCCTTGAAGGAACTGACATCTTCTGCCTGAAGTAGCTAGGGCAACAGTCACAATCGTTAGAGGAAACATTGAGAGATGGCAGAACAAAGCCTAGGCCTGACCTGCCCTGGTCAGCCTTACCCATACACTATCGCTGCTGCGATTAGCCAGCAAGATGCCAGATCAGTTATTTGTTTGTGTGTGCACGTGTGGGTAGATTAAGGCAGAAGTTGAGCACAACGTTGCCATGGATACAGTGTTCTGCGAACAGTGCCAGTAATTTACAGATCAGAACACGAAGACTAGTCATCTTCCTTAAGATTTCATGAACTCCTTAACATCTCACAATATTTAACTTTCCTTGACCACAGCCTCTGCTAAGCAATAAAATGCAATACCATATTAACCATTCACACCAGTAATACCACAGCACCACGATGCCTTCTAGTATTAGGGATAGATATTAGTGGTGTTACAGAGAGGATCTCCTTCCTCATTGACTCATCCTCCATAAATCAGCTGATCTAATTTCACTAAGAGATTAGGGCCTCGTCCCACACAAAGGAGGACTTCAACCCTTCAGCGGAGGCTGCAGTACAAGGTAGTCTTGGGACATCCCTTTTCCATTCCAGACTGGATTGCTCCAGACCCACACGGCAGTTCTGCTTTGCCTGGTACTTGGCCGGCAGAGGTTTGCAATGCGGTAGCAGCTCAGAGGAAGGAAGAGAAGTGCAGCCCATGCCCAGTCCCTCCAACTCCCACAAACTCTACAGCCAGCACTGCTCCCGCTGCAAGGGAAGGGGAAAGGAGAAACGGGAGGTTGGAGGCAAGATGAAGGACCGGTGGCACAGAAGGGAAGACTGGCTGCTCTAGGCAAGTCGAAGCATGGTGCAAGATTACAATTGCAGATATCACAAGAGCACAGTTGGCTCTTTTTTTTGTTCTTCTTTTGCATCACATGTATTTAGAGCCTCAGTATTACTGCCAAGCCCTCTTTGCCAAAATATCCACGGATGAGAAAGAAAGTATGTCCACTTTCTATATGGAAAGTTGGGCCCTCTACTAAGAAAATCATTCTTCAGTGTTATACAGGTCCCTAAAGTTTGTCAAGTTTAACTACACTGTCAAAGCAAGTCTCATATACCATCTTTCCATTTACGTTGTATTTGGCCAAATTGTCCCACTTCAAGTTATGAGCAATTCAAAAGAGCAGCTTTGCTTATTGTTTTAAAATGATACTGTAGTTTTTATAAAACATTTTTATCCAAGCGCTTGCCAGAAGATGACCACATTTGCCAGATAATTTATGTAGGACATTCTTAATGTTAACTTACAGTTATCTGGATTGTAATTCTGGGGAAACTACTCAAAATATGTTTTGTGAGGCTTGAAAAAGGTACGGTTTTGCAAAAAAAAAAAACAAAAACCAAAGTACTTTGTGTGCAGAAGTAGGTGGAATTTAGGGAAGATGATATGCAAATACCTATGCCGGAATTTTGCTAGAGCAGATCAAAACGTTTCTATTTTGATCATAAACACCACTAAGGTTCTTTTTAACTGATGCTGAGAAACAGCATTTGTAGAAACAAGCGAACAACACATGGAATCTCTGATAACCCTTCCTGCAGAACTTAGAGGTCCTATTCTTTTGCAAACCCTAACATCTGAAACAGAAAAAAGTTGGGGTACAACTCTGAACTCAAAGGTCAAAAATGGCATCCTTACAAAAAGGACAATATATGCCTCAAACAGAACCATAACTGAGATAAAGCAGCTGCTTTGGTAACAGCAGCAGCCTGCAATTCCCACTGAGTTCTTGCAAGCAATGAGCAGCAGCATGTGCGCCTTGTCAGCTCACCAGCAATATCTGGTCTGTCTGACAAAAAAGCACCCAGCCATGGTAGCTACAGGACTTCTACGAATGGAAGCCTCAGAAAGAAGAGCTTATTGCTCTGCAAGGTGTTCCCACTGCATTTTGACACCCTGTCCATGAGAATGCAGTCCTTCACACAAAAAAGCTACCAGTGACTTAACAGTCACGAACTTGATCTAACACCCAGAGTAGGATCAACCCATGTTTTACAACATAGGCATACAAGAAAGAAAGAAATGTTTTCTACTCTGGGTTTAGCACCAAAAATCATGCTGCAGAGTTTGTCTTTTCCTCAAAACTGAACCAGATGAGCGTTCTTCACGTTCCAAGAAATGAGGGAATACCATCCTGCCTATCTGCAAAACCTGCTTTGAGCAAGAGTCCGGCTTACTATGAAACTTAGAACCTTGCAGCTGACTAAGAGCATAAGAGCAGTAGCTTAAATAACTCCACCACTAAGAAAGAGTCTGCTAGTACATGAAGCAGAAGCAATGCACAAACAAAAGAACGAGACAAACTTTCAGGCACACTGGCAAAGTCTTATTTTCCTAATGATATTGCTGGTTCCTCAACAGGAAAGATTTTTAGATAGAGCAATATGAAGTCTAGGGTAAGCAAGACTGGCAAATAAGCCTGACGACTATTTGCTTGGGGGTTTTCTTACATACTTTTCTTTATTGAAGGGATGGGTGGAGAAAGGAACTCTTAAGAACTGCTTTCTTATTCTGCCCAACTTCCCATTTTCCTGTTCTTCCTCTCCTCCCTGTGAATACTTGGCAACAATGTATTTTTAAGAAATACTCTTAATTAACCATTACACAAGGCAAATGGTACGATAAAAGAATATAATTAAGGAAACCGGTTTCCCTAAAAGCAGGAAGGTAACTCTAAACAAATATGAAAAATAACGAGTTTCTTACTCTCTTAACATATAGTGTTATATACATACAGTTGAATTTGGTCAGCACATTATAGCATACATTCTTTGAGCGCTATAGCTACTCTTTCAGCATAAATAGTTGGTCACAAAGGGTGAACAACGCATGGCCAAAACACAAAATAAAACCATTTAATGTTAATTAGACATCAAATACTTAGGAAATTGCTTTAGTGCCTTGATGAAGACTATGCTCAAGTATTAGCGAAAGTTATGAGAAAGTGTTTTGAAGGTGAAAACTTGCTACAAAAAATACCCCATGATTACGTAACCAAACTTCTCACCCCCAAGTAAGTGCATCCTGGACAAAGGAGGATGATGCAGAACAGTCACAGAAAGGTTTCAAACCACTCAAAATGGTTGTTGTTACTAATGAATCAATTTGGTGCCTGAGTTCAGAAAGGCGGCAATTTAGAGCTTGGTGTACAAGAGCCGTAGCTTAACAAAGGCCTACCAGCACCTATACAGATAGGCATCACTTGCTATACACAGACCTAACCCCCAGAAACAGGACAGAAGTATGGACAGATGGTATTTGAGGCCAAGGTCAACAATGAGGTCATCACAACCTTCAAGCCAAGGGTCTGCGATAAGACACATTTACTTTAATCACATATCCTTAACAGATCGTACATTTCCCATAGCGTATTTCCAGCTTGGCGCTAAATTTGATGCACAGCTTTTGTTTTCAAAAGTTCATTAATGTTTTAGGCTACAAGCTTAGTTTTAGCTCCGGATGTTAGCATTAGGGGAACAAGACGATGGAACTAATTTATTACAACTCTTCTGAATGTAAGCTGGCCAAAATAATTTACTGTAGTAATACTAGCTTGCCCCCTGCGGACCTGAAGTCTAATTGTGCCTCATAGCATGACAAAAAAAGAAAATTCAAACATGGTACCAATTTAAAGAAAACACACTTTCAGCTTTCATTAAAAACAAACAAACAAAAAAACCCCAAAGCTAAACATCTTGGGATTCCTGGAAATCAGAACCAACCAAACTTACTTTTTTATATAAGCAACTCACCTCTATCTGGAAATGTGCCTTCCACTCTTATTATAAGTAAAATCTCTGCTGGAAAATTACAGAAATGTTTTTTCCTGTCTCTTCATTTGCTATGTATGACAGCATTTTGTCTGAAGCCAGTTTCTGCTGTTTGCCAATGGTTTTGTCCATAGCCTCTTCCCCAGGGGGTTTCACACAAGAGGGGAGACTCTTTCATAAAAAAATATATCAAATTAGCAGGCAATTTTGGAGGGGGTGTGTGATGATTAATATGTGAAATATCTGAGTTTTGAGAAAACTGAAAATCTGTTACAAACTCCATTATGTTTCTACAAAGCCCTTACAGGCGTATCTGGAAGAGGCAAATATTTCACTTTAAACAATGTTACCATTACAAAAAATAAATTTAAATGTAAAAAAACCCAAAAACCAATACCAACCCAAAACAAAAGTCTTCAACACCTGAATTAATTCCATGTGCTCAGAACCAGATTCAGCAAAATATCACACATGCCCAGAGTATACTGACTTACCTGAGAAATGAAGGTATGCAGTAGTAGTTTGCAGAAGGTATCAAAAGCCTTGCAAAATTAAATCAAATTTTAGAAGGTAAGAGAAATGAAAGCCAACGAGAGGGAACTTTTGTACATATTTTCATTACTGCCAGTCACCTAGCTCTTTAGGGAACAACAATGAAGAGAATTCTTACTTTCAGTCTACAATCCTTTTTCACATGCAGAAGCCTACACACTCTCAAGAACGACACCTAAACTGTTCTTGTGGCTTAAACAATAGATTCCACATCGGAGAGCATACACCTCTGCTGTCTTTCCCTATAGCTTACATTACACCCTTCCTCAAAACGATCCCTAGGCAGAAGAAACGAGTAAAGGCTACTAACCTACCAAGTCTGATGGCCTTTTTAAAGGAATACAATTGTTTTAGTTCCCATTTAGTGTTCCAAATTACAGCCTCTCATAGCCTTTTTACTCCGATTCCTTACAAGTCGAAATCGGACTGTTATAAACGAATGCAACAAATAAATAGGCAAATGCAGGTTGTAAAACCTGCAAAATAATCTTAATTTAAAATACATAAGGCTGCCCTGCAGCTTTCAGTTTTAACTGGGTTTAGATGTGAAGAATCACAAGGGCTGCCACCCACATTTTAAATCGTTACTTTAAAATTAATTACTTTTTCACATGCAGTAGTTTCTACCATAATCAGCATATGCTTTGCAGCAGGATTTTTTTTTTTTTTTCTTTTTTAGAGCCACACTGGACAGAAATTGCTACACTTTAAAACATTTCCAGCAACAACCTGAAACTGGTTGCGCGGGTTTACTGCTCTTCACATTAAGAACAAAGTCACAATATAAACAGTCATAAAAATTATACAGAGAGGAGAACTCGATGCAAAGAATCCAAAACTTCTGAAGCGCTAAAGAACACCCTGCAGCACTGAGAATGAGCACGACTGGAAAACTAAATCTTAAAGGCTTTAGCTAGAAGAGGAAGCTGCTGAAAGGCCAGCGCTTCAGCGGAGAGCGCGGATCCCAGCGCGCCTGTACCGCTCGGGACGAGATCATCT
>NW_009259586.1:5440486-5452591 GCF_000687185.1 Egretta garzetta
GGGGCTGGCGCTTGCTTCGGCTCCTTACCCCTGCTTGATCCCCGTCGCCGTGTCTGTCATCGCCCTCCGCCAAGCCGTGGCTGGGCTAAAATGCCCTCTTCGGTTGTTTTCAGCGTAACGCTACGGGGAGGAGAAGTCTCCAGAAAGAGTCCAGTGATTCGGAAGTAGAAAACGAAGCAAAAGGTAACTGCTTGTCCAAAAAGCCAGCCTGGGTGGATGAAGATGATGAAGCTGAGGAAAAGTAAGTTCAAGTTTGCAGGTAGGAATTATGTGTTGTGCTTAGGAGTGCCTCTGAGTGGTTTCAGTTTGAATCATCTTCGTGTTCTGTGTGTTTTCTCCCGCTAGTGTTGACATGACCCATAAGTATAGGAAAGATTTCATGAAAAGTGATGCTGAGAAGGTACTTACTAAGAAAAAGCTAAAAAGAAGACTCGAAGAACAGTAAGTTGCATTCATGTTTTTATGGCTAACTTAACTGAGATGACATAAGGTGTATGTACGTACACTGAAGGTCGCTTTCCTCTTAGCCACTGTGTTTGTGTGGCCTGTTTAAAGCTAGTGCTCCTTGTAATAGTTGCAGTGTTTTTAAATCCAAACCAGTACAAAGAATAGTAAATAAAATGTGCGTTAGCATTGTCTAGACTCATTTGTTTAATACTTATTATAGTAGAGGCACACAAACCAATTTTCTTCTAGGGAGTTATACCAGAAGTTTTTAATAGTGACAATATTACATTGTAAATAGGATGGAAGATGCTAACTTAGTACGGTATATAAGAATGAGCTAAAATGTGAGTATAGTCAGATAGCAAAGCAGAACTTTATGTGGGTTTGGGTTGTCTTGGTTTTGGCATGTATTGCTCCAAAGGACGGTGCTTTAATGTTTGGTATCAATTTTGCTTTACATTTACATTCAGGAAGTCGGTAAAACACAAAAAGCTGAGTGAAATTTTTAAAACACTTGCAGTGTGTTCTAAGTGCAATCTTGCGAAATTGTGACTGTACATCTTGTAAGTGTTTAACACGTGGAAAGAAATTTCTTTCTCAAAAAAGCTGTGGTTTTTTTCTTCTTCCCACCCTCACCCTTCTCTTCCTAGGTTTCAGCGAGCTATGGGAGGAGTTCCTGCCTGGGCTGATTTAGAAAACAGGAAGAAATCCAAAAAGACTGCAAGTGATAGTAAGTAAATCCATTACTATTCTAATAAGCGTTTCTATGTTTACCTATTCAGCTGCTTAGAAAATAATTATTTTTGGTGTTTTCTCAGTTTCAGTTGTGTGATAATATGCTGGATAAGTCAGCTTTATTCCTTCCTTCTTTCAGTGTGCTTTGATTTAATTTGTTTCTGTGACGAATTTGTAGGTTTCAATGTGGGAGTGTTTGTGGAATTAGCCTTTTCAATGTGCTTTGTCTTAATTAGGTGACAGTGATGAAGATGATGATCTGCTACGTAGGACTGGCAATTTCATATCAAACTCAGAGTACCTGCCAAGAGGTATTTTGAAGGTAAAGGCAAGCCTGTCTTTCCACCTCCGTTTGACCCATATGCACACTTAAATTTCTTTGTTGCTATTCGGGCAGTAAAATTAGTGATCACATGAATTTCTTCTTTGTTTCTGTAACTGGAAACTCTATAAAGAGTTTGGGCAAATTGGGTAGTTCACATCATAAAGCATGAAACAATGAAATGAGATGTATTGTTTGACATAGAATTATTTTATGTACTCTGAAGTGGCATCTTGTGGTAGGTTTTTAATTTCTGCATTGGAAGGGTGAGATTCTCCCACAGCTGTGAGGCTACTGAAATGGTCTTTGAGCAGTGACAGCCTTAAATGAGTGTTTCTTACACTGTCTCTTCTAAAGTTATTTCACATGAGTCAGTAGGCAACTGGTTTTATGTAGACTTAATTCTGAAGCCAGGAGAAAGGCTAGCCAGTTTATCTTAGGTCTACACTGCTGCGCTGAAGCAACTTACCAAGCTTACTGTGTGCATGTTCTGCTTATGTCTAAGCGGGTTTGAGACTTGCTCTTGGAGAATAAAGAGCTATTAAGTTGGCTGTTCATCAGCCAAAGCAAAAAGTATGGAAGTTGTATTTTTTTAACTGCTTGATCTGTGTTCTAGATGAGTACCTGCTTGCCTGCTAATCAGGAACGTTTTGCTGATGGAAAACTGGCAACTGTGCAGTTTCATCCATCTGCTCAAGTAGTCATGACTGCTGGACATGATCGATCTGTGTCACTCTTTCAGGTGAAGAATTTCAATCTATGCTATATAAATGGCTACTAATACAGAATGGTTTTTTATAACTACATGTGAGATAGCCTGGATCAATAGACTTTCTTTTCTCTCTTCCTGTGATGGTGTGCTCCCAGGGGTTGTAATGTCTGTGGTTACAGTGGAATTTGCTTGGTTGAAGGCATCTTGTTGGAAGAAATTGCTGTCTGTGACTTCATACCAACCACTTACAGAGCATAGGCAAACTTAGTTGTATCAAAGCTTTTAGTTGAAGATTTGTTTTTTAAAATGTTTGGCTTTTTAAGGTTTGCAGTGACAAGGACTAACAAGATTTTTTTTTCTTAAGTTGTTTGTAAAGCCTATAGTGTGGGGAGCAGTCCACTTTTCATTTAAAACTGTAACATTGCTGTGAAATCATTTTGGGGTTGGAGAGACTGTCCTGCAGCAGGAAGCTACTCATCCTGGGATGCTCCTGGCCTCCTCCTCTGAAAACTGAAGATCATAACTCCATTTAGGAACTTTCAACATGGCCCAGTATCAGTGAAATAGTCAAAGACAGAAGTGGAATTTGACGCTCCCACAGGGCTGCAAATGTGTCTGTTTGGAAAAGCACGGATAGAAGTGATTATCTGAACAAAGCATGGGCAAGATAGGGAAAGGTAAGAGGTGTGAAGTATATCCAGGAAGGTTGGGAGTGCCTGATAAATAAGGGTGAGGAGCCAAGAGCCAGGTTATTTGTAGATTGAGGAGAGGGGAAGAGATTAATACTTCAAACTGGTGTACCTCTTACTGCTTAAGTCTCTTGTACTGGCTAGTTGATATGAATTCTCTATGTGTAAGTATTTGGTATGTTCCTTAATATGATAATCTGTTTTTTTTGAAGGTTGATGGTGTAAGGAATCCAAGAATACAGAGCATCTATTTAGAGAGTTTTCCAATTTATAAGGCTTGTTTCAGTGTTGATGGAGAACAAGTTATAGCCACTGGTACTCACCATAAAATGTTCTTTGTGTATGACATGATGAGTGGAAGTATTATTCCTATACAGAAAGTACGAGGTATGTATTACAGTACTGTAAGTGTCTGGGCATGGTTGAAGCTGTCCCCAATAGAGGTGGCATATGAATTTGCTTTAAAAGGAAGTGCAGTGAATTGTTGGAGGTTGTATTTTTAACATGTCTTCAGGGATCTTTACTCCAGTACCTTCAGCTTTAGTTTGCCTGGGAGATTAAAAGTTAATTGTGATACATAAATGAGGTTGACTTCTAGCTTTACTGCGACAGCGTATTACAGAAATGAAAAGCTGAAGCAGAATCTGGTCTTGTTCATATTCATCACACCTCTGAATGTTGAGGAAAAAGAATAAATTATGCCAATTTGAATTTCTGAATCTCTTTTTAAAGGTGTGGAGGAAAGATTTCTCAGAAGCTTCGAAATCTCTCCAGATGGATCATTTATGCTTGTAACAGGAACTTCAGGTTACCTTCACTTGTTGTCAATGAAGGTAGTTTCTCTTCGTGGTTCATTTATAGTCAGTTTCTTGGTACCTTTTTCCTTCTGAAGCTGCTTGTTTATATTTAATCTGAAGAGCAATCTAGCTTTCAGTTGAAACAAAGGTATGACACATACTGTGACTGCCTTCAAAAACGAGCTGCTGGATCAAATAACTGCAGCTTTAGAAAATTATTTTGGCGTATCTGAGATTTTTTTTTTTCTGACTATGCAGTTCTGTTTGGGACTGGTGGAGCGGAGGCCAGGGTTTCATGGATTTTTAAGCTATCATCAGAAGTCAATGTTGTATTTTGGCTGATTGCACAAAAACACTGTGCTGGCAAAAGGAATGGCCTCAGCATGGAAACAGACATCTGAGGGCGGAAGAAATATAGGACTGCTCTTTTGGGAATAGCACTAATGCATGCTGGTGTGCTGTGTTCATGAATCATGCTATATACTGTGATTCATAATGCGTGTAGATTTTTTCAGTTAAATTTTAAAATGCCGAATGATGCCAGCTGGATTTGTTTTAAACTTTTACTAGGAAAAATACTTTTAAAAAAGAAAGTTCAGTTCCCTCATATAATGAAGACTGTTCAGCGAGGGAGCAAATGAGCGTTTATTGAACACTTGTTTGTGCAATAATAAATTGATCATAGACTCATGAGCATCAGCTAGTGCTCTGGATTGTAGGCAAGGAAAATGTTGGTGCTGTTCTTTTAATGTCAGCATAGCTAACTTGAGATTTTTGTGGGACAGGAGTATGGAAACAACTTTCCTACAGATTTTTGGCAGAGTCATTGTCACCATTGTTGTTCTTCATCCTATAGACAAAGGAACTGATTAGCACTATGAAGGTAAACGGAAGATGCACTGCATCTGCTTTCACTCCAGACAGCAGTAAAATATATAGCTATTCAAGTAAGTATTCTCTCTAACGGCACTAACCATAGTTCCACTTAAATTGCCTAAGTTTTTAAAGTTATTTATTGTTTTAGAAAGATAATTAAAAGACTTTATGCCAGTATCTGGCTGAAAAATACAACCAAGTGATCAGTCATTAAGGAATGGAGTGAACTGTTCTAGTATGCCTTTAGTTGTTTTTTTTAAATATTCTATTTGATAGTTACAAATGATCTAATAGTTGTCATCTGATGAAATTTATTTTAACAAAACAGACAAACAATGTGTTCTACAGAACATATGGTTTCTATAATATTCTGCTTTATTCTGCAACCAGAGGAAGGTGAAGTTTTCATTTGGGATGTGAGAAGCAGAAAGTGTCTACACAAATTTGAAGATGAAGGTTCTTTGGAAGGAAAGTGCATTGCTATTTCAAAAAATAACCAGTATGTGGCATGTGGGTAAGTGCCTTGGATTTGACAACTTCCTCCTATCTCATTTTGAAGCTCTTCAGGGAACTTATTGGTGGCTGTTAAGAACGTAGGAACATGGAATAAATTTGGTTTTAATAAGGTTGGAGTAGAGGTGAATAGATGAATATTGTCTGGTTTATGATAAGTTAATTTGTTCCATGTATATCTAAAAATAGCATAACACAGTTAATGGCAGTATCACTCCTGATGTGTTGCTGTTGCCATATATGGGGTTAGCAGTTATTTTTGAAATCATAGTGACTGAAATCACAAGTTCTGTAGTACAAATGTCAATTCAGGGTCTTCCCCCAGTCTAGTTCTTTCCTGTACTCCTAATTTGGCTCCTGTGAGATAGCGTGTTAGCATTTGAAAAGATGCCTCAACTCAAAGCCACAAGCTTGAAAGTGTTGCTCCAACTATACTTACTTGATATGCTAGCTGTAGTTGCATCTCAGTCTTTTAAATTATACTAGCAAATATTTAAGTACAGTATGCATTTTGTTAGCCCACTGTAGAAGAGTATTTTTAAGTGGACTTACTCTATAGGGTATAAAAAAAAAAAATCAAAAAGCTTTAAACTATTGCAGAATTTTTTGCTACCAAGCTCTCATTGCTTTGAATTTATTCTGTGTAAGAGATGGGCTTATTGAGGCTCTCCACGGTTGAGTGTGTCTTTGTACATAAATAAAAAGAAAACCCAAAGCCCTCCACTAAATACCATTACAAACTCCAAAGCAAAATCAAGCTCCAAACAAAATATTGTTGCAAACACCAATAAATAATGGGAAATTACATTTTTAGTTGAATGGTGGGTGTAGATTACAGGGTAGTATATACTGTAAATGTTGTCTTGGTATAGTCTTAGGTAATTTTTTTTTTTTTTTAGTTCAGCTTCTGGAGTTGTAAATTTATATACTACTGATGTCTGTCTCAAACAAAACCACCCTAAACCAGTTAAAGCCATAATGAACCTAGTTACATCTGCTACATGTGTGACCTTCAATCCCACCACGGAAATTTTGGCAGTGGCTTCCCGCGAGACTGATGAGGCTGTCAAATTGGTATGTTCACCTTCTTTAGTACAAGGTTTTTTGTATTGTGATTAAAAAATGTTGCTGGTGACATAATAAAACTGAGAAAAATTTGCTAGACCAAGCAGATCAGGACATACAAGATACTGTACATCTATGAGAAAATAATTCTTTTTTTCTTCAGGGAAGTTGTTCTGAAAATAACATATTATGGTTTAGTTTACCTTTTGTTTTTCCCTTCTTAGTCCTTTAGCATTTTAGCCCTTATTTCAGTGTTGTAAATACAACTCAGCAACAAATGTGAATTTTCCACAGCTGTTAACTGTAACACTCTTACTATGTGGTGCTTTTCCTAGCTCATTCAAAATTTTGCCAGCCTTGTCAGAATTGTGGCCAATTACTTAATTAATCTGGGAGCTTGGAAGCCTACTTCTACTGCTTAGATGTAATTACTTAAAAATAAATGAGTTGCAGTAACTGGCTTCGTAGTATGTTCCCTGCACCTTTTCTCCAGTAGAACTCTAGATATAGAATGGTGTAGGATAGAAATGTAACTGAACATTTGAATTTAACATCGACTTTCAATTTTAAAGTTTGTATTTAATTTGAATTTCAGTGGCTTTTTCCCAACTGTTATAACTGATGACCTGTTTCTCAACAGGTACACATTCCTTCGTATACTGTATTCTCAAATTTCCCGGTGTTCAGAAGAAAACAGATCTATCTTGCTCAATCTATGGACTTTTCTCCCAGAAGTGGTTTTTTCTCTGTAGCAAACAACAAAGGCAAAGCCTTGTTATTTAGGTATGTACTAAGTTAGGTTCATTAATCCCAGATGACGTGTTTATATTCTGTAAGATGGGTTAGATGACTGGTAAATGATAAAGTTTGACTTTGTGATCTGAATTTCACCTGGTGATTTGAGTGTGGAGCTGGCTTTCCTTTCTGGAGAGAGACCCTTGTTTATTGTCTGATTATAAGATATATATTGATGCAGACATCCCCATTAAAACTGTTGGTGTTTTCTGAAATAACTAGGATGTAAATAGCCAGATACTGGATGCTTTCCCTGTTAAAAAAATTGTTTAGAGGATTAATAGAAGATCTGTGCTTCAGTGTTAACCCATGCCAGATACGGATGTTTGTTCTGTCTTTGGAGATACTGGCACAGGTTGCTTAGAGAGGTTGTGGAGACTCCATCCTTGGAGATACTCAGAAGCCATCTGGAGATGGTCCAGGGTAGCCCCCCTACTTTGAGCAGGGGAGCTTGGAGCAGGTTTTAAAATTGCTGGGTCCTAGATTTAAAGTGGAACTCACACTCATTGATGCCTGACTAACATCAGCTTAACTTTAGCCTTCTTGTGAGAAGGGAGAGGTGTTGGGCTTTTTTTTTTTCTGCTGCTGTGGTCAGAGGTAAGGAGCAGTAACAGCTCATAGCCAGGAATATTTCTTTTTTTAAATTAAGTTAACTTTGTGATACAAAGCAGAGTTTACAAAAAGACTCCCAAGCAAGTCTGTAAAAATGTGGGTAAATCTTGTGATTTGTCATTTATTTGAACTTGAACTGCATGTTATAATGGCACTTGAGGTAAATCTAGCATGTGGATGATTGCTCTCTTTTGGTACATCTGTGTTTCAGGTTAGCCAAGAATACTCAAAGTTACACTGCTGAGTAGTTGTTGCTTTTTTTGTGGTGTTCACTCAACAGGTACTGAAAAGTTTTAAATCTGTCTCAACTCCTTGTTTCCTTCAGGCTGAAACATTACTCAGATTTTTAAAAGAAGATACAGGAGAAAATGGACCAGTAACTGAGGTAAAAGTAGCACTAGAACTGTTGACAACATTGTGTTGAGGAACCTTATTTTCATTTTGCTCTTTATAGATGTTGACAAGAAGTTCTTAGTATTCTGTAATCTGAAACTGTTCTGTCTGGATCACTCATGTAGTAGCCTCCCCATGATGGGCAAGATTCAGGCTTGTCTTGTCAGTCTCAGCTTTTCTAATCATACTCTTGCAGACAGTTAGTAGTTCAACTAAACTTCTGCCCAGTCCTGTTGACTGCAGTTTTAAAAATCTGAATATATTTAAATCAAACTCACAGGCAGTGTTGTTCAAAACCAGCTGTAGGCTGGCAGATATTTGGCTTGATCCTGTTATGAAGTCGTGTAAGTGTGCCCCCACAAGTCTGCATAATTTCAAATTTAATTATGTTACTGAAATTTGAAGCGTAACTTGTGTGCAGATACGATTTTACTGTACACTTGAACCTCTTCATGGGAAACTGGAAAGGCCTGTAGTCTTGACAGTAATACAGTAGTTCTGTTTGACCCCAAATGTGTTAATGATTGGAAGCTAAGCTCGTTCAGACTGGAAGCAGGTATGTCTTCTGCATGTTAAGCTTGCATAAAATTTTGTGATGGCTAAATGTTTTGAAGAATGTCAAGTACGCTGACATAATCTAACAAGTATTTTTTATTTTATATGGAAGCTCAAAAATACTAATATAACATCTGTGGTTTTGAATGTTCCCTTAATAAATTTACCTGTTAAGTTTCCAGGCAAGTGGTTTCAACTTTTTCCAATATTTTGTGTAAGCACATGACTAAGTAGATTTTAACGGTTGGCATTCAAGGCAATGTCTTCAAGAAATGCTTAAAGATGTCTTTAGTTATGATGAGCACGTGAAGTATTCCAGTGCTGAAACAGAAAATGTCAGTTTTGTGTGAACTCTAACCTCTGCTCCATGCGTTTACCTTGAGCTTTTCCATCAGCCAGGTTCATTTGAGGCTGAGTTGGAAACAGCATTTTGCTGACTGGAGGAGCAAATTAACCTGAAATGCTGTTGATGCAGGCATTGTAGTTCAGCCCAACTTAGTAGGCCAGCAGTAGCTTAAAGATAGCCTCAACCAAAAAGCGAGAAACCTCACCCCCGGTTGTGCTTACTGCGCCCTATGTGTCACAAAACCAACGGTATCTGATGTGGTTTTAATTCTTAAGGAAGACCCCATTCTTACCTTTCTGTGAAAGTAAAGCATCCTGACTATCTTGATTTTTAAATCATTTGTGAAATTCTGATACCATGAGGGTCACCTAACAAGGGCTGCTTTACAGCAGTTGCTGCTGCTTCATCTGATGTCCAATATCACACCTCTGATCACTTTGTTCCTGAAGTGGCCACCTCTTTCTTTTTAAATACATGAACAAGAAGTTGACTAGGAATCTGCTACAATAAAAACCCTGCTTTGAGAATAAATTGTGGCTAATACATCTGTCCACTTCACATGAGGGAGCTTTTCGGGCAGTAACGTCAAGAGCCAAGGTACTCCAGTATCCAGTAGTGAAGTCATTAAGCCTTCAGTGAAAGTGGCATTACAAAAAAGTTACTCTGAGCATGAGAAAGGTAATTCTAGAACCCTGTCAAAAATTTTAAATAGATAAGCCTATTGTTAAATTCTTGTCATACTGTTTTAAAAAATAGAATATTGTGTTTCCTGATGTAATGGGTTTTTAAAATGGCTTTGCCAGTGATTCATCATAAGATGAGAACTTGATTTCACAAGTGGGAGGAAGAAGCAGAATATGCTCTGGAGGTGTTAAATTGGCTACAGTCTGTAACCTTATTGCAGTGCTAAACCTAAACTAAAGACCCTAGTATAGAAGAGTTAGATAAAATCATAAGCACACGTTAGGATGCTTTCTGTAGGATTCTTCTGTTACAAACGAATCTGGCTCAGACTGAGATTTTGTTGGATTTCAGAAATTTAGATGCTGAAACTGGTTTATGACTTCGCTAGAGGGCACCACTTAATCACGCATTTGGGGACTTGACTGCTTCATGTTACCGAGCAGTTTATCCTCTCGACAGCGCTGCTGATGAGTGAGGTTTTGGTTGTGGTTAGCCACACAATTCGCTTTTTTTATCATCTCTGTATTTCACTGTTAGGGAGGTCTTAAGTAGTGGGACTTCAGCCACAAAACTATTAAAACATTTTAAATCAAAGACTTCCAAAAAGGTAGATTTTTTTAATGTATTGTCTTTTACCAAATCTCACTGGAGTAGCTGTGAAGTATTTTAATACAATTTAATCTGCTTTGTCCTGAGACCATGCCCCTCGTTGCACAGTATGTGCTTTTCCACTTTACCCATTAAAAAAAATCCCAAATCCAGTGAGTGAAAGCCATATAGCAAGTAATTAGCAGATCTAGAATTAGAACTTGAGAATTAATGGGTCCTGGACTTGTTTAGTTAGCGTAAACACAACAGTTTCTGATGTTTGTCTTGCCCATCCTGCTGATGTCTGCTTGTAAGAGGTCCAGATTGGATGGAGCAGAAGAGTAAATGGGAAAGGTGGTGTAAGGCATACCAAGGTGCTGTATACTCTTGTATCACTGCAAG
This sequence comes from Egretta garzetta, assembly GCF_000687185.1. Classification (NCBI taxonomy): domain Eukaryota; kingdom Metazoa; phylum Chordata; class Aves; order Pelecaniformes; family Ardeidae; genus Egretta; species Egretta garzetta. The sequence goes on from NW_009259586.1 coordinate 5,451,018, forward strand.
GGATTTCAAATAATGGTAGGAAGGAAGGAGAGATTAGACATTTCTTTTTGCAAATTCTGTAATGTAAGTTGCAAATATTAGGCTCCGTCCCGAGTTGTGGGGAGCACTGCAGCACGAGGATGTTTTAAGCTTTGTACTAAACACCTTAATTTTTGCTGTTGCGTTTTTGTCTTCTGGAAAACATAACTTACTGCCCTGCCAAATATTATATAGGGAAGACTTTTGCCTTGAGAAATAAAGGAAACCTCAAGGTGCTTGTTGCATTTCTTAATGGGTTTTGAGCAATGACGCTTTCATGTGCTAAACGGGTCTCAAGGGTTGGATGATACGGAGTATTGCAAGAAGCTGAAACTGTTACTAGTGTGCCCAGGGATATTTATTTGCAGTGGGATAAGTTACTATTAAGTGTACATACCACTGTACTCTCATTTTGAAAAACTCAGCTCTTTGTCACTTTGCCATGTGTTAAGAGTACTTAAGCTTCTGACCTATTTAAAACCTCTTTGTGTTTAATTCCTTTTTTCCTAGCATGGCTTTTTTTCTGGCATTGCTAAGCTGAAGTTCTTTTCATGAATTATTTCTCTGCTTTTCCTCTCCTTCCATTCTCCTTGGCAAAATAAATTTTATTGATGTAGCTCATTAAATATTTATCACCGCAGCCTTTCCCCTTCAGGCTGTGATCTTGTCCGATTTTGCAAGCTAAAGAGAATTAGTCTGGGTAGTGCTTAGAAAGGAAACCTCCAAGAAAAAGAAAAGTGAGTAGATGTTAGAGTAACACTGATTATTTAGATGATTATTGGGTTTGCTACTAAGTCTGCCTTGAATCTGCTGTTTGCCCCTGCTCCTGTTTGAGGGCTGTGTTTGTGGTGCAGGTGGTTTAGCAAATTCTTGAAGGACTGAATGATTTTTTTTTTGTCCTGTGTCTCATTCAATATCCAGGACTGCTGCTCTCAAAATCATTTGGAAAGTTCCGGTTCTGTAAATCTCTTCCATGTGGAACTGTTTCAACTGCTACATGATTTTTTCCAAATGCTTGCTGATCAGGCAGCAAATGATTCCCTTCTTTGGATGTTGTGCTGAAACCATCTAGTGGATGAGGCAGTCATAGCACACCTTGAAAAGCTGGTTTCTCACCTAAGGATGTTTCTCGATGTATATGAAGGCCTCTGGTGATCCTCTAAATATCTTTTTTTTTTTTGTTGTTGTTGTTGTTGTTGTTTTGGGGTTTTTTGCTATAATTTGTAAGATCTAGGTGGGAGGATACAGAGCTTTTCTGGAGGGTGTCTGAAATAAATCTGTACAGGATAAAATCCTCAGTTAATGCTGTCCAGTGTCCCTGGGAATCTAGGTGGTATCCACTACGCTGCACTGTTGCTTACTCTTGCACTGAATTCTGCTGTATTTGCACTATTTCCTTTTGGATAACTAGCAGCAGCAATGTGGTGGGCACTGAATAGCACGTTACTGTCATCGTTTGGATTTCTTATGTCAAAAGTACAGAATCATAGAATTTTTCAGGTTGGAAAAAACCTTTAAGATAATCAAGTCCAATTGCTAACCCAGCCCTGCCAAAT
>NW_009259586.1:5452602-5462225 GCF_000687185.1 Egretta garzetta
TAACCCCCTCATCTGCCTGTCTTTTAAATCCCTCCAGGGATGGGGACTCGACCCCTTCCCTCAGTAGCCCCTTCCAGAGCCTGACAGCCCTTTCCATGGAGAAATTTTTCCCAATGTCCAACCTATAACTCCCTGGCACAACTTGAGGCTGTTTCCCCTCATCCCATCGCCCCTTCCCTGGGAGCAGAGCCTCACACACACACACACACACCCCCGGCTCCCCCCTCCTGTCAGGCAGTTGTAGGGAGCGATGAGGGCTCTCCTCAGCCTCCTCCAGGCTGAACACCCCCAGCTCCCCCAGCCGCTCCCCAGCAGCCCTGGGCTCCAGACCCCTCCCCAGCTTTGTTGCTCTCCTCTGGACATGCTCCAACCCCTCCATGTCCTTGTAGTGAGGGGCCCAAATCTGAACCCAGCATTTTGAAGTGTGGCACAATGGAATAATTATTTTTTCTGGAATAAAATGTCTCTTGGATACTCAGATATCTTTGCCCTGTGTTTGTGTCACAGTAAGGTGGCAATACAGCCTAACCCATTTTGGGAGGCAGCCTGCATCTGTGTATTTTCTGCCAATTATTAAAACTATGCAAGTTATACATCTTATTAAATTACTTTGAGACCCCTTAACCTGAATGAAGTCTTATAACCTGATCAGACACTTTGAAATAGCTGCAATATGATTTGGTTTTCATAATAGATATTGTAAATGTGCCTGAGATCTCAGTCTTCATAGTGTTACATTTTGCATAGAAGATTGCCTGCCATATGAGACTTCCATTTAGCGTGTGCAATATTGAATGTTTTATTACGCTTAAACAGATGGGAGGAAGGGTTGAAGCAGAGGGGAGTTTGGCAATGTGATGCAGGAGCCCTTACTTACAATTGCTACCCATTGCTATTCTTCTGCCTTGTCAGAAGATCAGGGATCTATTTATCATGGGTTTAGTATGTATTCCATTTTATTTTCGGTGAGTTTCTACTGAATTGAGACTGACTTAAGAAATTAAGCCTAGGAAGATGTTTTTAACAAACAGATTTACATGACTAGAGACTGGGGGGAGTTGAACTTCAATTTAGGATCTTTGACGATGCATCCATTTTATGAAGACCGAGAAACTTCTGTCTGCAAATCCTGACGCAGTGTGGTGTTCAGCTAAGGGTCTGTATCCCATGCTTAAACTCATGCGTTCTTTATTCCTCTTTAATCTTTGTTTTAAGCTTTGGATGCAGATTTCTAAGTTACTGGAAGAGAAAAGGTGTTTTGAGTACTTCCAATTCAAAAATAATTGTTCAGAAACTTGTGTAGTCACTCAGAACCTCAACATCCTGCTGTTCATGCGATTGTTGCAGATACTTGGTGAAAAACTATGAGCCCTCATCTGCTGGGAGGAATTGCGTGAAGAATGAAATATCCAAGCCATAGTTTTTCTTTCCTGTAGCTTCTCTAATGAATGCATGGCAGCAGCAAGAGCTGGTTCTGAGTCTCCCTGTACTCCGTGGCTGCGTTATCCTTCCTCGGAGGATGTTGTCCTTCATCTGGACAAACACGCTATGTGTGACTGCAATCACAGCTGTGCTTGTGTGACCTCTAACAGACTTCAGTGGGTCTGGGAGACCATGCAAACTCCCTTTTTCTGCCCACAAGGATCAGATTCTGGAGATACCAGCTCAATTTGTTGAAGAAGCAGTTTCTTCATACGTTGGAAGATATGAACTAGAGTACAGAAGAAAAAATCATGCCCCCTTTGCAGAGATTGCTCGCGTGAATCCTGCAGGGTATTGGATTTGTACTGCTGAGAGTCATTCTTGACAAAATACAAGTGTCTGTTACACTGTGGGACAATCGCTACCACGCTGTCCTAGCTGCAGGATGCTTCAGCTCAGTAAGGGTGGGCTAGAGGAGGATCACTGTACTGTGAGGAGAAGTGACTGCAGTTTGGAAATGAATGGAAAGGTCTCTGTTAGTAGGAAATTCAAGGTTACCTTTAATTGAGGAGACCCAAGAAATAAGGGGTTGGGTAAATATAATAGGAAAATGATGTGAGATTCATGAAGAAGAGACAAATTTGTGTAAGTTAATTTTGTATGTAACAAAGCCATTATTGCTTATAAAAATATGTATATTAACACAAACTAGTCTTTCATCTGCATAAATTTATCTAGCAGAGTCAGGCCCCCAAGCTGCTTGTAATAACTACAGAGGAGTTCATGGGCTGTCAGTTCTCTGCTGGAGTATTTCAGCTATGTATTGTACCACATGCTGAGATGAGGCTATAGAATAAAGTGATGTGTATCAATTAAGATTACTTACTGTAAAAGATTGAGTATTATGGACAGATGCTTGATGAAAATCGAGCAAATCTCCAATTAAAGCTTTCTTTCTTGAAAAAAGAATGTTGGTTGGCTGAACAATGCTGATTTTTCTGTCCCTAAATTTGCCTTGACCTTTTGTAACTGGATGTAATGACAGTTGTGGGAAGGAAGAGAGGCTGTACTTGGGATCCCCCGAGTGTCCAGATTTCAGTTATAGAAAAAGCCAAGAGCAAATGCTGTTTCCAGTTGAGTGGAAAACTCTCAATTTGTGACTCTTATTACTGGTTTAAGCGTTGTGTGGCATCAGCCCTGAGAGCAAATGGCTTACCCCAGAGATACGGAGGCATTCAGTAATATACTGAATTATAATGGGGTCAATCAAAAGAATCAAAAGTTTGAAATTTTGCATAGTCAACCTTCCCAAACAGACCTGTGTAACTTCGGGGTCAGTCTGAGCTGTTGGATATTTGAAGGCCTTTTTGAAATTCAGGGCTATAAACGATCCCCTTTCCCATTGTAGGGTGGGGATTATGGCTCTTACTTTCTTCTGGCTTTTTGAAGAAATGCTGCAGCTTCATGCTTGTCCCTTAGGAATCTTGCGGAGCTGAATCTGTGTTTCTAACATCCCTCGAGGTGTTTGAATAAAAGGCAGGATAGGCACAGTCTAGCAAAGGTGCAGGTTGTTATGGTCAGAAAAGAAACCAATATTTTGCTTAAAACTCATCCTATGGCTTAACATAATAGCGATTTGGGCTTGCTGCAGGTACAGTGTCCCCTTGATAGTCTTCAAGTGAAGGCACTACGTAACTCATCGTCCTGAAGCCCAGTGGGACTAAGTTATGGGAAAAAGTTAATGTGTTCTTTGTTTGTAATCGTCTGTACCTGCAGCCCCTTCAGTTTGAAGATCCGGACAGGTTTTATTTAGGTAAGGAATCATGCATAGTGAGGAAGATTAGGCTCATCTCATGGGTGGGGAAAGGAGGTGCAGAGGTGAAATGAATTACATGTTGAGTCAAAACTGGGAATTTCAGCTCAGTTTCTTGATTTCCTGTCGCTTTTTTTTTTTTCTTAAATGCTACATTAGCTTGTCTCATTGGAAACTATGCCGTGCTCTGTTCCTGCATGCCCGCCTGCTATTTCCTTTCTTACTGGCTTGCAGCTCTCAGATGATACTTAAGGTGTTCATTCATTCTCCAATCTGTTCTCCTTCCCCAGCTACTTAAAAGTGACTCTGCTGATGAATACAGTTTTTAGATTTTTGTGAGGAATACTAGTTTGGTGGGAACTGACATTCGTATCGGTATCTCTAATTAACCTGTTAGCCTTGGCAGGTTTCTGCGAAGATACTCATCTTACAAAAGTTCAGATTGTTGCAGAAAATTCAATCATCTTGCACAAAAATTCGTCAGTTCCTGTTGCTCTTTTGGATACAGATGAAGATGCAATTCAGCAATGTGGAAGAGAGGGGGGCTTGTGGAAAAAATAGATGCAGTAAAGTTGTCTATGCTCAGGGCCGTGTAAAAATAACTGCCTTTATTACCAACTTATATAAATATCCTGCTGTCTGCATGGCTAATAATGCCAGAGCTGCTTTTCCATGGTGAATTTTGTCTAAGGTCCTAAACATTTTGTGTCGCCATCTGTCTTTGCTCTATATGAGAGACATTAAATAAAGCCTTTAAAAGAGATGAAATAACCCCCACGCCCAAATCCCCGAGAAGCAAATTTTTACATGAAGCCTGAAGGAGACTACGTTTTATATTAGCTGTCCGGTTTCTTGTTGATAAAGTGAATTCCAGTGATGGTAGGGGTAGGTCTGATATTTAGGGGCTGTGACATACTTAACAGTAGAAAGATGACCCAGCAGTTAGCACAAAGTTTCGAAGAAACCATCGACGGGCGTTTTAATCTGAGATGGTGTCTGCAGGCTCCACCAGTGCACGGCACAAGGCTCAAATGACAAATTGAAAAGAGTGTTCAATAACGTGCTGTCATTGTTCTATCTATTGCTGAACTAATTACTTAGTGCTATTTTGCTTATCTGAACTTGGAGTATCTTAGTAAACAAGTCTCCTTGCAATATGTATGGAATGGGGCGGTACCTTCGGTACACTCCTTCCTCTACCCAGAAAGAAGCTGAGATACCTCTGGACACTGCATTTTTGGGGCACGCCTTTAAAATGAACAGCCATAGTAATTCACTGATTTGTTTGAATATATCCTGCAGCAAATCATGCCTTCACCTCAGAGCAATTAAAACAGCGGAACAGAACTTCACTTGAATGCGTTTAATGCTTTACTCCTGCTTTTGCCATATGCTGGTTTCTCCCAGAGGGAGAAAATCTGAGTACCATGTAAGATTTTCCAAATAGAATAATAAACGAGTGGGCGTTTGAGCTCTGAAAGGATATGAATCTCTGAAGCTGGCTTAGCTGATTTGGTATTTTAGTTGCATAGAGTAAATCCAACATTTTCAGCCACGTTTCCAGCTCAGGAACCTGTGTGTGCTTATGCAAAACGTTGCCAAGAACAAATGAAGGTGAAGCACGTACAATAAATTAACGAACAGGTCAGGTCTCTGCTATCCCACTTTCCCAGCTCTGGAAGGTTTTACTAACTTTTAACTGCAGTAATTAAGATGTTTCTGCTGAAAAGCTCTGTGGGAAGAGGAACCCCTGCCTGAGCCCCTCCTGCCCTCTGTGCCCAACATGGGGCACGGCTGCCGGCGGGGGGGGCGCGGGTGGGCGGGACCCGCCGCCGGCGGGAGGTCGCTGGTTGCCCAGCCAAGACCTCCTTGCCCAGCTCAGTGAGTATAAGCAGCCTTCGCTCTTGACATGAAATAGCTTCTGTTGTCCTGCTCGGATGCAAGGGGATGTTATTGGGATGCTTTTCTATGCGAGGAGGCTCCAGAAGGGCTGGTAAAGGATTGTTGAGGCAAGGAGAAGGTTCGTGCTCGGCTGTCGATGCACAGTACCCCCAGGCAGAAGATCAGTGTGGGGAACATGCCCAAGGGGAGGGAAAACCCAATTTTTCTCCTACTGCCTACAGGTTGCGAGAGTTCTAGGCACTACGTGTCTCTGCTAACCAGGAGCTTAGCAGCCTGGCTAGTGAGTGATAGAAAGCTGGTGTTACAGGTGTGGTTCTGGGTATAGGTCCATCTTACTACTTCAGTAAAAGTGGTGAGGTCTGTGGCTGCTCTGATGCTTTAGGGAGCCCCAAAATTCCCAAGTTGCTCTTTTTCTACTGAGATTTTCTGCCTTTTCCCCAGTCTGTCCTCTGGGAACCTCTTCCTTGCTTTCAGGCAGACTCAGAGAAGACCCTAGAAAAAAGATGGCAGTGAGTCCCCAGCCTAGGCAGCGCTCTTAATCTAAAAATATGAGGCACGTAATTGCTGTTAACACTCATAACAGTTTTAAGTCAGTGCAAAGTTAGCTAGTATTTTTAATGGGGCTACTTCACAGTTAGATTATGTTCCTGATGAGTATGTCATTGCTTCATTAGTTTTCTCCCCTCACAGTTTTCCTGCGTTTTGATAGCAAATGATCCTTTGCTCTCAAGGACGCAGCCAGAGCGCGTGTTTCTGTGAAGCACATGGCAATATCACACGGCTGCATTTCACGATGGAAGGGGCCATGCCACCCCCAGAGATCAGTGTAGTAAGAAGGGTTAGGGAAGAAAAATTGCAAAAATTAAGCGAGTTTAGTAAATTTTTATGGTAATGGCTTTATATACATATATATATTGCGGTGATAAAAGTGAAGAGATTTATAAACTCCAGCTACTAACGTATACGTCATTAACTTTATTAGGCAAAATTACTTAAGACTTCATAAATATCAAATGCTAGTCCCTGCACAGAGTGGGATCATAGCATTTATAAGCATCATTAATTGCTGGAGCATACGCTTGCACACGCGTGTTCTAGCAGAAGTGAGATCACTCTAAAGAACTCGGATGTCTATATTTCTTTTTTGTCAAACAATTTCATGAACGCATAGAAGTTTTAAAAGTATTTCAAGGAGTTCTGCATTCTGTTAATCATTTGTACTCATCCCTTATTCTGAAGTTTCTACCCAGCGAAGCATCAGCTGAGTATGCCGGGTGTTTCTGGCTGGGTGAAGGTTTATGGGGTCACAGTCTTAGGTTGCAGGAACCCCTGATTTTTGAGATGCTGAAACACCTGTGCTCTGTCTGGAGTCAGTAGCAGAAACTTGTATTTGTGGTGTTAGCTAGGCCTGGGGTTCGTTCCTTCTCTTCCTGCACTCGCTGAGTGGAGTAGTCATGGGGTTAAACAGAGTTAAGACCTACTTCGTATCAATTACTCTCCTCCAAGCCTTGCAAATGAAGTAACTACAGCACCAGATTTTTCACCATACTGGGCAAAACCCATCTCTTACTTGTACCAAGAACTGTAACCATCCCCGGGATTACAGAAACAGCTGCACGAATGGGCTTGTGCCAAGAGCAAGGACAGGTTGAACTTGTTACCACTGACACCTAATCAGGTTAAATGGAGGAGCCTGTGCTGGGCTGTGGGATGGGGTGGTTGTGTGGTGGGGAGGTCTGCTTGAGCAGGCTCAGACCACAGCCAGCAGTTCCCTGTGTGGGCAACTTCACCTTGGGTCAAGGTGTGCCTGAATTTGGGAAGGCAGGTAAGACTTTCCTTACAATATGAATATACAAAAATGTTTCTGAATCCTCGTTCTAGAAGTCAGAACTTTGTCTGTTGGTCTTCTTGTGCAATGCTGACAAGTTCCTTTGGTGTGGCTCAGAGCTGAAGTTCCAGACAACAGCTCTGACCAGGTGTTTCTCTAGAAATTACAGTTTTGTTATTTTGATAATAACTGAGTTCTGGAGAAGGGTGTTCCCATGGGAATTTAAAGGGCTTTCTTGAAAGCCCCAGGGATAGATCAGTTGATCTAAATGTGGTGAGCTATTGGGAGTGTGATGTTGTTATTGCTGTCATTGCAGAAGCTGTTGTGTCTGCTCAGGGATGGACTGAGGCAGGATCCCTCTCCTGAGACATCTGTTTGCATTCACAGATTTGTAACAGGAAAACTGTGGGGATGCAGGCCAATGGGAATTGCTTCCAGGACAGGAGACTGCTTACCTGTTTCCTGGTCTTTTCCCTAATTCCCAGCTTCTTGCTGGTGTTTTTGGGTCTGCTTGCTGTTCCCAGGGTGCTGGCAGCTGCTAGTTTACAGGGGAGGGAGCAGCTGCTGGGCTGCTTTATCACCTCCCCTCTGCTCGGATTAGCTTTCCACGGTATCATCTGATGAGATATTTGTTTGTTCACCATTAATCTACACTCAGAAAAGTAAAAAAGAACAAACAAAAGAATGTTAATGTATTGCTGTGGCTAGGAAATTCATGGGTCCTCAACATTAAATGGTGAGAGCCCCTGCAATGAGTATCCTAATTAGTGCTGCTTCGAGTCCATCTGCCAGGGGTTTTTATCACATTACATATGTTAAACCCGGTGACTCCATGTGCAGCCGGTGATCCTGCAGGACCGGCAGCCCGGTATTAGCCCTGTTGTGTCTGCAGCGTGCTCAGCAATGGAACGTTCAGAAGCAGTCGGGGTGAGGAGGGAGGTGCGAGTGCTGCAGGAGCTGGCGCTGGAGCAGAGCTGCAGCCCTCGTCCTCCCTTCCCACAGGTTGCCATATTTTGCTTTCTGTGTATAGAGCCATTCAATTGCTCTCGGGGTGTGCAAAATTACCGCAAGGTCTTGCTGTGTAGTAATTCTTGAATGCGTTAGATCTGTCTCAGTGAATTACGCTGACAAGGTTGCCCAACGTTGCTTACCAGCTCCCCTTGCTGGGTTAAGGATGGAGCAGGCGGTTTGGGGCACGTCCCTTGCAAAGGCGGCGATGAGCTGCTGGAAAGGTTTGTCACTAATGCCCAGGTGTGGTTCTTGGTAACTTGTCTGGCAGTATTTTTGCTGATAATGTCCGTCTGAAGCTAAAAGAGCAATGGGTGATTTGTGAGCATGAAAAAAAGGCCTCTTACTTTGTCAGAAAAAAAATTTTGCACTAGCTCTGCAAAGGAGCTTCGTGTTTTTATGTGTAAATGTCTTGGAAAATTTCAGGGGGGGAAAAAAAGACATTGGGCTCTTGTAAAAAGAGTCTTCTGGTGCTCTTACTCAGAAGAACCATATGCAGAGTAGTCGGCGTGGATAAGGATTCTCTTAGCTGAACTCTGCTACCCAAGGGAACAGGATGTTCTTTAAAGTTCAAATCAAAATTTAAATCTTTCATATCTTCCCCTTGTCTAATAGCATGTAAAAACATACAGCTCTGATATGGGGTATTTTTTTTTTTTCCCCCTCCCCATTTCCTTGCTCAGGCAGAAGGATTCTCATTCTGGTAAATCTTTCTCCAACTGAATAAAAATGTGGATTTAAAAAAAAAAAAAGGGGGAGGGGGGGAAAAAAAGTAGTCATTGGGCCATGTAGCAGAATTTCTGCCATGATACTGCTTTTTTGAGCAGTGTGAGGGCATGCAGGAGTGACAGAGCTGGTGAGGCTGTATGGGGGCGCTCCTTTGACGCCCTATCGCCGTGCTTGGCTGTCATCGTATCGGCTGTTCTGGCCTACAGCTCCCGTGGGGTTGGGCTTTCCTCATCTTAGAATCATAGAATCACTTTGATTGGAAAAGACCTTTAAGATCATCCAGTCCAACCTTTAACCTAACCCTGCCATCCCACCACTAAACCATGTCCCTAAGCACCTCATCTAGCCTTCTTTTAAATACCTCCAGGGATGGGGACTCAACCACCTCCCTGGGCAGCCCATTCCAGAGCCTGACAACCCTTTTGGTGAAGAAGTTTTTCCTAATGTCTAACCTAAACCTGCCCTGGCGCAACTTGAAACCATTCCCCCTTGTCCTATCATCTGTTACCAGGGAGGTCTTGCAGCTCTACTGGGGCGTGCTGGCTTTGCTGTTCCTGTTCCTGATAACTGGTGGAGAAAACTCATTTGCAGGGAGAAATCCTTTTCATCATGATAAATTCTATTTATTTTCCTACATCTTTGCTTTCCAACCTCACTTCTTTCTTTTTAATATAACTAGCCCACGTGGGATAAAGGCAAAGAGTAAGTTGCTGCACCCTAGGTAAAATTTACAGCTTTTGAAAAGCTCCTACGGCTCAGGATGTTAATTGTAACCTGGGACTGGAGCTTGAAGTAGTAAATCTTCAATAACCTCATGCGCTGCTGCTGGAAAGGGGGGAAAAAGACCAAATGGTCTCTTCACCTGAACACACCACCGTAACATCTCTCTGCAGCAGTTTTAGTGATGGTGCAAAACTTGAA
>NW_009259587.1:0-3810 GCF_000687185.1 Egretta garzetta
GTTTGTGCCCATTGCCTCTGGTCCTGTCACTGGTTTCAGGGTGCTGTTGGCATGCTTTGCCACAAAGATACACTGCTAGCTTATGGTCAACTTCATGTCCACCAGGACCCCCAGGTCCTTCCCTGCAAAGCTGCTTTCGAGCCGGGCAGCTGCCAGCAGGCACTGGTGCATGAGATTATTCAGCCCCAGGTGCATCTCCCTTTGTTGAAATTCATGAGGTCCCTGTTAGCCCATTTCTCCAGCCTGTCAAGGTCTCTCTGAACGGCCAGTATAACCTTCCGGTGTGTCAGCCACTCCACCCAGTTTTGTATCATGTACAAATTCGAAGTGGGTACACTCTGTCCCTTCATCCAGGTCATTAATGAAGACATTAAACAGTATTGACTCAGTATTGATCGGTGCGGCACACCACTAGTGACTGGCTTCCAGATGGACTTTGTGCCACTGATCACAACCCTATAAGCCTGAAAGTTCACCCAGTTTCAGTCCACTTCACTCTCCATTTATCTAGCCCATACTTAATCAGTTTGTCAGTGAGGATATTATGGGAGACAGTGTTGAAAGCCTTCCCGAGGTCAAGATAAACAATATCCAATGCTCTCTCCTCACCCACCAAGCCAGTCATTCTGTTGTAGAAGGCCATCAGTTTGTTCAGACGGGATTTGTCTTTAGTAAATCCATTCTGACTACTCCTAATCACCTTCTTGTCCTTAATATTTTGGAAATGACTTCCAGAATTATTTTCTCCATCACTTTCCCAGGGACTGAGGTAAAGCCTGTCATTCAAATAAAGCTTTGAAACTCAATTTGCAAGCATCCTTGCTCCTTACAGACATCTCACTCAGCTTCTGTTAGAAGTAATTTTAATTAAACAAAGTTTGTATATTTTTTTTAATAGAAATACCACAGGTAATCATTTCACCACACTGTTTATGCAGTAACTCCTTATAATTTACAGAAATCTCACATCTATCTATCATTTAACATGGGTGTCTGTGATTCAAAGTTTCTTTCCTACTGTCTGTATGTGATGTATGCATATTTGCTAGGAAACAGTTGCACTTGAAGTATTGTGCTCATCATAGTGCCTTGGACTGTAGAATACACCATATGTTACACAAAAAATAAAAAACAGTCAAGAAAGTGAGAGACCCGGTAAGAAAATGCAGAAGGAGGAGGAGGCCATTACAGGACACACTACCCAATGTAGCACTAGAACTCTGACAACCAGGCTATAACAAAATAAAAACTACAGCTGCAAAATAAAACAGAATTCCCATTTTTGATTTGTGAAGGATACCTTTCAAAGTTTAAGACAGACTAAAAAATGGTTGAAAACTGAACCAAGGAGTTAAACTACTCTGAATTTAATTAGATACTGAGTTTTCTGGTGTGAAGAAGCTTTTATATTTATCATCCTGATTTATAACAGGGCAGGAAATAAAAAAAAAAATCTAAAATTTTAATGGAGGGCAAGAACTAGTTTTTCCTTGAGTGTTGCAAGAAAGACCCAGAGACTGAAATAATGTTGGAACTATACTGACAGAGAGCAGACCAAGACCTTTTTGATAACAGGCACGTATACTTTGTGTAGCTCTTAGTTTTAGCTATTGCTATATATACACATACACTCATATATATAGTTCATGTATTATATTTGCATGATATTTTAAATATCATTTTTATTAAATTTGTGTTAAGTACAAGTAATTGTTTTATATAAAGAAAAATGTATACTTCATCTATATAATTTTGTTTGTTGCTTTCATGATTGTTAGGGGAATCCTGCCAAGCCCCCAACACTGTCCACCATGCCTGCTGCAGAAAAACAGGTAGTATCAAGAAAGAGGCTGATGGGCTGCCCCTTGGGTTGCTGTTTGACAGTATTCATAGCCAGACCAGTGACATGGCCTTGGCTAGTAGAAGTCCTTGTCAGGCTGATGTTCTGTCTGTGGTGACAAGAGGCCCATTGTCACATGCACTGCACATATTGGATACTTTTATTTCTCTCAGCCTCCCAGAGCTGGAGATCTCTCCTCTATTTCTGTTCTCAGGTGTGGAAAGGGGAACCTGCAGATGCCCGTGGTGCCTAAGAAGGCAAGCACATAAGCTATCAGGACGTGCCTAAATGGGACCGGTTGCTCTGGGAATGCAAAATCCCAACACCAGTTTGTATGGAGCACAATGGAGCACCACATGGGGCACTGCCTGTATGGGCTGCTTTTGCAGAACTGTTATGGATGCATTACCTGGGTGCTGCAATGTCCCAGAGAGGATGTCAGGGACTGGGCAGTGCACCCAGCTAAGGGCTTTGGTCAGTCTGGGCTGTTTGAGCATGGAAGAGATCTAAAAATCAGAAGGGAGCACTTTGATGATTCCCTCTGACACATTTCCTGTTTTAATGAAGTAATGAGACCTTCTCTTTTGTTTTTAATCTCTTTTCCCACTGGTTCTCTCTTGCTCTCTCTCTGACTCACTAGTTTTAGACAGCACATCTGTCCACCATGTTCACAGGATAATGCCATCTACAGGTTATTGCTGATGCCTGCAGATTCTGTACATGCCTGCAAGTTCTACATGTGTGACCTAGAAACTCATTTATGATTACACCAGAATAAATAACGTGCATCCTTGTACTGCTCTGTTACATAAGAATAAATGAAAAATACTAAAAAATGGCCTGTACTGATTAAAGATGATACAGGAAGGGGTGGAGAGAGATGTATTAGCTCACTTACATCAGTCACAGCCTAAGCAGGTCTCCTCCTACTTGTGTGATGAATATTTTCCATTATAGTTATACAGTCAAATAGAAAATTATAATTAATTACGAACACACTTCTGGATCCACTTGGAAAAAAGGAAGCAAAGGACATTAGGTGCCAAGCAACACAGACAGGCTTCTTAAAGAAGCCATCCCTTTGAGTTCACTGTCACAGTGGTTGCACCATGTTCCAGTACGAAGACCAGAAAAATCAAGTCCCTCTGGGGTACAGAAGGGACAGTGAACAAAAAATATCTACTGATACCAAAGCAGCAGCTCAGGTAGTATTTATCATTAACCATTGCCAATGGCCCTGCACTGTTGCAGTACAGCCACACGTGAAGGTGCCACCTGCCTTTCCTTCCTAGAGCGAAGGACTCCAGTAGGGTTCTGCAATGTTAAAGACAATATCTCTGAAAAGGTATTTCTAGCTTCAATATTCAAGCTGTCAAGGCTGTTGTCAGTTCAAAGCAGGCTCTCTTTCCTCTCAAGGCATTACATAACCACCAATTTTGTTTTCCACATCTACCAGAAGCTGCCAGCAAGAAAAGAATTCACTGGAGGATATAGCAGTTAAAATACCAAGGTCTAGCTTTTCTCTCTCCTCTTTTTTACCTCTTCTCTTTATTTTCCTTCCCATGTGTAGGTGACCAGGGAAGGACATTTATCATTAGATTTGTGATTACACATCTCGTATTTAACTTCAAATACAGTAATGTAATAAAATTGTGATTCATAACCAAGGAGAAAGAAGAGAACCATAATTTGGATGAAGAGTGAAATCTGTTGATTACAGCATGCAAAAGCAGCATGTTGAAAGGTCTGCAGTACACCAGATTCACAAGAAATATGCTGATGTTTATGTAACATTGTCACTTAATTTGTGATCACCTGAGAAAATATTTAACGCTTCACAAAACACATTGCAAAGTAAACCTCTGCTCAAAAATCAAACAAATCAAAGACCTTTTTGTCATGCAGTTGAGATGGTGGTGTGGAAGCCACTCCTATGCAGAGCTCCACTGAACTTCATTTAGAAACATGAG
>NW_009259587.1:3823-5657 GCF_000687185.1 Egretta garzetta
TCTTCCTTAGCCCTGCAAGTTCTCCATATATCAGAGTTCACACCAGACCATACTAAGGCTTTGCAAGTGGAAGGGTTCAAAATGATTTAAATCAATGCAAGCCAAAAGAGTGACATGAGAAGTGTTTTCAGTTAAGAGTTGATGTTACTGCAAAAAAAAAATTAAAAAGGGAAAATATCCCTCAGTATTCTAAATGCCTTCAACCTCCAGAAAATTTTAAGCTTTTTTAGGTCCATGTACAGGCCTATTGTAAATTATCTGCAAGCAATTGTAGACCTTTTGCCCTCAGGGAACTCCAATCTCCTTAACAGAACAATAGAGATTTCATGTCAGGTTTTCTTGTATTATAATTCCCCAGGATGACAAAATATACATACAGAATGGAAAAATGTGGGGCCCTAGAAGGTATTACAGTAAGTACAACTCATCTTAAATGAGGGGCAAGAAAACCTCTCACTGGGCTCCGTGGCAGAGTCTGATAACACCCAAGCACACGGATTATCTTCCTAGCTGGGAACTGCAGCACACAGCACAGCACGTCTTACACCAGATGTCACTATATCATGCATGATGAATATCACATCTTCATTACAGTCTTTTCCTGCTAAAATCTGTATATATGATGTTGCAGCAAAAAGCATCACCTAACATTCAGTAAATGCATTTCCCCGTGTTCCTGATTACCAAAGCGAATTTTCTTAGACCTAAAGAAGCTGCTACCATCCTTCTTTCCTCCCAACTATGCAAGGTATTACTGCTTTCTAAAATGAAATACAAACTAAAACTGAGAAGCTGGTTGTGTCAGGGTTATTTCTATTTCTATTTAGAGAAATAAAATTTTGTGTCCTCTTTTCTCTCACTTTTCCCCTCCCTTTAACACAGGGAAAGCCATACGCTTACAATCATGAAACTGGACACACATTCTCCATTTACAAAGGGCTTAATTTAGTGTTGAGTATGCACAGAAATCCTCCCTGCAGCAAAGTGATGTCAGACTATGTGTACCTCTGCAGTATATGGAAATCCTGGTTACCATGAGAACCAGACTGCTTCTTCACTGAGGTTTCCGCACACTGCGATGAAGACGTGCCTCCATCTTGCCACGATGAAGCAGCTCGGCTGCAGGATGCGCCGTGCCAGACTGGGTGGCCCTGACACTCCTACCATCCTGCCAGTGGTCCTCAACTAGCTCCAGCTCTGCCACTGAAGTGAACATGTAAAACTGTCAGATGATAATCAGGATTACATCTCTGAAGCAACATCCTTCCCAACTATATTTCTTCCCCTCTTCTGCCCTCCATCCTGGAAAAGAAAATAAAGTAGGAAGCTGCTTAGACTTGAGGCAGTATTAGAGCACACAATATTTTATTGTATTTGGAAAGAAATCAAAGCTATACCACCACAGTGAGATCTCAGGGGAGATTTATGTCTCCAAGCAGCCATTTTTCCAAATGCTGCTGCATAACACATACAGCCTTTCTGAACACAATTAGAGCATATACTGCAGTGATAAACCAACTTTGTGCTCCCGTGCTAAAGGAAAAGGTTGATCTCCCTCTTCACTTCCTTGCTAGGGATACAAACCCAGCTTCTTTGGATATAGAAGTGCTTAGAGCTGATCAGTGAAAAAGGAAAATGCTGTATTTTTTCCTCTTCAAGTATGATCTCTAGAAAAAAATCCTTGTGGTAAGACGCTGAACTACGTAATATGCTTAGGCTGCAATGAATGAAAAGCCTTTACCACATTCTATAATTAAGAGAAGTATAACATAGCAACAGGTAAGGTAACATTCACTAGAGGAAAGTGCTATAAAGAGAATAGTTGTGTGTATTC
>NW_009259587.1:5672-6523 GCF_000687185.1 Egretta garzetta
GCTAATGCAGAACTAATGGACCAGACAACCAAAACTAAATCAAAGCATAATGCCCATAAAGCATGAAAGCACTTTCTATCAATCTAAGTCATAAAAATCTGGGTTTAAATGGCCTAATTTCAGCATTTAATTTTTCTTTAGTGCTCTGGAGAGCATCTGGGAGCCACAGAGACTCTCAGTTTTACAGGGAGCTGGGACCTCACATGTCTGCCACTACAGTCCTGAAGGTAGTTGCTCCCTCTTCTCTCTGAGGAAGCTGACCAGTTAGCAATTAGGTTAAACTCAGGTCACCTGTTCTTAACATTTGCTTTAGTTGCATGTTTCAGCTTCCTTGTCAGATGCAATGTAGGCTTTTGTGCCTGACATCTTGTCCATATTTTCTAACTGTATCAGCTAGCTGAGAAAGATATTAGCTCACTCTTATAAACCTGACAGCTGATTTAAAAAAAAATCTTTCATTTTAACATTATGGGAGAATGAATGAAAACCAGCTATGAGCATGGTTGACTCAGGACTAGTTTTTAAATCCAAATGAATGGCACAGCAATTTTTTTCCTTTTTGCCGTGTTGCTCAACACAGAGTTGCAGTTCTAAATTCAACCAGTAGAGGACAGTGATGAATATACGCACTATCAAGCCTGTCACTCATATTTTACATATGTGAAGCAACTTCTCTGTATGAAGTGCTGTGTTTCTTGCCATCTCAAAAGTCAGTTCACGTTTATGAAATCCCTGCATGTCAAAGGAATACAGATTACAAAGAATACACAGAACAAATGTAAATAATTATGCTTCATGTATGTGGAGTGTATTTCTTATTTATGCAGAACCCCACTTGGGTCTCACTCAAA
>NW_009259587.1:6562-15838 GCF_000687185.1 Egretta garzetta
CAAATCCAATAAGCATTTTGCTTATGTTAGGAATGCAGGACAGGCCTCTCTGTGTAATTATTTCTGTTCGTTAATATAATCCAGAGTTCAAGAAGTTAGTGAAGTTGCACAGAAGTTCACAGAGCTTTAGCCTGCATCAGGACCAGCTGCACTAGCCACCCTGTCAGGAACAAGTTATAGAAGAATACAGAACTGATCACTTTTCAGCTTTTCAGAAAAAATCTATAGTTGCTTTATCTATCTACCTTGATCCAGACTCTGTGTACTTCTAGTGAAAGCCATTGGGATTTCTTGTGCAAGGACATCTGTATCTAAAGTCCCTGGACTGTGAGTCCACTAAGCTAAAGACTATGGCTTCTTTTGACAAGTAGAAAACATTCCTAATTAAACAAACAAACAAAAACCCCAAACAAAACCCCAAACTTAGCTGCATGTTCCATGAACAGTGACAGAGCTATAAAATTGTATTAGTACTTGCAATATTATCTGCCTTGGCCTTGTGGCCTGAGGTTTTTTGTTGTGGTTTTGTTTTTGCCACTTCAATGCCAACTAAAGTAATGGACAACTGAGTTAACAACTTTGTGTGATTTCACAACACAGAGCACGCAAGCAAAATATTTTGTGTTTTCCTTCACTTAAAGAATAGTAGCTCGAGGACAATGCTCACAGAAGTTACAGGCTATATCAACCAGAAACAACGTTTCAGTGTTTATGTAAACTCTATTGCATGAGAGAGCACAGCTCACCAATTTCCATCATGTTACATTTTCAAACTGACATTCTACAAAGCCCTGAAGAGACTAGCACATGACGAAGAGTGTCTCCCAGGGTCCAGTCTCTTCAGATTCATCTGCAGCAATACAAAACACCTATTTATGGAATATGTAAAGCGTGCTTCCTTAAATTTCTAAAGACCTTGAAATAAAGAGATAAGACTTCACTCATAGGAGTATTTAATCAACAAATATGTTCAAGTGCTTCTCCAGGCAAATATCTAGCTCATATTATCTTTTAGAGCACTGAATAATGTCTATATTCAATTAACACATGGCATATCAAGAGTCATGATTAAGAGTTTCTTTCCAGAAAAAAATGAATATTTACTAGGTACAGAAATAAATAACCCTCTGGTTTGCTTCAGTATATATTTGGATTTTGAGTTTTGCATTAGGTTGCTGTTTGAGTCTTTCCAAATGTGGGACAGTAAGAGTTACAGGATCAACTATAATCACGCAGAAAGGGGCCTGACAGCAAGCATGGATCAGAGCCTAGCCATTTCAGAGTCTACAGAGTAGTGTCTAAAATCCCAGAAGTCTTGGAATTATGTCAGAATCTGAAATTGCCTTTTAAAAAATGCATGCATCTCTAGACTTCACAACTGCAAAGGTAAAGAGAGTGCAGCCGACTCAGTGGCACTAAGTGAGCCCGCAGACAGTCTGAATGAATCAGTCTCGGCGTGGTGACCTACCACCAGCATCTCCCATCCAAGTCTAGTTGCTCCAGGCACTCCTGTCAGCAGCAGCCTCTGAACGGCTGGGTGGACTCCTCTTACAAAAGAGCAGAGCACCTAGCCATGTTAATTTGGTCCCAGTGGAGTTCACTGTAACAGTGAGTTTAGAAGTGTCCATATGACCTCCAAATTAATTTGTATTCTTGGCACGTGTGAGTCATTGCACGATTTTCAGTAACTTGATTTGTGCATCTAAATCACAGGGAAATCACGGAATAGCTGAAATCTGTTTCTTATTCTTATGTTTTTTCCTCATCTAGCAATGCCTAACAGACAATAGCCACTAGATAATATATGCTGTGCAGTTTTGTTTATATCTGTATAGACTGTTCATATTTATAAACTAAGCATTTATGTTTTCAGATTATTGGTACAAAATGAAAAACTTCCGGCATTGATGCAAAAGTTGAGGAATGGCTACACTAGTTCTTCCCTAGTTTGAATTCTACTATCCCACTGCTTCTCTGTACAGCAAAGCAACTACCAAATGCTGGTAAGATTGTCTATGTATCAACCCATGGGAATAGAAAAAAAAATCTTAAAGCTCATCTCTTTTTTCAGTGACTGACCAGTTGACTGACCCTACATGGGGAGGGTGGGAAAAAATAAAATTAGCACATTCGATTTTCCCCTCTTTCTTCTTTTTACTCCTCAGAGAGCAAGGGTAATTGTGTCCTGGAGTGAAAAGAAAAGGTTTAGTATCCTTATACCATGAAGAATGTTCACTGAGGCTGTTTGTGAGAAGCAGGAGGAGAGAAGGGGACTGCCTAAATGCAAAGAAAGAGACACTTGCTCTGCCATCTGTTCCCGTGCACTGTCACCGGGCTGCTCTGCAGTGTAAGAGGCAGCTGCTCCCTTTGCCAAGAGTTAGCATGAGATATTGAAAAGAGAACACTCACCGTCCAACTCTCCTTGCCCACAAAGGGCCACAGTGACCAAGTTTATGGTACCCATTTATTTGTGATGCAGCCCCTCGTACAATCCCTCTGACTGTGCTCTGCTGCCTCTCATGAGAGTGGCAAGCTGCATTTGCCTCTCAGGAACAAATGCAAGTGGATTAGCACTATCATACTCTGCTCAGTAGTCTTTGCTTTGCATATATTACCCTCGCTGTGGTTTATGTCAAAGATGATTCAGCAACTTCGTCCTAAGTTCAGGGACAAACAAAGATTACTGAAGGGGCTGCTTGAAGGAAGGAAATGAACAAAAGCCCCATTTGTCGAAAGGGAAAATAAATAACAGTCTGGCTGCTAAATGAAAGGAAGCGAGACCAATGAGGGATACAAAACTTAGGATACCAGCTGCTAGAGTATGAACTGGGGCTAAGGTTTGCCTTTGCCATCTGCAGAGTGCATTTCCTCAAGCCTATGAACTGGATCTTTGCTTTGCCAACATCAGGGTGTCAAAGTGTAAATGCACCTTTTTGTTTCTCTGGGTTTTTTAAAGCATTTAAAGAAAGTTCATTTAATACTATTCATTTAAAAGTCTTTGTCCCTGTCACTTTCTACCAGCTTTCTTGTCTCTTTGTTTCTATTGCTCAGATTAAGTTTCCTCTAGGAGTAAACAAGATTTATAGGAATCATAAGCCAAGACTTTTGTGTCCTGCAACTGGGGTATTTCTCTTATGCTTTATTTTATTTCTGTTCATAATTATGTTTTGTTTTACTAAGACTGGATGAGATGACAATTCTTAAAGAAAGGGGGCAATTCCTTCTTCAGGAGATCAGCTGAGCTTGCCCAGAGAAAAGACAGCTTCAGGAACAATGTACTTTAGGAGGCAAGAAAATATTGCTCATAGTCAGGAACCTTGTATTGGGTTTACGTGGCAAGGTTTTGGTAGTCAGGCTGGGGCGGCGGGGGACGGGACTGCAGGCATGGCTTTTGTGAGAAGACACTGGAAGCTGCACCCACATCAGGCAGAGCCTGGTTCCAGCTGCTTTTAAGATGGACCTGCTATTGGTCAAAGCTGAGCTCATCAGTGATCTCATGCCAGAGATGATGGATGTGCCCTGAAGGAGGCTGCAGCCAGTGGAGAGACCACACTGGAGCAGGCTCCTGGCAGGAACTGTACCCCATGGAGAGGAGCCCATGACAGACTGGCCTCAAAGCTTGGAGCACCGAAACTTATCACACCCCTCCAGCTCTGCCACACCAGTCAGTTGGGGTCATCATATGATGTTGTTGCATGGCTCTGCTCATGGATTGGAGCTGTGGTCCTCCTGCCCCATCCCTTAACGCTTCAAAATGATTGCCTGAAACACCTACATATTTATGTTTTGGCAGTTTATTCTAATCATTTGACAGAAACTGAAGCTTTCTAGAAATTTACAGCTAATTTAAAAACTGCTTCTCCAACACCTAGCTACACATCAACATCACTAATTTCACTGACAGGAAAACTGATTGTAAGGCACTTCTCAAATAATCACCCCTGGGATGTACATCCTCCTGTTTACACCTTTTCATGCCTCCACCAAGACCCCTGGTAGGATTCTTCTCTGCAGTGGAAGCCCTAGCCCAAGTGCTTATTTCAGAATATTCAAGGCTGAAAACGACTGCTTTTAAATGGAGCCCAGAAACCCCTTCTCCCTTCATGTGGGATTCCCTGTGTCTCCAGCATCAAATAGCAGTGCCTTCCTTCCTCACCCAGGAAAGCACATAAGCATATGATTAAAGATGCACATAATCTCATATGAATGACTGGGGAGGCTTTCTCTCACATGAGACAAGTAAAGGATTAATTTATTACATTCACTTCGATCAGGATGCTGTCCGTGTAGCCGAGATGGGAAGCATTAAGGCTTTTTCCTTTTTCTATCAGGAGCGAACTGGGCATGTTTCATTTGCACAACCCTGATTGCAATAATATCTGTACCTATGTTTACCTATGCATTGTGCTATAGATTGCAGTGGGAAAGACAGATACAAAAAAATATTCTTTCCATGTGGATATTCAATTCTGGATGATGATGTCTGGGGCTGGGAGTTCTGTGGAAATGCAGAAAGGAATTGTTTATACTAGCACAGACCTATGACAATATTTGATGCAACTCTGTTCCCATTTTCAGTCCATGAGAAGACATGTTTTAGTGAATTCAGGGATGACAAGGCTTGGCTTCTAATGCAAACCTTACAAATATATGTAAACGCAGATAGTTTGTCACTACATGGAATTTGCCAAACAACATTCAGAATAACCCAGTCTGTTTCTGATATATCTGAAACCTGAATTTGTTTTGCTTCTATGTTATTTCAAGTGAATAGAAATTTATTTTGCAATTGTTTCTGGAACATTGTGTATCCAAAAGCCTCGTCTAATTGATATAATTACATATAAAGATATGTGTGCGTGTGTATACATATGCATTCTTTCTCCCTACAAATCTTATCTCTCTTCTAACATCAAATCATTAGTCTACAACACTGAGGCACACATCTTTGTCTGTGTGGGTTTTTTGCATGTTAAAACCTAATTTGAATGGTTATTTGTTTCCAGAAGTGTATTGCCTTCCCTTGGCAGTTGTCCCATACTGCTGCAGTTTCTGGTAGTCTGTGACACACGTTGGCAGTAACATTTGAACTGATCTCTTAGAGTGCTTGTCTCAGCAATATCCATTAACTTGCACGTATAAATAAGGTTTCTTTTTAGAAATCTGGCCTGTTTTACTTCCTCATTTCTGTCAAAATGAAAGCATAAGGGAAACTGAGCACTTTGATGCAGAATCACTGATACTCTGAAATATAGTGACATATTCTAGGACTGAAAACAATGTAGAAATGTAATGAGAAGTTTTAATTAAAATTATTTCACTAATCAACGAATATGTTTTTTTTTTCCCTGCATCTGTAGATATCTAAGTAATTCAAAAACCAGATTTTGTGATTGTTATGTGAAGATGCTTAAACATACCTCATGAAAATATTAATTGTACTTCTCAACCCATGCAAGTTTTCACATATTCTCATTTGCATCAGCAGTATAGTACCTGTCTGCAGTATGGTACCTGTCCTTTGCATCTGATTTACATTCTGCTGGAAATTACTCTGTGAATGGTAACCAAGCCTACCCCCAAATTTTGGTCTCTTGTACAAATGTCATTACTTTATACAGGCTACTATAACAACAACATTTTTTCTGTGTGGACCACATCTGAAAAACTATATCATCTCATGTTTTTTCTCTCTAGCTGTGTTAATTTCTGACAGCAGACAATAAGGAATGCGCTTTTTAATTTTTAGTTGTCTGACTCCATGGATGCTTTACCCTTACTGAATGACATTAATACTATTATAGAATCATAGAATCATTTAGGTTGGAAAAGACCTTTAAGAACATCAAGTCCAACCATTAACCTAACACTGCCAAGTCCACCACTAAACCATGTCCTCATCTACCAAGCACCTCATCTACCCATCTTTTAAATACCTCCAGGGATGGGGACTCAACCACTTCCAAGGGCAGTCCGTTCCAATGCTTAACAACCCTTTCAGTAAAAAATTTATAATTCTGCTTTACATATAAATTTTGCCTCCCATCCATACTATTCCTATTGCATTTGAGTATGACTTATGTTCACTTTATCTTACATTTTTTCTGCTGCTGCTTCTCCTCCTCCCCCCCCGCCATCTCCCATTCACCTGTTTTAGAAACTTTCATATTCCCTTCTCCCTAAACATCTTTTGCTATCAGGCTATCTAATCATAGACTATCTGTCTGCCCTAGTCCCCCCCGAAAGTTTCCCTTTTCATTCTTCATTCTTTTATGAAGGACATATTCTTCTTTGTTTCTTACAAAGGGCGGGACCCAGCTTGTCAAAACAGGTGTTCTGGCTCTTCCAAATGAAGCTTAAAAGAACAAAAGGTCAAATTCAGCTGCAATGGATAACATCTCATCTCAAAGGGAAGAATTTGTTTCCAAATACTTTTAAGAAAGAAAAAAAAAATAGAAAGAAGAAAGCAAGCAAGCGTGTGAAGAAAAGCATCTCTTAGTAACTAACTTGCCTTTATTGACATTTCTTTACTAAAAAGATAGGTCTGAAAGACAACATAAACACATAGTTCAGTAGGCAGTGGTGATGTTAATTCTAAAAGATTATGTTTATGAGCTTTTTTTAAGGATGCATTGCAAAGAAATTTAGATAAGAAAAAGAAGAAAATATTGTATTATTAAATAAAGTGCTTTCCTCTCCCAGGTATGTAGAGGTACAAAAATTCTCAGTTCTACTAAAGGAGAGAATTTGGTTGTCTAGGGATAACAGATTCCCTGGAACAGGAAAGGAAAGGAAATGAAGGAAATTCTGCCAACTTCAGAGCTATGACTTTTTTTCAGTTACATCTCTCTATTGGAGAGGCTCATGCAAGAAGTTTAGATGACCAAGAGATCAAAAGATCTTCAGCTACATGGTATCTCCATTGCTGCTTTACAGTCTGTGAGGGTCATTACTTCCACTACTTTAATAATGCTTGTGTTAGTAACCTGTAAACCAATATTCAGTAGGGGCTCCATTTTGTAAATGCAGTCATATTCTGCCTAGCCCATGACAAACTTGTGCATAATAAAAATAGTGTAAACCCATTTGAAAAAAACCAACCAGATTTTGAATTTAGACATTTTTCAGGGAATAGCACCTAGAGAAGTAACAGAAGCATGTGGAGAAAAACAAAAGCAAGAGTGAAAACCCTTCTTCTTGCACAGCTCCTTGCAGTTTAGCTCTACTTGAGAATTATAGTACAAGCTAGTAGAGCATATACATTTCTTTTAGTTTTCACTGTTTCATCTGAGAGTGCTTGTATTGTCTCATAAAACTACTGAAGGAAAGAAATTAAGGCAAGATGATAGAAAGTTACTTCCTCCATCCAGTTTCCCTGCATTTCTGAAAAATGGGATATTGAGGACTGGACACAATCCAACCTTAGTAGATCAATGCCCTCTTTAACTTAAAACACCATATTCACATCAGCTGCTACTGATAAATTAAGACGTAACTGTACTGCATATTCCTAGATTGTTGGAAGACTCTGAGGAAAGAAAAAATAAACCCTCAGACAGCAGTGGCTTTCATTCAAATTCTTAATTTTTTATTATTAATTTTTTTATTATTACCCTTTCTCAACTGGGTAAAGTCCAAAGCAGGATAATGCACAATGGAGTTGACTAAGTTATTGTACAACTCTCTTCTATACTGCTATACAACTGTAGATTGATGATGTGACACTGAGAGAATTTCTGATCTTTAAAATACTTCACTTTATCAAATATGAATACAGAAAGTGTTGTTTAATTTCATTCCTTTCAAGCCCTGCAGTGTAATTAAGGCAGAAAAATTTTTTATACATCATATAGATGCAATATGACTGTGCAATGTTCATTTTTTAGCACTGTTCCTGGCATGACCATGACAACTAGCATTATCTCAAACTTCCAAGTATGGTTTGTGAGGATGACACAGGCCAGAGACTATTACACCATTTCTAGTTGGTTTTATGTAAGATAAGAATTGTTTTATTTTAAGCACACAAATAAAAGGTTTTGTTATAAGCACAGCCGTTGGCATGGTTTTTCCCCCTCTCTGTTAGTGTGCTCTCAGGCTATGTTCAGACAGATGATCTTTGGCCTTTATTTCTGCTCAGTTCTATGTAATGTATGTATGACAAACTATGATGAGCTTAAAAAAAGCCCAAGGTCACCTACATGAACTTTAATCTTTACCAAATGTATGTGCTCTTTATAAACAGAATTTGACAAGCTGGAACGATGATTTAACGCCGTTAAAAGAACTAACCTATTGAAAGCCATATATGGCAGTGTTTGATTACTGCAATATGCTGCATTTGAAATTCATGCGTTTTCTATTAATAGAAGGACCTATTCTTCAACTGTTAGTTATTCATATTGACAGTAGTGCATATAAATGGAGCAATGTGAATCAGCTACGCTTTTTGTATAAAGAAATACTATCGATGAGACTGGAGTACAATGGTTTGGATCCATAGACCTCATTTTTGTGCCTTTGATTCCTTAGAATCACTCACAGTTATGGAAATGCTGCAGACTTGCCTCTGTCTTGATGTAAAGGTTAAAACTGAAATTTGATAAAGCAAAATTTTACATTTGTTTTAATTATCAGTTCAGTTTGGAAGGATTAAATCCTTTCTTCTAGGTATTCTAATAAAGAGTTTTAAAATCAGAATCAACTTAAAATACCTTTGCCATAAATATTTCTTCAGCTTTAAACTACCAACAGAATCAAGTGGTAATCATGTCTACTCTATGGCTATTTAGTTGGAGGCCTGTTTGAGAAAGAATAGCACAATCTAACTAAAATAAATTGGATTTCCTGTTTTTACTGAATTCTTATATCATAGAATCATAGAATAATAGAATCATAGAATGTTTTGGGTTAGAAGAGACCCCTAGAGGCCATCTAGTCCAACCCCCCTGCAGTGAGCAGGGACACCGCTAACTAGATCAGGTTGCTCAGAGCCCCATCCAACCTGTCCTTGAATGCTTCCAGGGATGGGGCCTCCACTACCTCTCTGGGCAACCTGTTCCAGTGTTTTACCACCCTCATTGTAAAGAATTTCTTCCTTATAGCCAGTCTAAACCTACCCTGGTTTAGTTTAAAACCATTAGCCCTTGTCCTGACACAGCTGGCCCTACTAGAAAGATTTTCCCCATCTTTTCTATAGGCCCCCTTTAGGTACTGAAAGGCTGCAATCAGGTCTCCCCGCAGCCTTCTCTTCTCCAGGCTGAACAAGCCCAACTG
>NW_009259587.1:16637-61799 GCF_000687185.1 Egretta garzetta
TGGACTTGTGTGCATTCAGGTTCCTCAGGTGGTCACGAACCTGGTCTTCTCCTACAGCAGGAGGGGTTTTGCCCTCCCGGTGCCCCTCATGCCATCCATCGACTCGGGAGGGGTGAGGAGAGAGGTTGCCAGTGAAGACTGAGGCAAAAAAGTCGTTGAGTACCTCAGCCTTCTCCTCATCTGCTGTTACCAGCCTGCCAGTCTTGCTCATCAGTGGGGGTACACTTTCTTTAACCATCCTTTTCCGGCTGATATACCTGTAGAAACCCTTCTTATTATTCTTCGCATCCCTAGCCAAGTTCAGTTCCAGCTGCGCCTTGGCCTTCCTGACCCCATTCCTACACAACCTGACCGCTTCCCTATATTCTTCCCAGGATACCTGTCCCTGCTTCCACTGCCTGTGCAGTTCCCTCTTCTTCCTTAGTTCGACCAGCATCTCTTGTCTCAGCCACGCCGGTCTCTTCCCTTCTTTTCCTGATTTCTTACAGCTAGGGATCGAGAGCTCTTGCGCTCTGTGGATCACATCCTTAAAGATCCGCCAGCTCTGTTCTGCTCCCCTGTCTCTGAGGACCGTTTCCCAGGGAGTTCTTCTGACTATCTCCTTGAGGAGCTGGAAGTTTGCTTTTCTAAAATTTAGGGTCCTGACTATACTCTTTGTTCTTGTCATTTCCCTTAGGAGCGTGAGCTCCACCAGCGCGTGGTCACTGCAGCCCAGGCTGCCTCCGATCTTGACATCTCCGACGAGCTCGCTTGCATTGGTGACCACCAGGTCCAGTATCGCATCCCCTCGGGTAGGGGTGTCTATTACCTGGCTTAAGAAGTTGTCCTCAATGCATTCGAGAAACCTGCTGGATTGCCTACAGCTTGCCGTGTTGGTTTTCCAGCAGATGTCAGGGTGGTTGAAATCCCCCAGTAGGACGAGAGCCTGTGAGCGCGAAGCCTCCCAGAGTTGGAGGTAGAATCATCTATGCAGCACTTTTTTTTTGCATGTTACCCACATGTGTACACGCACATTTGGACAACATTTTTTAACTCTGTTGATAGATGAACAAACCGAAGAAGAATGACTGCTTCCCTAACATATTTTGAAACATACTGAAATAAAAAATTTTAATTGGAAAAATAATTTTGTTGGAAGAGACAGCTCTGTCTGCTACTAGAGTATCTTGTGGGAAAGTATTCTGAATTTTTCTGTGAGACAAATATTTTGTTCTATTAAAGACAGATATTGAGATATAATAACTTAAGGATTAATTTAATATTGACCACTGGATTATGGCATTCAATTAAATATGACAAAAATTGATGAGATTTAATAATAAAATATTACTGTGTAATTAAAATGTTTGTTAGAGAGTCCTAATTCAATAAATCTTTTTGATTCATGAGAAATTGTTAATTTGTATTTTATTTCACATTTCAAAGCAAATTTTCACATAATCAGCAAGGCAGAAAACAGATTTTCTATACAAAGGAAACATTTATTTACATCTTAATAAATTAAACAACTTGGATCAGCAAAATCCAGACTATTAGTGCTTTATTACTACCTGTAACTTTCTGCCTAAAATATATATTTCTTGGTCTTCAGTACAACTGAGACCACATGAACTTTAGTCTTCTTAATCCTTTATAAATCCAGACGCGTGCCCTGCTTGCAAATTTGTAGTGGCTTCATCATTATCAGAAACTGATAAAGTATATTTGTAAAACAGAACATAGAAAAGATATTGCATGCAGAATTATGTATTTTGAATGTATGAGCATCCTCTAGTACTCACAACTTTGCATCTTTATTAGAAAGGCTCCACAGGGTGTAAGAATATAATCTAGCAATCTCTGTTAGCTTTCACTAAGTATGTATTCAACTTGTGTGTTACCAGGAATAGCCATCAAAAACACATTGTATGTGTTCATCCAAGATTATATTTTTTTTTCTAATACATACTTATTTTATCTTAAAATGTTTGTCTTTATTTAAAAGGTTATTTGTTCTCTTGTACTTAAACATTTACATTTGTCATTGTGGTTTGGCTGGCAAAGAAACTGGGGTTATGTACATGTTGCCATTTGTCAAAATACTGATGTAGTATGAAAAATCTGCATTTGCTGCTTCTGCTCTTCAGACTTCTTTGAAGACCCTCATGTCCTGTGTGTTTTTAAAGACAAACCTAAAAGAGCAGAAAATATTAAAATCAGTTTTGAAGAAATCTCGGTTTTGTTTAGAAGTGTGATTATAGTTGCTACTTGATATATATGCAAGAGCTCAACAAAACCAAAAGAAACCAGATTTACATATATACATAGTTGTGCCTGTCCAATGTTTGTTTGTGTCTATGTTGTGGTTTAACCCCAGCCAGCAACTAAGCACCACGCAGCCGCTCGCTCACCCTCCCCTCCCCCCCCAGTGGGATGGGGGAGAGAATTGGGGGAAAAAAAAGTAAAATCCATGGCTTGAGATAAAGAGAGTTTAATAAAACAGCAGAGGAAAAGAAAACAATAATTATAAAAGAATACACAAAATAAGTGATACACAATGCAATTGCTGACCATCTGCTGGCCAACACCCAGCCCATCCCTGGGCAGCAGTCGTTGCCCCCCGGCCAACTCCCCCTAGTTTATATACTGAGCTTCATGTCGTCATATGGTCTGGAACAGCCCTTTGGCCAGTTGGGGTCAGCTGTCCTGGCTGTGCCCCCTCCCAGCTTCTTGTGCCCCTGGCAGAGCAGGGGAAGCTGAAAAGTCCTTGACTGGTGTAAGCCCTGCTCAGCAACAACTAAACCATCAGTGAGTTATCAACATTCTTCTTGTCCTAAATCCAAAACACAGCACTATGCCAGCTACTAGGAGGAAAATTAACTCTGTCCCAGCTCAGACCAGGACAGTATACATCTATACAGCATATACACATAGAATGCTAAGAACAAGAAGACATTTAGGTCTTTCAATCTATCTATTAGTACTCTATTGAAGTCTTAAGGCTTGCTTATTGTGCATCAGGTATTCCTCAGCAATTAATCACAGAATATCACAAGATCAACTCTAAAGTCCAGACAAGGAAAACCAGTACATATACGCTTAAAAAAAAAATAAGTTATTCTCCTTTCAGGTAAACGTTCAGTCCGCACACAGTTTATTTCTAAAATATTTGTGGATGGCCAACAGCTGCTGGCAGGCAGTAGAGGTGTTCTTTCTCTCAAAATAATCAACTTAGCTCAAGTTTTGCTAGACATGAATGTTTTTTACTAGATTTGAAAGAAACTGTTGAAACTCATATTAACAGCTGTCCAGACTGTTATAACTCTGGTGCCATCACTTGCAAATTGGTGTATTTTCTTGTCAAGTGATGGTAGCAAGATGATGGGAAATACCAGAATTTCTTAGCTCTGGATTCAGAACTCAATACTAACTCAGCGAGAACCACTAAAACCTTCTTTCTAGCTAATCTGCAGTAATTTCTACTACATTTTGTCATCAGGATGCATTGCCTTCCACTCTCCCTTTAGAGCATGGAAGAAGCAGCAGTTTGGAGAAATAAAGTAAAATGATTGTTCAGAAATCCCTAAAATGAAAAATAGCTTCAGATGGTTTCCTTCAAAAAAAAAAGTAAAAATTTTTGATGAATACTTCTACAGATAGCCAAGAACATAAACTAGAGCTAGATTGGATATCATTTGTTTCCACAGGAAGCTCAAGGAAGAGGCTTGTATTATTATAATGCGAAAGAAATAGATTTGCAGGCATGTTGGAAGATCCTTCATAACGAGTAGAACTGCAATGGAAGAATGTGAGAATTTGAACTCTCTTGATGTTCACACAGGGGCAAGGATTATGTTTTAGATCAAGCCTGGTGAAGGTGGGAACCTTTAATCATGAGCATAACCATGCAAAGTACTAGCTCTCTCACATGGAAATTCCAAAAACTACAACATGACACTTGTTCATCTGCTGGTCTCTGTCCATTAAATCAGTTACAAAGAGAACACGATGTTCAGCACCATTTGAAAAGCAGAAAACAGGAAACAATTTCTACTTTACAGAGGCAACATTTTGTTAAAATAACTTACGTGATTTGTATCAGGGGTTATTTTTA
The DNA here is from genome assembly GCF_000687185.1 of Egretta garzetta. Taxonomy (NCBI): domain Eukaryota; kingdom Metazoa; phylum Chordata; class Aves; order Pelecaniformes; family Ardeidae; genus Egretta; species Egretta garzetta. Next base: position 20,731 of record NW_009259587.1, read on the forward strand.
GACCTGACTGAAAGATGAAAAAAAAAATCTTTCCCCAGTTCTACCACTTCAATAAAAAAGACACAGTAGTTTCCTGATAAAGAGTTGTGAGTAATTGTGCAGTAATGTGGAGTTTATTGGGGAAGTTCTTTTCTCCTCGTTTATCTTCAGTACAGTTTGTGCCTCCTGTGGAACATCCTGCTATGCATGGTCAGTCGATTAAGAAGATTGTTATCACACTTTATAATGTTAAACTGCTACTTCTTTAAGTCCCATGACAGCTGAGCAATGAGCAAAAGAAATGGTTTCCACACCCTACAGACATTTTAAAAATGTATTCGCTCCATTTGATCTTACACAAAAATTATTATTTTTTAAACATTTTTAGAACATATCTGATTAGTTTTATAGAAGTTAAAATTTGAAGAGAAGAAATTTTAAAGATAATTACTTATTTAGAACACCTAAATAATTGGGTTTTTTCTTTAAAAAAAAAAAAATAGCAGTGTGTGAGATTCCACTCAATTCGAAGATATTTGAACAAAAACGATGATCTGACGGTTTTGGGTAGAAAATAGTATTGCATTTTTTTTCCAAAGTAGTTTCACAGAAGTTCCTAGACAAAATCTGCTAAAAATACTTCTGATTGAATTTTTCCATGGGTTTATTCTTTCTGTAGCCTAGGGGACAGTAAGAAAGTAAGACCAGGGCCCATTCTTAGCCTTATAAAAATTGCATAGATTCAAAGTAACTCAATATGAGCAAATGGTTTCTGTTGCTTTCAGTGAAGTTACTCAGCACAGACATTTTTGTAACAATATCTATAAGTTTATTGTCTCTTCAAGGGACTGATCCTTTCAGCTGGCTGGTTCTTCTAAACAATGAGTTAAGACACTCAGGACTCCACAGGGGGATATGATAACATACCCGTAACAGAAAAAGAATTAAATCTACCACATGTTTGACAAAAAATTACAGTGTACAGAAGTTTTAGCATGATGTTTCTCTGCTATACACTGAAATGGAAAATAAATAAGTAATGATCATTTCCTGAACTGTGGTAAATTTCAAACTTTGTATAGTGAACTTCTGCTCTGGAAAAGTTTATCATAAGAAAAATAAACATTCTCACCTGTCAACAGTGCTCACACAAAGCTGTGCAGAATCTAGGTAAGTCATGTGTGTGGCTTGTTCAACCTTTTGGAGCAGATTTTACTTTCCTGCCTATAGGAGTTTAGGCTCTGGAGTATTCTCTTAGATTTCACGCTGTGGCCTGCAATGTCAAACCTTAGCTTTCTGCCTAACTTCACTTTCACAAAAAAAAAAAAAAATTAAATACACACAACAATAGCGATAAGAAAAAAAAAAAAAAGGCTTATCTGGAGGTTGTGGTTCTTTAAAGTCCTTGGTTGGCACCAGCCCCTGAGTAGTGAGGAAATGTCTAACTCAATAACTGTAAAATGGATTGAATCAGCTCACAGAGATGTAACACTGGAGGAAGTGCTGACTTTGGTTATTTCACAACGGCAAGACATGTCATTATAAACTGGAAGTTAATCAATTCTGAAAGTAATTGTGGAGCACAGTTGGGAAAGAAAAGCCGACCTGAAGGAGAGAAAAGCATGTTCTCAATGTCGAAAGAGGGACTCAGCATATTATATAATTATTTTATTTTATTTTAATAAAACAGATGTTCATATAATATCTAACACAAAATACTAATTTCTGGTTTACTGATGAACTAATTAGAAATACACACCCTGAAGCTGATGAGCAAATTGTAATCCAGATATGAAAAAAAAAAAAAATCCTGTAACTTTTAAAAGGTGCACTGAACAGATGTAAAAAAGTTGATAAATTTTGAATAACCTAGAACTATGTCCTTGGAACTGGAAGCAGAAAGGTAGCTGCCTATTTACCGTGTAGCATTTCTCTCAGTTCAGACCAAGGGTACCTTTAAAAAGGTACACATGTGACAAAAAGAGCCCAGAAACCATTTAGCCACAAAATTCAAGTACTTCTAAGGCTCCAGTTCCCATTCTGTCAGGTGTCTTACAATAATCTATCTACTTGCACAGGACTTCTGCAATTCATTTTCCCACCTGGAAAACAGAGCCATGTTGTGCAAATCATGATATGCAAAGTTACACAAAAGCTCATGGCAAAGAGAAATCTCATCTTCCAGCTAGCTTTGTTTGCTAACCTCTGGATTATTCACTGAATTGGAGGAACAAACAGAGTTGAATCTCAAAGAGATTTTAAAAATTAAACTGATTTATTTCCCTGGTATATATACCAAATAAAATTGATTAAAATACTGTGTTTCTGAGAAGAGGCTTGAGATCAGATAATATAATTACTGATAAGTTTTAGGAACCAAGACTGAAAGTTTTGTAGTCTCCATCCTTGGAAGCTTTTGAAACCAGACTGAAAAAAGACCTGAGCAACCTGATCTCACTGTTCAACCTGCTTCAAGCAGGAGTTTGGAGTAGATACATCTGAGGCCCCTTCTCAAATGCCTCTGAATTAATTGCAACCATTTCCAAAATCAAGCAGAAGGTCTAATAGCCAGTATCTAAACACATCTTAACTTTTAAGGAAAGGCTTTTCACTTCCTGCCTTGGGAGGTGCAGTCCAGAAACATATCTGTGGTTCAAAGCAATCACTTGAGAAGGCAGCATCCCTAACAGTTTGTGGAGTTAAGATGCAGTATCTTCAAAGGATCACTCCTTCCTGACAAGGAAGAGGTTAAGTAGCACCTTACTCTTTAAACAGTTCTATTCATTTTAACAGGACTATCTAGTGAGTCAACTACAGTGTGTTTAAGGGTACCAAAAATCAGTGATTGTAGGTTCTACCACCTTATGTCCAAGGAGTCTAACTATAGGCAGTAAAGAAAAGTCAAAGAGCCAAAACTCTACTTGTATGTGTAAACACACAGTAGCAGTGTCCACTACTTCTTTCAGTGATGCTACTCGCAAATGCAAATTAGGGTTCCCAAATCTGATGGCACCAGCCCCTCATCACGATGCCTCTCATCAAAAGCTAGAGAGCAGTACCTTTTTGACCTTTTCTCTTGCCAAGCCATATCACGAATATTGCATTGATTTTAATGGAAGTGCAGATGTGTAAAGTGCTGCACCGTGACTGAGCCCATCAGAAGGCACTAGTGTACTCCACACACAAGCAGAGCCTCAGCAGAGATGTGGTAGGCAGGATGCACTCATTTGGCCCTCTGGAGAATGTAGTCCTACTTTTTAGGCTGAATTCTTTGACTTGTTCCTCTTCATGATGGAACTGACCAGCATGTTGTCTGCTGTCTGAAAAATTACCTGTCTCATTAGAGCCAAAAAGCATATTTTAGCAGTAATGCATAGACTTTTGTGTCTTTGGGTAAAGGCTTGACTTTCCTCTTGTCTTCCCCCCAAATCTGCCATCTGTTTTATTTATTATGCTGGGAAGAACTTCTGTGTCAAATGTCATTTATCACTTCTGTTCAAATAAAGAACAATTTGTGAAAGGATAAGCAAAAAATAAAAAAGTCTTGCTTACTTTCTACACAAGGTAGATTAATGTTTGTCATATATTGCTCACTTTGTGGTTTACTTACTGAGTTTTCTGCCTCAGCGTGGTAAACAAGTACCCAAACAATCAGTGTCCTAAGAAGAAGCTAGCATTTTTGTGGAGTTGTAAAACAACAGCCAAAATAGAGCTATCAAATCAAAATTCTGCAGTAAAATCCATAATTGGGTTGCTTAGACTAGATGCCAGGGCTCACAGTAGAACAGACACTGCTGAAGTTTTCTTCATCAAAATTATACAGTTTTACTGAATCAGTGGAACTGAAAAGGATGAGCATACATGCTTTCTGAAATATAAAACTTTATTTTCTGTTTCATTCTTTTCATATCCTGTCTTCCTGATCTCCCTTTATCAAACTGGTTTGGGTTTTTTTTATATTTTCACTTTATTCTTCTGTATCACCTGACTTTATATTCCCATGGTTCTGTCCAAACTTTCCTTTTTTTTTCTTTTCCAGTAAAAAGCAAAAATAAGTTTCTGATATAAAATAAGTCAAAATTAGACCTTAAAAAATGGGATCTGAAAGTTTGCACCTTCTTTGCAAGTTTTCGTTTAGTTTTCCTCATTACTGTATTGACCTCCTACTTAGTCCACTCAGTACAAGTGCATATGTCAGTTCAAGCAGAACATTAGAGAGAGAAAAAATTAAACTAATCTAAGATTTGGATTTGCCAAATGCTTGCTTATAGTGGTGTGGATACAAACAGCATTTTTTTGATATTGAACTCTCTGAGGAGATCAACATTTATTGGCAAGAATGCTATGTTCTAATGAACTCATCTGCTTAAAATTTAAGTTTCATGCATCTGTTTCCCTCTAACATGTTATGAGAATAACCAAATGAAATTTATCATTGCTGAAGTAGCTCTTATTTTGAATTATGATACTCTTTTAGTCTTAACTGGACTATGCTCTAAACAAATTAATAACTTTATTTACTGTTTTCAATACCAGTCCTAGAGAAACATTCACAGTAAATTAAATAATTTACACTAAAACAGCTCTACAGTTTTAAGCTTACTGCAGAGATGGATTATGTATGTCCCTTGTTTGGGGCATTTGCCTAAATTGCCTATTAGTTTAACCAAAAGCACAAATATCCTTTCAATTTCTGCACTGAGTTATGAAGTACTGAAGATTTTTAGTACTGTTACAAATTGCAGCATAAAATTTCTGAGAAGAACCGGGAGAAGAGTGAAGCGAGATGCTTGCCATTTTACCAATACTTCCCTCTTTTTTCAGAAATGTCAGATGTTACAGGTAGTGAGTGCTGTGCTGCTTTTCCTTGCATATTACCTGCCAAACTTTTGGTCACATCCTCTGGTAAAAACAGCTGACTGGTGCTGAGCACAGTGTCTTCTCCTTTGGATGAAAGCAAAATCCATGGGGTAGGACGGGTACGTCCTGTCATAGAAAATACGCTATTCATGCTATTTTGTCATAAAGCATACAAATGCTAAGATTAATGACTTGGGAATTCTAGCTATGGTAGTGCTATTACTCACCAGACATCCATGGAAAAACTACTGCCTGCTGGTACCTTTTTGAAGCACTTAAGCAAGCCATAGCTATGACTGTTTTCTCATAGTTAACTTCTTCAGTTCTTGCAATTGTTGTCCTTTTTTTAATTTGCATTTTAACAAAATGCTGAGAATTTGAACAGATATTTCCTCATTGCAGTCACCCAGTGATTCTGCATACGCTTCTTACGCTATTGATACTCATGTGCATTTTTCTCTAAATACATGTTAGTGTACCTAGTGACAACATTTGACAGCATGCTCAGACCTTTATAGCAATACTCCTTCAAAGCTGAACTAACCTGGAAGGAGAGGTCTATTTTTAAAGGAATTAGAAGGAAGGAAATCAGCACCAATCCAGACTCAAGCACCTGCAGAACATAATGATGTGAATACTCAGTTGGAGATCAATAACAAGCATTTAGCATATAGCTAATGCATTCTTCAGTGATTGCAAGGTCAAACTCACATCTTCTTATTTGGGTAATAGTAACACCTAAAGGTATGAGGTATAATGCACTTTAAGACACCTTTTTAGCATGTGTGGTCATTTCTGAGTACTGCCAATACTACAGTTGAGGAAAAGATTGGTGTTTCTTTGTCACTTTTATCGCTAGGTCAAACACCACTTAATATTAATCACATTTGCAAACTAGTTAACATCGGTGGCAGGCATTTTGAAATTCTATTCCAGGATGTACCTGCATTGCCCTACATGACTGTAAACCCAGCTCTGACTAGTATAAACCAGCTGTATTCCTAAAGAAAAAAAAAAAAAGCCAAGAAACAAAAAAAAAACCACACCAATTTTTGATGCTTTTCTTTTCACCTGTAAAATACTTCTGTAATACTTCCTATAGCACATATGCAATAATCACTTTCCCACATTTCACAATTTACTCCTCCCAAGACACAAGCCACCCACACAGCCAGCAGCCACACTAGAAGACAATTCATAGAGCATGGAGCATTCTACCTGCTTCTATTATAAGCTTACACAGTCGCAAAAAATCTGTGTATTGGAGGGGATATTTAGAGAAAAATATTAATACCTCATTTACTTTTGCTCATACCCCTTAAGGCACCATGAAAGTTCAGAACATAGACCACAGTTTCCCGTTCTGTGCCAAAGATAAGAAAGGGAGTAACTGAAGTTTGTCTCTGGATGATGCGAGGAATCAGATGAAACAGAAAAATATCCAAGAACGAAGCAGGAAGTTGAGCTGACAATGACATCTTGGTAGAGAATAAAAATGGCAACATGCTGATTTTTGTTCTAGGGACATTGAGAGTTGGCTAACTTTTTCTGCACTCAGCAGGATATAATTGCAACATTGCAGAGCAAAATGAACAGCCCACCCACAAGTGACTTCAAGAACATATCATACTATTTGTTTTAGTGTAAGAATTCTTTTACTTGGCAGTTCTGTACTTGGATGAAATGTATTAGGCTCTTTCACTCTTGTTTCCATTTTCCATTGTAGAACTTGAGTTAAGACATCAGCTCCTCCTTCATTGTTTGCTAATATTCAAGACAGAAATATTCCACTAGAGGCATGATGGAAAAGAGGATTCATTAGCAAGAAACATCAGTATACTGTTGTGACCTTAAAACCCCAATCATAAAGGAGAAAGTGGGCTGTATTAGTGGCATAAACAAATACATACTTAGCAGAGGAGCCCATCTTATTGTGTATAGTATATGTACTATATTTCTTAATTTAGAAATCTTCAAAAGATTCATCATGAAATCACAAAAAAATATCAAGGCAGAGTAAAATACAATACAGAGTTTAACAGTGTACACATGACTTGAGTTAAGACTAGACCGATTTAAGAAACTGGGGCTGGAAGAATAAGTGGAAGACATACTCACTCAGAAGCATGGTATGACAAAAAACCACATACATTATCAGAATTGGAAACAGTTGTGAGTTGATAGGACCTAATACTGTCCTCGATATACTATCAGAGACAAATAATACTATAAAGTTTTATTGTCCAAATGACAGAAATAATCAGAATTCAGGGAAGTGTTGCACAGGACAGCAGCAGCAGTCAGTCTTTACTTACCTAAGATCTGAGAAGTGTAGTTTTAAAGACTGCATAGAGGGTTGACCTCGGCTGGCTGCCCGACCCAGCCGCTCTTTGACTCCCCCTCCTCAAAAGCACAGGGGGAGAAAATAAAATGGAAAAGCTTGTGTTGAGATAAAAACAATTTAATAAGAAAAGCAAAAGCTGCACACAGAAGCAAAGTAAAAAGAGGAATTTATTCACTTGCTTCCTATTGGCAGGCAGATGTCCAGCCATTTCCAGGAAAGCAGGGCCTCAGTGCACATAGTGTGCCTGTAGCGTACACTTGCCTGGGAAGACAAATGCCATAACCAAGAATAGCCCCACATCCTTTTCCTTTCCCTCAGCTTTAATTGCTGAGCACATCATAGGGTATGGAATACCCCTTTGGTCAGTTTGTGTTAGCTCTGCTGGCTGTGTCCCTTCCCAACCTCTTGCCCTCCCCAGCCTACTGGCCTTTGGGTGGAAATGGGTTGGAAAGAAAGCCTTGACACTGTGCAATCACTGCTCGGCAGCAGCCAAAGCACTGGTATGTTATCAACACTGTTGTAGCTACAAATGCAAAGTGCAGGACTATATGGACTGCTATGATGGATAATGTTAAAACATGTTGAGAGAGAGACAGCATGATCCAAGGGTTTAAGCCAGATAGATGTAATTGGCATTGCATAATATTGGGCCAATAGTTGGATCAGAGGCATATACAGAAATAGATAATGTAGTTGTCAAGAAACAGCCAACAAAGGTACCTCCCCAAACTCCTTCTTTCTGCCTCTTCACCAAGAATGGTTGCTTGGAATGGACAGAAAGTATGAGATTAAGAACTATCTCACTGCTTCTCCTCTTTTCCACAGGAATTCATGGCTGTGACAGCCTAGATCAGGGTGCTCAAAATGAAAATTATTCTTTTCCAGCACATCATGTCCTATGTGAAGCTACAGAAAAATATTCAGCACATACTCATTTTTTTCTAGATGTACCTGCAGCCTGAAGAAATATAGTAAAGATCAAAGAAATGAGCAAAGATGTCCAAACAGAACATGCTCCAAAAGATACTGTTGTAGCTCGAGTATTTTGGGTTTTTCCCCTCTTGCTTTCAAAGAAAGCTGCCTTCAGGCTTAATCCTATTGTATCAAAGGGAACAAATGTAATAGAAAAAGTTTTAAAGAGAATTTTTACACTAGAAAATGTTATAAGGTGCTTGTTTTAAGCTCTGATAGAAAGCTTTTTTCAAGCCAAGCTTATTTCAGGCTTGAGATGAACATGGAAATGTTCACCACACTGGTCTATCTCCTTGAGAAAATGGATAAAGCTGTCTCCTCCCCCATCTTCAGGGCTTTGTGGTCTGGGGATTGTGAATAGGTCTGGGCCATTCTTGCACTTCTACATCTCTAGAGCTCTTTTCTTAATCACTTTCTTTGGGAGATAAATAGAAGAAACCCAACACACCCACCATTCTGTGTTAAGCAGAGGGACAACCATGAAACCAGTTACTCAACTTTTTGCTATAATTCCCAGGACCATTCCTACATCTCTGTTCTTGCTGAAGCCTTATTTTACCCCTTTCAGAGTTTCTTTCCCACATCTGAACAAGAAATTTCTTAAAAATTAATTATTTAGGAGCTGCTTTTCAGTAGTTCCCCAGACCCTCGATCTCAACTCTTCCTCTGGAAGTCAATACCTACAATTCAGCTGGTTCACTGCTGGGTTCCAGCCTCTTCCAGAGGATGCACTCTGTCAGGCCAGGCTCTGAAGATGCCAGATTCCCCCACTCACCTAAGAAACCGCATAAATGAACCGTCCCTGTCCCCTACTACTGTATCCCTCTTCTTATATTCATCAAAGATCAGATAGGGTAACTAAACAGGGCTGTCCCTTCTTCTGGACATGACAGGTAAATCTACCCCATTACAAGATGTTTCCAGGTCTATCTCATGCCAGAGGAATAGAGGAAGTTATCCTCCACTTCCTGTTTTTCCAGGAGTCCAGCTCTCGTTGCCAGCTAGATCCAAACAAGGTAGTGCGTTCTTCCAGCTGTCCCTCAAACTTGAGATGACTTCCCATTAATATCTGCATAGTTAACTTATTTTCCTTCAAAAATCCACCTCTCCTCCTATTCAGGAGGCAATAGCAAGGTAACTTTGGCACTGTTTAGGCCACCACAGTCTGCTTATCTCACCACTATAACCTTACTGTCTTTTCTTTTCCATCAGTTCTTGCTTCTTTTACTTCACAAATCGTTTGACGTGAATCCACATCTTTGTTCTTGTGTTCATATAGTACACAGTACAATGGCATCTCAGCCCACACATAGAATTTGCAGGAGAAACAGAACTACAGAAGTCTTATGGAATAATTTGCTAGAAAGGCTGCAGAGGCATCATTACCCAGTTGTGGGAACAAAGCAGTAGTGGAGGAAGAGTTGCAGTGGAAGGTCTTGCACTTCACTCTGGCTGCCAAAAGTGTTCATAGAGAGTTTATGAAAAATGGTACTGAGGACATAGTCTAGTTAAAAAAAAAAAATGTTTCAAGCAGACTGCAAGTCAAATTATACTCTAAACCCTCTGACTTTATTGCTTATTACAGTGATGTGTACTCCCCTCAGAAATTATAAAGCAACAGTGTCAATAAAGAGAAATCAGGTAAGTCTACAACCTCTCCCATTTCTCAGTTAATTCTGTTGTGTGGTTCAGCTTTCAAAAGTGTATTAATTTCTAATTCTAGTACCAGTTTGTCATTTATCTTTGGTTTGTTTTTGGTTTTTTTACAGGTACTCTTCTCTGTTACTTTTGATCTTGTCTAACTTAAGTCTGTGTAATTCTGAGTCTTTTTTCCCACCTTCAGTTCCCCTAAGATGAGTTTTTTCTAATGTTTCCAGTCCTCCAAGCATGGCAAATGTTGGTGTTTTCTGTGTTTGCATAGTAGGGAGAAAGAGAGATGACCAGCATGGCATAAACAGGAAGAATTCGAAGCATCATATTAGCTAGGGTGCAAACGTGTAAGGATTGCTGGAGAATGTGCTAACAGAATGGACTGGAGAGTGAAGCAGCCTGGGCTGACAAAATGTCTCTCTTTTTTACATTATAACTCGTGTAAAAGGAAAAATAAACAGTGAATTATTGAACAGAAATTGGAGTGAACAAAGCAATTGTAACATTTCATAAACACGGACTGCATTTGTCCTTGTAAACAGTTATAAAGTCCAAGACTTTTTTTCCCAGAAAGGTGGCAGTAATATCTCCCTAAAAATTAAGATGATTTTGTGCTATCCTTCTGTATGAGATTTACATTGAATTAGCATCTACTGCAACCAGAAAAAAAACCCTGCTGATAGTTTTAGTGATAAGTCTGTACTGCTTATAGACATAAACACTGAAATTGTGCATATTATTCGATTAAAAAAAATAACAATGAGTTTGCCTATATTTAAATCTACAAAGCCTCTATACTAATTTCTAACATAGAACATCATGCTAGGACTTTTTTCTCTTGAATAATAAAACATATTCAAAGGGTTAAACTGAGTATTTAGCACACAATACATGTATTGTATCAAGAGTCTGGTTGGGGATCACAGAACAAGGTCTATTTTGAAAAGGCCTTAAGGCTAATGTTTAACTCTCTGAATTTATGATGTTTAATATAGATCACAATACTGTGTGCAGCCTAAAGAACATTGGATCATGCTTCCTTGCATAATAATGCTGCTTTAGGTGTAAAATGGAAGCATGGTAGAGAATAGCCATCCTACTATCACCATCTGTCTATATTTTGATTGGTTTAGTTCTTTGATGGAGATATTTCCTAATGAATAAATGCTATTCCAGTTCACTTATCTTTGAATATTCAGATAGTCATTCAGGCCAAAATGAATTAGTACTGAATGCTACCACATAGAAAGTCCAAAAATGGTTTTGTTTACTTTCCCCAAAAAACTAAGTTTGAGGAGATATTGAGGTAATAAGCTGCAGAATCGTCCACTAGCTCATTTTACTGAACCACTTTTTTACTAACTGAATTATACTTCAGCCACCAATTTTCATCCCTCTGCAAAATTGTAAAGTTTAGCTCTCTTAACAGGTTCAAAGAATGATAACCAAAGTCTGACCACAAACCAAATAAGATCATCACTATCAAACACAGAATTTCTCTCCAGTATTGCCCAACCAGGAGGCTGAAAGGGGAGTAGCATCCAGAAATATGGCGACAGTATTATTTCCATATTTATTATTAATATTGGAATGCTAAGAGAAATTATTGGGAAAGAAAACAGAAAAAGTATGCAAAATGAGACACAATAACTCCAGGAAATTCAGAGAAAATGTCATACTAGAAGAGAATTAGAGGTTCAATTTATTGAAAAACCTTAAAACAAGATGCAGAGAATGATTTGATTACCATGTTCTAAACAACTTTATAAAACATTATTCCAGGGAATGACAAGGTCCTTAATCCAGTAGATACAGTTATAATAAGACTCAAAAATTTGAGTTTGAAAGTAAAACACAATTTAGAAAAATAAAAGATATTATTATTATTATTACTAATTAGTCAGTAGTGAAAGAATATTTTCAAAGATTCAGTGCTTTAGGGAAAATAATACATCAGATATAAATTATTAGGCTCAGTACAGGAATAACAGTGCAAAATATGGCATTTAATTTACATGATTTAATGATTCCTGGCTTTAGGATATAAAAAGATGTAAGGATAGCCAATGACTAAATGTTCATGGAGTGTTTTCAACAGAAAAGTTTCTATATAAAGGGTCTAGCATAAATGATTCTTCTGAGCCAGATATCAGAGATTTATATTACAAGGCAAAGAGATCTCAAGTGTTCTAACACGACAAGCTTCCAGCTCTGGATCATTGCCTTAACAGTTCCCAAGATACTTTAAAAGAAGGTTGTTTGTAGACTTCTATATGTTACATTCAACAGTACATTTAGATTTTTAACCTGAATTTAAATTATTCTCTTCCCCTGAAATGAACTGGAAGTATGATACGGATCTCAGGTCTATCCTAAAGCCAGGTGGAATTATTCTTATGCTGGCCAAGATTCAGCAGAAGGATCAATACCTCATTTGGATTCTAGTGTTTTACGTTAACTTTTTCATGTTAACACATTGTCAACCACTTAAAGAAGGCTTTGTCCAGAATCTTCTACCCTGTCTCAATGACCTTTGCATTTGTCCTGGTTTCAGCTGGGATAGAGTTAACTTTCTTCCTAGTAGCTGGCACAGTGCTGCATTTTGGATTTGGGATGAGAAGAATGTTGGTAACTCATAGAATCATCTAGGCTGGAAAAGACCTTTAAGATCATCAAGTCCAACCGTTAACCTAACCCTGCCATCCCACCACTAAACCATGTCCTTAAGCACCTCACCTACCCTTCTTTTAAATACCTCCAGGGATGAGGACTCGACCACCTCCCTGGGCAGCCCATTCCAGAGACTGACAGCCCTTTCGGTGAAGAAATGTTTCCTAATGTCTAACCTAAACCTGCCCTGGCACAACTTCAGATCATTGCCCCTTGTCTCATCGTCCATTACCAGGGAGAAGAGGCCGACCCCCACCTCACTACAGCCTCCTTTCAGGCAGTTGTAGAGGGCGATCAGGTCTCCCCTCAGCCTCCTCTTCTCCAGACTAAACACCCCCAGTTCCCTCAGCCACTCCTAGTAAGACTTGTGCTCCAAATCCCTCACCAGCTTTGTTGCTCTCCTCTGGACGTGTTCCAGCAATGCAATGTCTTTCTTGTAGTGAGGGGCCCAAAACTGAACACAGTATTCAAGGTGCAACTCACTGACAGTTTAGTCATTGCTGAGCACGTCTTACACCACTTAAGGACTTTTTCAGCTTCCCCTGCTCTGCCAGGGGCACAAGAAGCTGCTATGGGGCACAGCCAGGACAGCTGACCCCAACTGGCCAAAGGGCTGTTCCAGACCATATGACGACATGCTTGGGGGGTGTTGGCTGGGGGGCAGCAATCGCTGCTCGGGATGGGCTGGGCATCAGTCAGCGGGTGGTGAGCAATTGCATTGTGCATCACTTGTTTTGTATATTCTGTATATTCTCTTACCATTATTATTACTGTTGTTATTCTTGTCTTCTGCTGTTTTATTAAACTGCCTTTATCTCAGCCCACGGGTTTTACTTTTTTCCCAATTCTCTCCCTCATCCCACTGAGGGAGGAGGGGAGCGAGTGAGCGGCTGCATGGTGTTCAGCTGCCTGCTGGGTTAAACCACAACAGCATTCAAGGCAGAAGCTACCACCTTACATTAGAGTAATTACCTTTACCCAACCCCAACACGCACAGGGTTTTTGTGCTGTGGGTGCATATGCTATTGCATCTATAATTTTTTCTGTTTCCTGGGATGTCAGAGCTTTTATTTTGCATTTGGCAGGGAAAGGAGGTGCAAAAAGGATTACCTCACAGAACACCATTGCCAGCAAAGGTCTCCTCCAATAGTGGGTCTATCTCTGCTTAACCCTCACTTACTTTGATATAGCAAATAGGTATTAGACTTTATAAATCTACCACACCTGCCTACAGACTACCAGGTATCCCAGTGCTTCAGGCTTCTTTACCCACTTTTCCCTAAGGATCAACTCCTGTGAGCACTGATCTCTCAGATCTCAGTTTGGATGAAGAGATCTCTTTTCTTCTTCAGTATTTTCCCTCTCACAGCTGAGCCTGTTTTCATTTGCTTTCTTAATGCTGCCTGGCTTAACACTGTATTTTCCAAATCTGTTATAAATCCTGCCATAGCGGTAGGGACAAATAGAATTTGTTAAAAATTCCCTTTCTCTTTACAATACTCCCTGTTCACCCTGTCAGATCTCTTTCTTTTTTATGACTAAAGTAATGAAAAATAGTTTACTACTGCTTCCAGCTGAGTTTCCAAGCTGCCCTCTCTGACATTGAGCTGATGTCTATGGCCTCAGATCGCTGAAATCAGTGTACCTCCTTTCCTAATCTGTTAGTTGTTTCAAATACCATCTCCTTCAGATCTCAACTTGTCTGTGGGTGCTTGAGATTACTCATTAGTCAGCTGCTTTAATTAGACATCCTGAACACATACTTTGTTTCTCTCATTAACACTATAATGTTAGGAAAGCTACAAGACTAACCTCATTCCCTTCTCAATAATTTTGATGAAATAATTTAGAAAAAATAAAAGCAATATTTATTTTTATTCATTTGAATGTGTCAAAAAAAAAGTCATGTTTTCACTAGGCTGAGAACTACTGGGTAGTCAATAATAAAAGCAGCAAAAATCAGTTTAAATGATAATTTCTTCTCAGTTCCCAGTTTATAGGTAAAATATTTTTTCATTAGCATGGCTCAGTCACTTCCAACACTTTCATAATCCACCTTCTAGCCCAGTTACTGTCTTCCATAATCCTGAGAAAAGCGCAGTCCCTTAATCCAGCACTCCCCACTGTTTTTAGATGTTTCGTAAACAAATCTCCACAAAATATCAGCACAGAGAGTCCCGCTTAAAAAATAGTCTTTCTGCAAACACCACATCACTGATCAGATGCATCTAATTGGATCTGGGTGCAGCAGAGGCATAGGGCAGCTCACACACTCTTCGTGATGCTGGGTGCAGGACACACAGCTCACGTGCTCCACCCATTCCTTTAGAGTAAGGCTGTCTCTGTCCCCTTAATCTGATATGCATTACAGTCATAGGCACACCAGCTGGACATGTTCAGTGAAGTTAAAGCTTTTTTTTTTTTTTCCTTTAGAAATATGTAAAATTTGGATAATGTGAAAAAAAGTCGATGAAGCTGCATTCTTTCATTTTTTTCCTCCTTCTCATATTGGGTTTGCAGACAGACAGCTTATCTCTACTCTCTGAAGCCTCAGTTTTCCACTGTGGTGTCCATCTTAAGATTTCATTCAGCAAAGTATTTAGATTGCGACTTCCATTTAATTATGATATTGTTTTGATCAGTAGAAATGAACTTCACCATGTACTGAAAGATAAGCCTCATACTTAGGAGGTAATACTACAATAGGAAAGTTAACTTTGTGGTTGAGTAACTCGTCCATGGTTTAAAAGGTCTTGATCCAGTTTTTAGTTCTGCCACAGCCTTAACGTATAATGTTGTATTGTGTGGCTCTAAGTTAGGTATCTGTACTTCAGCTATACACACATTTAGCTTGTAGTTTGGATAATTTCCCTGAGTTTTTTGGAAGTGTATACATGTATGACATTACACAAATGAAAGTTTGAGAGATTTGGATAAGACTTTGCTTGGTATATAGCAGATGAGGATGAAGATCCCATTGCAGCTTGTATGTACTAACTTCTTTTTAAATATATGTACTATTTTGATCTCAATGCTGTGTTAGTCAAAGTTGGTTCTTTGCTTAATATCAATGCTAAGAGCACACATTTAATATTTTGTTTTAAACATGATACCAAATTAAAAAGAAAAAAAATCTTAAGAGTCCACATCTCTCCAGTGCCTCGCTATCCTTATGGTCAAAATGGTTTTCCTTCGTGTTTGTCTTAATGCCATTTCAGTACCCTACTTTTTGTGCTGACAGTCCTGTATACAGAAAACCATTTATCCTTTTCCTCTCTACCACACACTTTCACATTCCTCTTCCTTCAAGCATGTTTAGGTTTTAACCACCTTGTAACCAGCTAGCTAGCTGGACACACGCTTAATTCTTTACAATATTTCTAGTTTTAATCCAAACACATTCTTAAAGACAGAAGAAGAAAAAAACAATTACGACAGCAACAAAACCAACCCCTCTCCAAAAAAACCCAGAAAAGCTCTGCAGATCTATTTCTGGTCACTATGAAAATATATGTAATTAAGCATTGTTTCTGTCAAAAGCAATTACTTTTTGAAAACTTCCATAATCTTGACAAAGCTGCTGTTCAGATTCTACATTGTTGCTCTAAACTGATTGATTCCGTTCTCATTTTGGACTTACTATTATCAATACACACTTAGGGACTTACTTTTATTCTTCCAGTATTTCACTCTTGTGAAAGAAAGATAATCAGCACACAGAGGATGTGATTTAGTAGACACTCATACATAGGACAAACTAAGTTGTCCCAGTGAACTGCAAATTACAAGTAATACATAGGATTATTTTTGTGCTTAAAATTAAGCTCTCCCAAAAGTATTTAACAAGGCAGAAGTGATTGGTCTTCAGCTTGGTTTCTTAGTTTAGTATCCTGACACATATCTTTTAAAGTCAGTTATTTTAGAAAATTCCTCTCAGTTGCACTATGCTCACACAAGTACAATACACAATCTTAAATACAGCTCTGTGATCCTTCAAAAGCAAATACATGTTAGATTGCTCATTCAGTTAATGCAATTACCCAAAAATTTAGTCTATCAAGGTCCACTTCTATTTGATAAAAAACATGAGTGCGTTTATCAATTTAACTTTCTGTAAATAAAGTTTCATGTTACGTGTGTTTAAAGTTATAGAAATATTGATGCGTCTGTATGATCAAGTCTTACAAGCTTAAAAACTATTTTGTTCATAAAGAGATTTGATTATCTTTATTATAGTAATAATACAGTGTTTATTATGGCAGTAATATACTTATTGTATGTGTATTCAATATATTATTATATGGGTGGGGAAGGTACTGCAACACAGGCATATCACTAAACTAAATGTAACTGATGAAAGTAATACGTGTAAATCCCTCAGCCAACATTCCTCTGCAACATTAATGTAACAGGAAACATTCTGATGTAATTTAAGTGCCCAAAAGGAATCTAAATTCATCTTCTGGCTGAAACAGAAAAGAAACACAAAGCCAATTGAAGGACTAAATCTGGTATTGAGCTGTCATTGCTGGAGTTGGAACAAAAGTCTCTATGGGCCTTCCCCAAAGTAATGCAAAATGGCATAATTAGGAAAATGCAGCAAGTGATCAATAGTGAAGACCTGAAGTCAATTTATGCAAGGAAGTACTCAGTTTGGATTCAAG
This sequence comes from Egretta garzetta, assembly GCF_000687185.1. Lineage (NCBI taxonomy): Eukaryota > Metazoa > Chordata > Aves > Pelecaniformes > Ardeidae > Egretta > Egretta garzetta. The sequence goes on from NW_009259587.1 coordinate 37,870, forward strand.
ATACAATTATGGATTGTCAAACCTCAAATATCCACAAATTAAGATCAATTGAATAATTATTCTTACTGAACCGTATGCAGTTCTTTGTCTAACACAGACCAGGTTTGCCCATCACCTGCCAGTTTTTCCCACTAGCTTGTTTATTGAATGAAACTGAAATGTTTAAAGGGACATCATTCCACTTCTGCTGTAGCTGTTCCAACATCGAGAGATCGAATTTGGAGGTGAGGGAGAAATACTATACAGCCAGTCACTTCCTCAGCAAAACAAGTTATTGTTAAAAATTGGTTGTCTACAGCTAGACTCGCAGAGTTGTGTGATGCACAATAAGGTACAGTCTGAATTTCAAGTGTAATGGGAAGTTGCTCTTTCCACAGATTTCAACAGGATGTACAGAGAGAGTAGTCCTGAACCTGCAGCCATCTGCAAGTTTCAAAAGGGAGCAAAGACAAAACGTAACAGAAAGGATGGTAGCCTGATACAAAATAGATAAATATAGATTCAGAAGCTTACCTTGGACACCAAACTGATTTAATTTGGATACTGAGGACAAAGGCAGGCCAGGATATGCTTTGTGAAATATCTGTGCACTGATAACAAGAAGAGGAATACATGCAGAAAAAAAATACATGTAGGACAAAAAAGAACAAATCCTCTTTTTTTGTTGTTCTTTTGCTTTAATTTTCATTCCTACTGAAAGAAGAAAAAGATTCCACAATCAACATACTATGCCTGCTGTTTTAATTGCAGGGCAACACAAAACACTCTTAACAAAACTGAGACAAATTTGGGTGTCAATAAGGCACAGTTTGTTAAATAAGTCTTAAATTTTGTGTCCCCTCAACTTTATTTACTTATACTAAAGTTTTGTAGAGATACAGGGATGTTCACTGGGGGAACTCACTGCAGTCTGGCAGTTTTGCTACATAAATTTACTTGTGTATTATCATAGTGTATTATTTTGGCCTCCGTTTTCTAAGCATTTCTCTTTCTTCCAATGAAGTCCTTCAAGGATTGGCCAGGATGGCCAAATCATATCTGAGCTTGACAACAACAACATACCTGAGATCACACGGTAACTCTGTGTCACCAGAAGAATGGAAAAAGAGCCATAAAAAAAAAAAAAAAGTAACTATTAACATGCTCAAGACTAAAAAGAAAGAAAAAAAAAGAAACAGAAAAAGATAACAGCCTACAAAATTATCAAGCTTCCTTAGAAGAACCCTCGGACAGGCAAGATTTGCTCCTTAGCAAACCAGAAGAAAGATAGTAGCAAGTTTTTGCTATGTTTTGAGGACAGGGAGAGGGAGAGGAAAAGAAGTCTGCAGGCCTGATTTTAGAGGAACTGTTGAGTCCAGCTGCTAGCACTTCAGTGATTGTAGGTCTTGTTATAGCTTTGTCAAGGCCATGTGAATTTGGGGATTCACGTTTTAACTCATCTAACAACATTCTGGTACGCTACCTTCATTTTCTGACTTTTAATCAGTAAATAGAGAAATTTCATATAAAGAATATCAAATGTCATAAGAAAAAAGACAGCAGGAGTCAAGCTGTTGTCTGCTTTTGGAAACGTCAGTCTCTGACTGTTGTACAAACTTTGCTCTGTAAATATGGAGACTACCAGCTTGTGCTCCTAGCCGCTATGAATAGGCTGTTTCTGATGCCATTAAGTGTTGTCAAACTTCAGCAGATAAAAATACCTCTATATCTAAGAGTTAGAGAGTAGTTCCCACTGTTATTAAATAAATGGGAAATGTTCTTCCTGCATGCTGTCTTTAACAGGAATATACACTTACTCAAGTCTGCAGGTTCTAATGTCTATAAACAAAGTTCTCTATGTTTATAAAAGAAAAAAATACGCAGAAATACAGTCCAGTAATTCTAGTCAGTAGATGGGAGACTGTTAATTTGCTAAATATTTAGTATTAGCTTGCATTTGGCTGAAAAAAAATATTAACCAAATAACAATACAGTTCAGTTTTCAGAATGTTTTGTATTGCACCTCATTTCACACATTTATTTGTGACATGCCTGGTGTTCTGTCTCAGTAAGCAGAGTGTCCTGAAAGTAATATCTTGACTTATGCTTGGATCAGAAAAGCAGAATCACATTGCACATATTACTGATGTGATGTGTGCTACTGATGTAACATGTTGAGTTTGGCTCTGTTTGATATAACTTCTGTCAAAATGTTATTTTCACAAAACTTCTCCTGCTGATAAAGAATATTCTACTGTCCTGGTTTCAGATAAAGACATCTTAACATAAAGTGTTGGTTATAAACAATACAGCAAAGATTAAAATATAAATAACTTGTCAGTTTCTGATACCTCACTATTAATATTTATGTTGTGTATCTGTATATAATGCCAACTTATGCTATGCATTAATTGAAGTCCTTCTATTTGAATATTACAAGGGAGTTATGGTGTTCATACTCTTCTTAGACACTTTAAGTATATTAATTTATGTGTATTCAAAAGTAATTTATTATATGACAAAATGAGGGATACAGCACTGAACATCAGCACTGAAGACAGCCACAAGCTCAAGTAATCAGCCTTTCTGGGCAACTGAGGGAGAGAAGAAAAAAAATAAACCAAAAACCAGCTGTAGTAATTTAGTCACAACACACAATCTAAAAAGTTCACTTCTATATTTCTGTGTTCAACACCACTCTTTAAGGTTTTTCTTACAAATTCATGGAATAGTTTAGGTTGGAAAGGATCTCATGAGACCATGTAGTCCAACGTCTGCCCTGCTCAAAGCAGGGTCAACTAGAGCAGGTTGCCCAGGACTGTGCTCAGTCAGGTTTTGAATACCTCTAAGGATGAAGACTTCATAAGCTTCCTGAGAAACCTGTTCCAGCATTTGACCACCCTCACAGAAATTTTTTGTTGCTTTTGTTTAAGTGAAATTTTCTGTATTTGAGGTTGTGCCCATTGCCTCTTGTCCTGTCACTAGATACCACTGAAAATAGCCTAGCTCTTTCTTCTTGATTTCCCCCCCCTCAGGTATTTATACATGTTGGTAAGGTCCCCCTGAGCCTTCTCTTCCCCAGGCTGAGCATTCCCAGCTCTCTCAGACTTTTCTTATTGGAGAGATGCTCCAGTCCCTTTATCATCTTCATTTCTCTTCACCATTTCTGAAATGCTCCTCCTAAACTCAGCTCAAGAAAGAAACCTGGGTCCATGAAACTGAGTCAGTTATAACACAGAGGAGCCCTCTTGATTGCGCTGTATCACCTCAGGCTGCAGTAAAGTGGGTGCTGTGACACTGCCAAGCCCTTGGCAGATAATGTAGCTTTATTCAGTGTGCAGAAAACATTTGGAAAATTTACACATGCCATAGCTTTAAAGAAGTTTGCCTTTTCCAGGGGCACAATTGAGGTTTTGTCAATAATTTTCACATCTTTTTTGTAGTACTTTTCCTGGGAGGAGAGCATGGGAGAGGAAGGAAAAACTGTTGTCTCCAGCATGGGCAGAAGTTTCAGAAAGCACGAAAACACCTGCTGTGGTTTCTAATAATTTTCAGCAGTGCAAAAGTTCAAAAAGTACAATGATGTAAAATAAATTCTACAGAAAGAGAAGAATCCTGACATCACTGGACTGTACAGGAATGTATTGGCTCACCACCCAATGTAGTCATGGAACAGACTTTTTTTGAACATGACAACCAAAACCATCACATCTGAGGGTTTAGGGTCAGGAGGAGCCAAAAATACACTTTTGAACACATTTGTGTGCCCACTTAAACCCACCCCCTATTTTTAAACTAATGAGCCACTCAGACCTTTGTTTTTCCTTTTTACTAAGCCAGGTGGCTTTGCTGTGTTCACTGGTTACATATCTCACATTTCACAGTTTCCCTGAACTTTTGCTCTTCCCATTGGAGATGGAGGCTACAGGAGAGCTCATTTTCTCTAAAGTACCAGGGGAATCCACACTGTTTTAAGTCCCTGGAAGTTAGCTGAATTGCCTGGTGCTGTTACTAGAACCTTTTGATCTTGCATATTAACACAAGAACATTTAATTACTACATATTTATATGGGGAGGAAAAAAAAATCTGTAATTCAAGTGCATATTTTGATCTAATATCCATCACAGTAAATTTAAATTCACCCATGAAAAAAAACTTCCATATTTTATTTGAAAACTAGAGGATTTTGTACTTCTGTTTGTGACTCATGTATAGACTTTTGCTCTTTCAGAAATCAGGGGAGTTTTAATTTCAATAACATTTCCCTTAACTCATTAGGTGATGCATCAATAAATGATGCTTTGGTGTCAATTTGATGACTGACTCAAAAAGGACTAGCTGAGAGTAATTGTGGCTCTAGATCTTCTGAAATGGCTAAAGGGAAAAAAGATTCCCCATGTTAAATTAATTAATATTAAATTACTGTGTCAGTACTGCCTATAATTTATGCAATAACTCAGCAAATAGTTTCAGAAAAAAAACCCTAGTTTCTGCATCATCACACAATTTTTCATTGTATTTGTATGCAAATAGTTACAAACAAAGCTTATTAGTTTGAACTCCTTGCTCCATTACAGTAGCAAAGACTGCAGTCTAAAGTCCGCCCTAGTGAGCTCAGCCTGAGCAGACTAGAGAGAATTGTCTATACCCACACACCTACACAGACTGAGCTACCCAGCAATTAAGTTACTCATATACATTCCAGTTAGTGGCCTCTTCGGGGCAGTTTGTCAAGAGGCATTCAATATTTGACACCTGCACTGCTTCCTTCACTGGCATGAAGCACATTTCAGTTCCTTTGGCACAAACTGTTTGGCTGGGGTGTTCACACACAGTCAGCATGGGATTACCCCATAATATCAATGTAGTCATGTACAGCCTTAGCTGTATTTTATATCCACATCAGAAGTTTTCATGGCCACAAAAATTACTCCTAAAACAGCCAATTATGTCTGGGTATAGAATGATAAATATTTCAGCCAACATAGCTTATTGTGCTGATGAACATATTGTATTATGATAGATTGAAATATATTTTAATTCTAAAATTACCACATTAGAATCTTAATTTTAAAAGAATTAATTCATTCTTGCTTAATGATAACTATATGAGGATCAACAAACACTCCCATCAATCACCATTTCCTGTAACCATCATGGAAGACAAACATAAGGTAATGAGGTAAAATAAGCTAAAACGGAAATTAAATAGCCAAAGCAGATTTGTTCCAGTATGATTTTACTTAGCTACTTCTGTACCATAGAATTCGACTGTAGCAACTAGTTAAAGATGGATTTGCCTGAGTTTATGCATTTGGAAACAATACTATAACTTTCCTGCAGGCATTCTTATCCCTTCATGTGGCATAAACCTGTAGATTATTTCCACGGGTTCCCTTTTTTAAGCACTTTTTTTTGGTCTCATCTGCAAATTTTCTTCACGTTCTTGTTCGTGTTCACATGGTTTATTCAAGGCTGGTCACATGGAAGCTGCACTCCTGGATATAGAGGTTCTTAAAACATCATGAGCTCATCCTGTGTACATACACTACGTCTCTTCCTAGCCTTCACAAAGGGGTATCAAATTCACACCAGCCTTAACAAACAACAAAAAGCAACATATTTTGAATCCACTTAAAAGAACCACACAAAAATTCAAAGATTAAGTGGGATTACAGCCAATCCTTTTTTCAAACCTTCTTTGACTGCCGCCTGCCTCATTGTCCCATTGGTGCAATGAATTAAGAATACTCAGTCTCTTCCAGGTCTGGATCTTCATATGTCAAAGTAACTTGAATCTTTCTAGGAATGTATTCCTTTTGGGCTTTACTGGGTTTATCAAATTCTCATTAACAAATTGTTTGTTGCATTTTTACTGATATATGGGGGAAGCCATCCTCATTATTCCTGTTTCACAGAGCCAGGCATAAAACAGATAATGCTCAGCATCATCTTAATTCTGTACTTCAAGTTTCTTCATAGAGCTTGTTCAAGACTGAAAGCACAAAATAAATCTGGATTTAAATCAGTTAGGTAGATATTATTTGCCACATAAAGTATATCCTTTAAAGTTATTGACCAATTTAAAGTGTTACTCCCTGGGTGGAAGGAGGGTGGGATGAGAAATATTGGCAAGCAACTACCCGTTAACATATTTCATTCTTATGTCCAAGGGCTAATAATCCATATGTTAGCTACAGGAAATTAAAAAAAATAGATTACTAGGACTGTCAAAACCTTGCTTGATTACTATTTGTGTAAATATATGCTTGCAAAAAGCCTAGTAAGAGTGAATTTTACATTCAACAGATTTTAACATCTCATACATTGTGATTCAAATCTTTTCATGTAATTATATCTGAAATATGTATATAGATTGAATTTTACAAATTGTAACATTATTGTCCATGTAGGCCAGCATAAACACTTAAGTGGGAAAATACGTATTTTTTCATTTCCACAACATGAGTATTCTGAAGCATAAAAAAAGGAAGCTCTATCACCTGGTTTTTGGTGCCTGAACATTTTCACCTTTGAGAAGCTTCTATTGATTTATATGCCTAAATTTATATTTAGAAGCCTAACTTCACAATACCATACGTGAAAACATTAGTAAAAGCTTCTGTGTTTTACCAGAGAAATGAAGTCTAATTCTTATTCAAGAAAATAGCCACTGAATTATTCTCAGAAAATTATGTTAGCCCCAATATTTTAAAAATGTACTTTTTTTCTTCATTACAAGCAACCATAAGAACTAGAAAACATTGATAAATCTGAATAGATCGTTGCCAACATGGCCTTTAAGTTTTTAATTAGTTTGCATCTAGCCAAAGTCGGTACAAATCCAAAGTTGTTTGATGGCATTTCAGCATCCTTCCCGAAATCTGTACCAGCAGTCCTTTCCTCATGGTCAGAGCCAGCTGTCTGTGAACATGGCTACTCTGCATCCTTGTTCTCTGGCCTCTTTCTGCAGGCTTGAAATGATTTAGCGCTCTAGTGCCATTAAATACACCGTCTCAATCAACAGTGACTGATGAGCACTGCCATAGATACAGAAATGAACTGTAGTGTATAACTTGGAGATTAGAATACTATGAATATATGTATCTGCAAATGGCAATTTATTAATTAACCTTGATTCTCTTACTATCGGCACATACAGACTATAATTACTTCTGTTTCTGAAAGCTTAATCTGAGTTTACCTTTGAGCATTAAACTGGTAGGGATACAAATGTTAAGTACTAGATAACTAACAAAGATTTTGTATGTGCAAGTGCCAACACTCAATTAAAAGTCTGGCAGGTTTTTTTAATCAATTCTTAAATCACGTCAAAAGTAAAATGACATATACAAGTGTCACATTAGGACTACTTTGTAATGTATCAGACACTACTTCAGACAGCAACAAACCCAAGTGGATCTTTTTATTATTTACACACATCTTTTTATTATTTACAGATGTAGCAGCATAGATGTGCCTCATCCCCACCAATGCATTGTCTCAAGACAAAGGTCTAAATTAAAATCCCTTTGATTACTCAAAAACAAAGAGCAAAGAAGGAATTTGAAAAATGACAACTGCTGAACAATACTCATGTCAAATGCTTTGCTGCCTCCAAAATGGTGGAATACATTCATTTCAAGCTTTTCAAGATAGTACACTTGGGACAATGAAGGAATTGGAGAAATTTTCACAGAAAAGGAAATTTTAGGGAAACCATCTATAACAAAGTCTTTAAGGGAGAACTGAACCATCATCTCAGCTGAAACTATTATTCCCGAAAAGCCTGCTAATCAAATGGTAAAACCAGCACAGCATGGGGGCACAGATATTTTGTATAGCATACCTTGACATAACGTTATTTTTCTGCAGAGTCTCTAGACCCTTCTGTTTGAGACTCAGCAAAGAATGTAATGGATCTTCTCACAGCTCTTAATTTTAGTTTGTTGCCAGAAGCAGCTGATGCACCTCTCTGCTGCTGTCAGTGCTTAAAAGTCTGAAAACTCTGATAGCAAAATTCAGAAAGAACTGTGCTGTACAAACTTGGTCAGAAAAATGAAACAGAAATGAGAGAAATCTAGGATTCTGAACAATTTTTTTTGGCTGTTACTACTCTTAAGTGGAAAAATAGGGATCACATATGCTAATGAAGCTGGACATTGTGTAAATTTTAAGGTTCCTAGGCATATTATTTGCGGCTTGAGCCAATGTACAGCATGTTTCTTTAAATCCTAAACTAAGATAATGCCCTTAATCCTCCAGTTTTCCTGTTCATGGCACGGGTATTTTGGACTATTTGGCTCCTGTAGGTGGTGCTTCTAGGATGATTGCAATAAATTACGTTTGAAATAGGTGGTAACAACTTACAATCAGAATTTCAAATGCTACCAGAATCTCACTGTATAGATGCAGTTACTGAGTTCACCAAGCAGTTTCCTGACATGCACTGATTGAAGCAGATTACTACTAAATGTGACACATCTTCCTCAAAACATATTGATATTTACCTTGAGACAGTGAACAGATATATCTCACTAACCTTAGATATATGTAGCCTTCCAAACCATCTTACGCACTTGTACAGAAATGGAATTGATATAATCCATTTTTTAATCCATGACATTGGCCATCATATTTTCCTGGCAACTAAATTCTCAAAAGCATGCTATCCATATTCCAAATCTACTGATTTAAAAACACATATGCCAACAGTAAAGGCACTTTTATGCACCATGTAGCCAACAGTTCTGAATTTTTTTGGTAAAAGTTACTATTAAAATGAAGTTTTATAATTCCACACCTTTTAGTATGAACATATGAGAGACAGAAATCTGGAGTGAGAAAAGGAAAAATTTCAAAGTAGTAGATCATTATTAAACAGCAACAACCAATCTCTTCCCTGCGTGTAAGCACAAAGAATAATGTAGAAATTTTAAAATAGAGAGAGAGGTCATGCAAGCTTTAGGGTAAAATATGTAGCAAAGTTACTTGCTACAGCCAATAATGCCTCCCAGTCAAGTTATCACTGATGTCTCATGAAAACAGCCTGACAAGGAAGATCAAGTTGCCAGGTGACCTCGTCTGCTTTCCCATGCAGAAGCTAAAAAGATCTTTCTAATTAATTTCCAAGGAAACTCCATCTGAGTGCCAAAATCCTTCTCTGTATGGGCCAGAAAATTGCGTAGACTTCTCTTCCCCACCCCCCACCCCCCATTATTACCCTTTTGGTTGCTTATGCACAAAGAATCAGTCTGTCTCCTGCCCATTAATTTCAACTCAGTAACTTCCTGTCCCAAACTGCTGTGGAAAGCTGCTATGCGCTGTTAGACAGCTGTTTGTCACCTGACAGAAGTAAAGTGACCCCTAGGCTTTTTACAAAGCCTACATAAGCCAACTTATCTGGACCCCTAAGACTAAAGTAGGGCATTTCCCTGTCAGAACAAAACATAACAGCTAAAAAGATGTATTGTTGTCTGTAAAACCAAATAGCTTACAATTGAAACAAAAATAAGGATCTCTGTGGAAGCAAAAGATTAGACTTCACTGACAAAAACAGAAGAGGATTTGCATGTAGTGTCAGAGCTGCCGAGTGAAATGGTGCCATCAAAACCCAGCCAACACAGAAACGTCCACTGCTTGCCTCTCAGTATGAACATGTAAAGTTTTATTTGTTCCAGAAGTCTGTAGTCTAGATCATATAATGTCTAGATCATGTACTTGGGATGGAGCCAGGCAAGGACTTCTGATTTTGAAAGAGTAGGATGATTATTTAACCATATATATGTTAAAGCTACAACAGACATTTGGTTCATGAATACTGAGAGAGAACTGAATGCTCTTTCTGTGGGGTTACACGAATGTTTGTGGGTTTTTGTTGTTTTCTGATTTAAGTACTACACTGGCATACTTGGATATTAGTATATAGGCAGCAACGTGCAATAGCAGTTTCTCACAAAGATGCTCTACACATGAGGGTCAGTTGGGTTGGAGTTTCTTTTGTGAAATAAGATATATGAAAAGCGTTACTCTCGCTCAGACATATTTTAATGCCCTGTTTTCTAGTTTCCCTTTTAAGTAGTCTCCTCAGGGCATCAGATATTGTGGCCACAGTTATTGCTCCATAATCAAATGATATTTTAAAATTAAAAATTAATATTAATAAGAAAATCCAAAAATGGTACTCTGTAAATCTTCTTGACTGGGAAAACAAGAGCCACAAGAAGTCATCGCACTTTATTTAAATTATACCTAGAAAAATTTTATGGCATTTTTATTTTAAATGTAATTGCTTATACAAGCAAAGGATTGGAAGCCTGGCTATCACTTACTATTCCTCTGCATAGACCTATAATGCATTTTTCTCAGCAGAGAAAATAGTACAGCACAGATACATGTGCTAGTCTGCTTTTATTTACCAAGCTAGCAAAACTAACCAAAGCAGCCACCCCCAACTTCCTCACAAAGAAGCTAAAGCAAATTTATTCTGTAAAATACTGAAGAACTATCTTTGAGATTATTACCACGAGAAGCAAAAAGTGAACAGTCCACCATTAAAATGTTACTTAATGTTTACCATGTGGTATACCTTCATAGGTATGTGAAGAGGGCAGTGGATAGCTCCAGCAGGCAATACCCTTCCCCAGCTGCAGGCCCTCCTGAAATTCCTTCCAGTCCACAGAAGTCTGTTGTTTGATCTTGCTGGAGAGAGGGGAGGTGAAAGGACAGCTGGAGAGGGACAGCTCTGTTTATAAAGATGAAAATGAGAGTAAAATACAGGCCCAAATATGACACCGCAACGGTAACCTGTAACAAGCACCAATGATGTCTTTAGGCAGGGCATTGTAGAAGGTGAAGACCAGCAGATATACAGCATACCTGTATCTAGCATAACTCTGCCAAATATTTCTAGCACAGGTATGATTTATACTGTCAAAAAACCCCTATTTTTGTGCCACTGCTTATGTCAGCTCACCAAATTAAATTTAAACTACTGTGGTTTTGGCTGGGACAGAGTCAATTTTCTTCTTAGTAGCTGGCACAGTGCTGTGTTTTGGATTTAGGACAAGAAGAATGTTGATAACACACTGATGGTTTAGTTGTTGCTGAGCAGGCCTTACACCAGTCAAGGACTTTTCAGCTTCCCCTGCTCTGCCAGGGGCACAAGAAGCTGGGAGGGGGCACAGCCAGGACAGCTGACCCCAACTGGCCAAAGGGCTGTTCCAGACCATCTGATGTCATGCTCAGGGGAGCTGGCTGGGTGGAGAGTGATCACTGCTGGGGACAGGCTGGGCATCGGTCAGTAGGTGGTGAGCAATTGAATTGTGCATCACTTGTTTCGTATATCCTGTACATTCTATTACTATTTTTATTATTATATTTTATTAATCTGTCCTTATCTCAACCCATGGGTTTTACCTTTTTTTTTCCCCCCCCGATTCTTTACCCCATCCCACCAAGGGAAGGGGGAGTGAGCGACTGGCTGTGTGGTGTTCAGATGCCTGCCAGCTTAAAACACAACAACTACATTATCAAAATGGCAAATATTTTTGTGCTATTACTCTAGCCAGCAAAATACCTGTTTCTCTAGTCTAGATCTGCCAGAAAAGTTGAAGGCTAGATCAGAACTAGCATAAGTGTCACTGGTTTGGCTCAGCTGTTTTACAACCAAACTCATTAAGAGATCAAAGTGCTTTAAGAAGAACACTGGGTTCCACTTCATTCATTTTGCAGATGCTGAAATAGAGCCAATACAATTCTGCTAAGGCCATAAAGCAGTCCACCAGCAAAACAGTGATTAGAGCCCTGATGTTCAGCAGATCAGCTCAGCAATAAAGTCCTGGAGTCACAAGAGCTCAAGTTGTCACATAGTTGCCAAGGTAAAAACTGCCATTCAAGTCAGGCCTCAAAATCACTGGCTTTGGACAATCACTTTGCATTCAGCTCCTCAAAGCCTCTGCTACACAGCGGTCTGCGATGCGTGTGCCAGCACACGGATGCACAGCCTGCAAGGGGTAGGGGAACTGGGCAGGGAAGGCACGCCATTTGCGCCGCGCTGTGCAATGGCCAAGCCACGCACCTCTATAGCAGAGGCCAAAGAAGCAGCAAGGCAACAGCTCTCCAGGTGAACACCTACCTAGGATAATCACTACAACGCTGAGCTGGCCTAATGGTTACCAGATCAAGTAATGAGCATAACACAAACATAGTGAGAACATAGGAAGTGGCCAAGGAATAAGGACCAGAGCTAATAGTGTCAAATGTTAACACATCAGTATGCACATTTGCATTTAGTCCAGACACCCTATCTGCTTCATCTCCAGATGCAAAGCAAATGCAATTAAAGCAAGGTCTCCCAAAGTACCTTAGGTCATCATCATGTATCACATACACAGCAACATTTCCGAGGGCGGTTGCTGAAACCAGTGTGATAGTTCATTGATCCACATGCAGATAACTCAACCAAATCCATCAAAGTTTAGACACTTGTCTGCTTTTCTGCTTAGTGACTATCATAGATGTTTCAAAGGTCATTTATTACCCTCAGAGTAGCTGATTATTCCTTCTCTATGAATTTCCTAAAGGCGTTTTGGCTAGTCATTTTGACTGTGTATTACTAGTCAACATAGATGCTAGCACTGATTTTACTGTGAGCATGACAATAAACACAAACTCTTTTGAACAGGTCCTGTTGCGCATGTGCATCAAGTGAAATAACATTTTGACATATCCCACAAGTGACATTTACATATTCATTTCATCAAAGTGCAGTGAATGCATACCACTTACTGAAAATGATAGGGATCCAACCAAGGTGCTTTGATGTGTTGCTTATCAGCATCCTGAATTGTAGTGTAGTTAACAGTGTCTTTACTTTCCTGAAGTGTAACATGTTGTGCTTCTCTGGTGTGAATTGTCACAGATTATAGGCTACAGAGACATTTCAAAGACACATTTACTATATCAACTCTATGCTCAACTCTACTTTAAAAACTGGGCTGCAGCACACAGTCCTACCACTTAAACATCCAAGCCATGCATATACCTGCAGACATATTTATGTTCTTGTCTAAAATCTTTAGAGCTTATTGACTAAATTTCAAACTTGACAGAGGGTACTGATCTTGGAGATAATCAGCTCATTGATCCAGCTGGAATAACACCGTACAGACACACACAAATGAATTAGGTTTCAAATTCACCTTGAGGCCATATAATTGCTAGATCTGATGGGGTGGTAATGCACAGTTGAAAGTGAGTACAGAAACCAGGACTGCCTCTTTTGGCATGCTCCACAGTTAGAACATTTTAGGCATAACGTAAAACTGTGTCTCAGTTAAAAAGTCAATCAAGAGACAGAAGTCTGTAGGAAATCTGGCTTCATTAGTTCATTAGCTGCTCACAGAACTGCTTGTTTATACTGAACACATATTGCAGGCATCAGAAGTATTTGCAGCAACTCATCTGTTCCTAAAAGCTGAGGATCTGCTGTGACTGCACCACCCTTCCCTTCCTCCATCATGTGCCCATAAATGCATCTGCACTTTTGTACATTTAGCTCCAAGTGATTCATATAGAATATATCCACACAACAAGCAAGAGAGCAAACACAAAAGGGAAGGGCTAGAAGGGACTGTAATCAGTTGTATCTGCTATAAAGGGAATATATTAAGTTCTGGATGCAAGTCCTATGAATAGAAAATAATGAAATCGATTTCATTTGAATTTTATGTTTGTAAATCTCCTAGCCATGGGGAATGAAGGAAAGATCTAAGTAAACAGTGACCATCTGACTGTACAGCTCATTCAGCTATCTTCTTTCTTGAATCAGATGAGACTATTTCAGCTGGATTTTACATTTGAAAGTGGTAGGGAAATTCAGAGTCCAAAGAGGAATTTCAGTCCAGTGATCTACCAGCATGGTCTGTCTGCATCTCCTAAATGTAAGCCGTATAATATGAAATAGCTGGCATATTAAATACTGCAGGTTTCAAATGCAGAAAGGAGGAGAATGTAAACATATAATCTGCTTACAGTCATTAAAATTCTTTTCTATTTATGCTGAAAGGTCAGGCTGAAATACTCATTTTCATGAAGACTATGTTGCACTGTGGCAAAGACAGAGGCAACAGCTGAGATCAGTGACCTATTGTGCTAGGCACCGTATGAGCACACAAAAGAGTCAACCCCTTCCCTTGAGAGTTACCATCTAATTAGAGAGAAGGTAGGAGAAAGGGATTTAATGTATATTTATTTTTACCCATACGTATAAACAGATGTTGCGGGTTCCTCAAGGGAACGGCACGTATGCTAACTATTAAAAGCTTTGACTTGCTGAGGACTAAGTCCCATTTTGACTATTGCTTAAGTACCAGTATGAACCTTTACAAGGCTCAGGTTAGCTTACAAACTAAGTATGCCGTCTTTCCTTCCCATTTCATAATTGCAGTGAATCCCATAGTGTCTATACTTACCCATTTTGCTCATTGATCCCAAAAGACTTTTCCTAATACCCCACATTTATTTAAGAATATAGCAAGCACCATGCATCTCTGTCTTGTGTCTTTAAGAAATCTGAAGCAAAATTAAGCTAGTATAATTTGTATTTTAGCCAACCGGATATTAATAAGATCAGGAATTTCTTGGATTCTAACAAACCACCATTACCAAAACAGGTCTCTCTGTAAGGTGAAAAAAAAAAAAAAAAAAAAAAAAAAAAAAAAAAAGCACAAAGGACTAAATGCCAGGTCCACAAAACTACCCAGCATTGAACTTCCACTGAAATGTGTGAGAAGCTCTATACCTTCTGAGAAGCTTCTGAGATTAGTACACCCAACCTCTACCAGCACCAATAATATTTGTAGCCCACAGCCCAAGCCCACATTGTTCACCCCCATGGAGTTCACTAAGGCAAAGTCTGAGTTCTGCTGTATGGTCCTAAGAACTACCCATTGACTAATTCATTAATATTGTTATTAGATCAGGACCTTTTAGATGGCAATGTCAGTGTTTCAGGTATTCACAGATGCCCTTTTTCCATATTTAATATTAAATGTGTTTTTATTAAGAGTGTACTAGGCTACACAGCAGTACATACTTAAGTAGCGCTTAAAGGATGCATTACACTGGAATCTTGAGTATCTTTTCTGTTCATGTAAGGACAGAGGGATTTTAAATCAATAACTATATACGGCAGCAACAGTGGTCTCTTAAGTCACCCCATTTTGAATCACTGGAGCTTGTAGTCAGCAATATAATTTGACTGCAGAAACCAGAGATGTTTCAAGCTCTCATATAATTGTATTGCTGAATTTGTCAGCTCATTTCATGTCATGTGTATAATTTCAACAAGGATGAGGATTTTTGTTACAATTTCTGTCCTGATACCTTTTATGATTAACAATTTTACGCTTTTTACACTACTTTATAGCTGTAGTATCAGAGATTTTCCAAGTGGACTTAAATCAGTCTCTTCCCAGTGTCCTGTAGGTTGTGGCTTGCATTGCCAACCACTCTTTCAGAGCTGGGAAGGAGGGAGCTTTTCGTGGCACTCCCTTGCTGGAGAACTCGTCCTTCAGCAGCTTCCCTTGTGCAGAAACTAATCTTATTACGTAATGTATCTCTGGTCACATCAAGGGTTAAGTAAGCTTCAGTAGTCTTCAATTTGTGAGCTGTGTCTGGCTGCAGTCCCAGATTCAAGCCCCCAAAAGAGGCACCTAGGATGCCCTCACACAGAAGAGGTGGTTTCCTTAGTAACTGTGGCCAGTGAGGAAAATGTGCCTGACAGGTAAGCTTATGCTGGGCTTCTGAGAAAGATAACCACCTCCCGCAGCTGAAATATTTTCCCTCTGTGGTCGAGGGACTGCTGAACAGGGAGACGTTTGAGTCTCCGTGTCTCTCTGTTTCTCTCTCTCAATACGGATATTTAGACATGAAACCAATATGCTCAATTTATTTGCAATATATGAATCTCCCACACGCTGCAATTACAAACATGGGTTCTTGGGAAGCAGCAGAAACGAAGGTTTCTTAGGAACAATTATTGCCATGCACAGGGATTGCAGGAGCTTCATTTATGCTCAGCTAGTCGTGCCTTTTCTGGAGCCACTTGACAATTAAATGGAAGCCACTTGAATTAAGACATTTTCAGCACTGCTTCCTCTTAAGCAAATGCAATCAATCTCTCCATGGCTCTTTAGTTAAAAGAAGTCAGTGTTTGATGCAAACTGCCTTTGTCTTTGCGTTTTGTGCATAAATTTCTGGTTAATACAAAAGGTTAAGTACCTTTCCACTAGAATTTAATTAAATCACTCTGCATAACTCTTACAGTGTATCAATATTAAATTACAGTCTGTGTCCATTGTTTTTTCTCTCCATGTTTATATTGAACAGTAGCATCCAAATACCACTCTGATCCAAAAAAAACCCCGAAGTAATGTTTAAATACATCTGAAAAAATAAGCCAAAAAGATGACAGAATTTTAGAGAAAGCCTGGTCAAAGACAGCCTTTGCATTTATTTCCCATCCAAGGTCCCAATCTATTAATACTTTCTATGGATAAGAGTTCTGCAACCAAGTACAAGCTTCAGAGAGTAAATGGGACCATTTACCCTCCTGATGAACAGGTCACTGCCTGACTTTGGCCCTGTGCTTCTGAAGACTAGGAAAGAGAAGTTTCCTAATTTGTTCACAAAAATAGTCTTGACTATATCTGACACATCACACTGAACTGTGTTAGATACAGTACAGATATATTATACAAGTACAAAGAATTTTTCCACAGGTTTTTCTTTTTTGATAAAAAGATGAAAAAACTCATCTGATGTAACTCCAAGTGATGGCTTTGGCAAAGCAAGACCACTTTCCCATAATACATTTATGTTTCTTTGAAAAGCATTTTAAAGTGTCTATAGTTGGTTATATAGGTAATGAAATACTGTGCTTAATCCACTTAAAAATTTGGATGATGACAAAGCCAAATTATGATGTTGATATACCAATGAAGGAAAATTAAGTCATAAAAGGGAATGACTAAAAATATATCCATCCCATAAGCACACAGTACTGCAGGGCTGAAAGAGGTGTGTCAGAATAGTATATGAGACTAGACTCAAACTGATGAAAACTACATGGAATTCAGGAAAAAAAAAATATTAAAAGCAATGGCAATGGAAACAGCATTGTGATAGTGATATTCTAAACTAAAGCAGTAAGCAGTAACAGCATGGATCCATTCTTCTGGAATAGTAGATGATGTCTGGTCTAGAATCTGTGGTCAAATGGAGATAAAGGTAGAGCTGACAATGTATCAAGAATCACATGAGACTAAGAAAGTTGTTTTTCAAAACTAGAGAAGACAAGTAGCGTTAATGTGATAACAATAACAAAAAACAAACAATGAAGCTATTTTAGATTTAAAACCAATACATTAAGGAAACCATATGTTTTAAAAGAGCCAGGCATAGAAAAATAACTATGGATCCAGTGATCATGATCTGAACTTCCTTTTTCTTAAATGGAACCATGAAAAAAATTGATCATCCCAATAACTCAGTTTACTTTATTGGGAAAAAGCACGCTAAGAAATTAAGGAGACCTAAGAGTTCAAGGATTTAAACTTCAGGCTTTACATTCTTCAAATAGAAAATACAAACATTTTCCTGGAAGCTGCCTACAAAAAAAATGAAAAACTATTCAAGGAGGAGACAAATACCGGATGAATAACTACCATGCAAAAAGTAGGTGAAAATACAGAGAAACAGCAAATAATATTTCTATCCTGAAGGCCAAAAAGTCTAGGAGAAAAGTATGCATCAGTAGAAGTTAGCCTGAACTAAATCATGCCAAGAATATTAACAATTAGCAAAATGACCATAATTAACATGAATTAAAGAAGGTGGAAGGGAAGACAGGCAATTATGCAGTGAGAATGAAGTTAGAGACAATATATGAATTACTGTAAGTGAACATTTTACCTTAGCTTTTAAACAAGAGCAATTCTGAACCTAGGGCACAAATAAAATGGTTTGTGGGAACATATGCCTCAACATGGGAATTATCAAAGCTGATGTGGAAACAAAGCAGAGAAGCTTTGTGTGCTCAAATTGAGACAGATGGATATGAAAATCTTTTTTTGGAAATTCTTGTAAAAACTGGTACATATTCCCACAAATTGGGAAACCCAAATTTTTAATGACCCATTAAATGGGAAGGGGAGCCAGCACTATAGAACTTAGGTTGAACAAAGTTTCCTACATTTTGGTAAAGCCCCTCAAAAGCATTAAGCATAATAAGCTTGCAACTACAAGACAACTAAAATAGCTTCCCTAGTATGTAATGTTTAAAGCAAGTTTTGAAGAAAAACAGCATTTTATGGCATGGAGACTATGATGAAGCACACTAGCACATGCAAGTGTGCCTGATAAAATAACCATTCTTTGGATAAAATAAGGGAGGTTAAGATTTCATTTGAACTTCATTAAGGGCTTTAACACTTCAGCACAGGGGAAAGAATCGGCTATTAACCATGGATTATAGGACAGATAAGTTTTATAATGTAGGCAAGGACCTGGGTGAAGGGGGAAACTACAGCAGCTGCTTCTGAAAGAAAATTACTAGGACTGAGTTTAGCAACAAATACATTCAGTTTTACCAGGAAGAATGTGCTGCAAGGTAAATACAGGTAGCAAAGATGGTGAGAATGTCTCTCTGGATACCTTCAGCACACAGTTCAGTCCTGGTCACAGAGATATTCAACCCAAGCTTTATTAATAATTTTACTCTTCACATAGATTTTTAAAGTAAGATTTTGCTACTGAAATTAGTGGGTAAAAAAAATAAAAGGATCTTACCTTATCAGGAGTAAGATAGAAGATAGGATGTACTTAATTATACCAAATGCCACAGCAGGCAGTAGTTATGGGAGCTTGTCAGCTGGAGGTCATCAGCTGATAAGGTCTGAAGAACATAAATTCAAGGATGACTGTAATGTGGCTGGTAGAGAGTGAAGTGTGATCTCAGTACTTTAGTACAAATTACATGTAGTGTTTCATGGTAGACTTAGAGGAATATTTATGTAAGTGTCCTAGACATTACTAAGACCCAGCTATGCTGTGTGTGCTTCTGATTGCCTGTGTACCTAAGATGTATTCAGGTCATTCAAGAAAAGGATATGTTTGTGACAGTGGATAAGCCATTTATATAGGCTAGGCTTAAAGGCTGAGAAGGGCTTTGATAGGTCTCTATAGATGATTCAAGTGATTAAGCACAAGGAAGAGAGAAGTTAAAAGGCTATGTTAACAGAAAAAGAAATGGTTGCGAACTGACTGGGAATTAGATGGTTTCTAGATAACAGAACATCAAAGCTGTACAACAGTTTCCATGTAGGATTGGAGTGGGGTGAAAAGGCAAGAAACATGACAAATACTTCTTCAAGGTGGTGTTTGATCACATCATGGGAACAATATAACAGCATGTAACTGGACCCTGAGCCGGGGGCTCTGCCACTATATCTTTACACTTCTGTGTTGCTAAACAGTAAATGCCTCTGATAGAAAAATAGACGTTTTACGTAAGACAGAGCTACGTGAAACTGCTACATAAAAACAGTGTGCAGGAGGAAAAGGGCTTCTGATATTTGAGGCATCTTTTTATTCCTTGGGGCACACAGTACTCTGAAAAAAAGTGATTTCTGCAAGGCGACTCATTCATTCTCTGATAAAAATCACAGACTTGCTAATGCTAAACTGGATTTCATCTGAGATCACTGGAAATGGAGCTTGGATAATTTGCATCTTCGTTACCACAGAAAATGAAGATTTTCAGTTTACCCTTATGGAAGGGAATTTATATTCATTGAATGGAAAGTCTGAAAGGAATAATATATCTAACATGCTCTTTTCTATATAGCAGACCAGCACATATCACTTTGCACTACACTGAGCCCAATAATATATAACTGACTAAAGTACAAACTTCTCTTCAGAACCATGCCTTGATGAAATTAAGAGATGGGATGGTGGTTCTGAGTGGAAATAAATCATGCTGTTGCCTATTTGTGCTCATTTTAATAACCATTTTCAGTTTCCAGATACAGATTTCCTTTCTGACTTCCTGAACTGAATTTCCAAGCTTTCTAGCCTAACCTAAACCACTACATCCTTGTGACTAAGTTAAGCTGACAGCTCTTTGGGACACTACCTATAACATTTGTTTCTGTAATTCTCGCTACAATCTGCCCGTTATCTTATGCCCCTTGTAAAATGTGGACAATAAAACTGGACTTCATGGATTGGTGTCTCTCCAAGCAACACTGTCTACAGAGGTTAAAGTCTTCTCCTGCCCATGATTTCCCTGTATATACCTCCCAGGATCACACAGTTTCACAGCGGGATCTGCTTCCTGCTCCCATCCTCGAACCACGGCCTCCCAGAAGACTTTTCTTCACTGATTCAAGCTGCTTGTTTTCCTTTCCCCCACCTTTGTGGAGCTGCAGATACCACGGTGAGGTCTTCCACACTGCTCTGCTGAATCACTTTCACACGCACTGCACGCCTATTGCTCAGCTGTTCCAGCTCGCCTTCAGACTTGTGCTAGCAATCTGCACTTTGCAAAGTAATCAGAATGTTTCATCCAGAGTTAAGTGCATTTGCCAAGGAATCAGGAACACAGTCAGATTTACAGCCTCTACTGGCATGGACAGGTTAAGAGATAGTGTAATGCCCATACATTTGTATAACAAACATCCCTTTTACAAACTGCATTAATGTTGTGGATAAATCCTCCTCTACCAAATATACAGAGCAGTCATCATTTACCACTTTAGTCTCTCAAAATATCTGGCATTGGTTCACTTTCAATACTTTCCTGAAAGTAGCTGTGAGCTTTTTCTCCTAATGAAGATTTCAGACTATAAATGATATACAGATGGTGTGCCTGTTTGGCAAATAGCCTTTACAGTTACTACGACATGATTCTCATTTCCAATCCATAGTGAACTTCAGTCCCCTGTAACTTTCTAAAGCTTTTTTTTTTGCTCTACTTTCAAAGCAGAAGTAGAGTTTAAACTCAGCCTTAAAACAAAAATTCTCTGTAGTAAGGGCATTTCTGTATTCTCTGAAGTTGATAGGGCAACTTTCTGAGAGTCAGTTAATTAGAAGCTCAGCAAATACAGATTTGACATATACTACTTCATTAGGCAAAAAGTATAGCTGTAGTCACCTACTCTTTTCATTAATGCATATGTAGCTAAGTGAGGGAAAAAAAAGTAAAATGACCTATGCACTGTACTTTATTTCATAGGAAAAAAAATGAAATAAAATCAAATTATATTGACAATGGAATACTGAAAAGGCAAGCTATGTTAGCTACAGGAATGCAAACATGCTAGATTTCAGAAAAAAAGGTGTCTAGCACCTAAATACCTTAAATCTGTATTTTTAACACGGTATGAGTGCTTAATTCTGTAAGAAAATACAACATAGCCCTGCTGGAAAGTAAATCATTTCTTATTTCCAACCATCTGAAGCTGCTTACTGGAAATTTCAAAGGGAATTAATTTTCCTTGGACCTGTGTTCTTGCTGATCTTGCAAGTGTCAACTTCATTCCAGTCCAAACAAACCCAGATGATAGATCTGTTGCTGGTGCCAATACCATGCTCTTCCTACTACTCCACAGAAGCAGAGGAGAACATGATGCTACTCTGGTAGATTACAATTTTTTAATTTGTTTTTGTTTGGTGGGTTTTTTTGGTTGGTTGGTGAGTTATTTTTTTTAACAGAGGTTGGTGAAGGCTCTGCAAGGAGTTTGCCAGAATAATTGCTGAGCAAAGTGCAAGCACAGCTACCTACAGTGCCTGGGAAATGACACTGAAACAATAAACCTGCCATGAAGATATCAGCGTTATATGAGGTGGCTAGATTGGAGACTAAACATCTGAAAAGCTGGTGGATTTGATGAAAGATGTAGGGAAGGAAAAAGAGGAAGGGAAAAGAAGGAGGCAGCAGCAGCTCCAGTCAGTGAGAGGAAGCAGGAGGACAAAGAGAAAAGGAAGTGAAGGCTATTGCAGGGTGCCAAGGTTCTCTGCAGACCCCTAGGTAACAGAGCAGTCTGCACGTTTGTTCTTCAAGGACTCGTTCAACTATGTAGTGAGTAAGGTGTAAGAAAGCACTGGAACAGGCTGCCCAGAGGGGTGGTGGAATCACCATCCCTGGAGGTGTTCAAATAAACGTGTAGACATGGCACTTTGGGACATGGTTTAGTAAGCATGGTGGTGTTGAGCTGACGGTTGGACTTGATGATCTTGGAAGTCTTTTCCAACCTTAATGATTCTATGATTCTATGAAGTGGGCAGGAAAGGAGATGGACAGCAACAGCCCCCAGCCCACCACCAGAACAGTAAGAGTAGCAAAGGCAGCAGAAGCCAGCAAGACCAGAAAAGATGGAAGAAGCAATATCCCATCTGCTTCTGATAAGGGACATAGGATGTGAGTGCATAATACAGAAAATCCTATATTTTATAGAACATGTGCAACATTGAATGTACATATTCCAACAGACACTATGAAATACAAGGCTATCAAAAGTAACGTCTTCCCAGAAACTTGGAAGTACATATTAATCTATGTATGGTAACAGCATTATGATATTCATGCTGAATAACATTTAGAAAAGAAATGTCATAACCCCTTGAAGATGGCCTTAAACTGTTAATTAGAGTGGATAACAATTCAATCTTCTAGAAGGACTTCTGGTCAGGCTCAAGTGAAGCATACTTCACAAGACAGCTGTATTATGAACACTGTTCTGGTGTAACCCACCAGTTTAACTATTAAAACCATATATGAGATGCAGCTTCAATCAACAAAATGTATGTGTTCTCAAATGACAATCAAAACATTAAATTTCAAGATATTCTTGTGGAATATCATGTAGTATAGGTTTGTAATCCTTCATGCAAAACAGTGGCATTTTAAAAATAGGTTTCAGATTTGTTTTCCATCACCTGTTGGCACTAAAAATAGTTCATTGCCTGAATGAAGATACTTCTCCTGTATACAAATGAACTTTTTAAAAATAAAATGAGCAAACTAATTCAAGATAATAAAAAATTCCACTAATGCCAAAAGACAGCAAGCTTTTGATTACTGTGTTCAAGGTTTGAGTCTCTCAAACTGTCAGAGCTAGAGCCAAGGATGAAGAAATCCACAAAACCTAACACTGTGATAAATCCAGGAAAAACTGGGCAAGTTGCAGAATATCAACCACTGTCAAACTATTTTTTTAAAGCACTGAGTGCTTTAAAAAAACCCACTGAAAGAAGTAAAAGCAGAAGCAAGCAGGAGAAGTCAAATTTACATGTGAGGAAAATTGAGAAAGGAATATTAGAGCAGTTTGAATCCACTAACATATTATTTACTTTGGCTTGCATTGGAAATGAAAGGTCCTATTAAAACTAGCACATAATATCTTCCAAACTAATAAAAAGACATTTCTCTGTGCAGCCTACCATGGAAAGAATACTCCATCAAATTCCATGACTAAGTTTTAACAAGACTTGAGTTTCTTATGGTCAGTACCACTTGCATTACTGCAAATCTAAGAATAAAATAATCCTGTGTTTCAGGGAATCATTAGGAGATACACATAATTTCTCCTATACATTGGTTTCTAGTGAACACATGGTAACGGAGGGGTGACCACTCTGAAGCACTGTGATGTGGGCACTGTTGGTGGCAACCTCCACGTAGTAGGGTCAGAATTCAAACTCATATGAGAAAGGTGGTGCTCCTCCTCACCAAATCCAAATGCAGTGGGGATTGTCAGGGCTTCTACTTTGAGCTGGATGTTGCCTGTGATACTAGCACATCTAGCCACAGAGGATGGATTTGGCTATTTTATAGGCTGAAAAACAAGCCCTTCCCCCCCCCCCCCCACCCCACTCTGTTGTG